>NC_090853.1:7240000-7572500 GCF_024217435.2 Syngnathus scovelli
GCTTCAAGAGTTTCCGCCATTGTGGCAAGTCCCGTTTCAAGTAACAGCCCGTCCACTGGCCGCTTCTCCAGCCGGGCAACATTTGCAGTCTCCAGTAAAAACAATGTAAGTGAACACTTTTCACCCAATGTTGCAATTAGCACTCAACAATTTGCACATATCAAATCCTAGTGCATGTTTTATGTGACCTCTTCCAGATGTAACTTCAGAGGTTGCTCTGCAATTGAATTGGATTTCATTTTATTTTTGGTCTCGCTACTTCACTTGCTTCTATCTCCAGGGAGTGCCCCTGTGCGGGAACCACTACTTTATTGCTCTTTGCCGTATTTGTACTGGTTGACCACAATTGGGTGAAATAGACAATGTAATATGGATGGCAATTAAACAAACAATACCCTGTAATCCAGTAATTGCAATGCAATTTTCTAAATTGAGAAAGGGCTGCTTGTGGTGAAACGGGCAGATTGCAAGTGGAGCTGGTGCTGTTTGTGTTGCGGTTGCACGGATGTGTCAGTGAGGTTGGAAAGCAGCAGTCCACGATACGGACAATGCCATATGTGATACTAAGTATTGTTACTGTGATCTGTGAGGTTAGTGGTGTGTGACTCTTTTTGTATTCTTAAATAAGGTAGACTTAAGATTCCAACAAAATTCTGGAATGTCTTTAGTGGTTTTCTGTTTCATTGTTATGTTGCGTTTGTCAGCTTTTTCCAAACACTTCTATCTTCACCAGATAAACAGCTTCCGTCTAACCAATGTTATCACGCTGCACTCATTCACTACCAGGAAGTCTCATGTGTTAGCAGGTTTGCGTCTTCTTCCTCTTTTGCGCACAAATTTCACATTCACATTTTTTTCTAACCTTTTCAATTCATCAACTCTTCAATCACAGTCTAGTGAGAACCCAGTGTGTTTCTGACTTTTCCCTCTTTATCCCTTCTACATATTTCAGGTCTGCTCCATTTGTAGTGAAAGCTAATTATTCTTCATCCTCATTATTTTATTTACAAAGAACAATGCTGTTAAATTCATGTGGATTTTAGAAGTCAGGAATCTGAAGTTACAGAAATGAGAAGCACTGCCTAATAGTGTTGTCCATTATTTAGTATTTGAGCACAATAAATAGGTAAAAGCTGTGTCAGAATTATTAGGCTGTGTCCTCTGAAGGACCCTTTGCAGGTTGGCTCCGCCTTACATAGCCTTCATGGACCACATGAACCGTGGCAAATTTGGAGAAGCCTAGCCTATAAAAGGTTAAAAAAAAAATACTAACATGCAAAATTTTGCATTTTAACGCAATTGGAGTTAAAATGTGTTCCTTTGCTGTTTCACAATTCACCTTGCCTGTATCTCCATGGATGGAGTGGAACTGTTTTTCCAAAATGATGCAACAAGATGGTAACAATACACACTTTAGCTATTTGCGGCACAAAATTTCAACACTTCCTTGTTGTACCACGCTAACTAGGTGCACAAGCAAATTCCATTCATTTCGTCTTTTAAATTGACTGTTGCCTCACTGTAGCCTTTGGTGGCTACATTAGAGGAATGTTATCTGCTGTGAAATCATGTGAGCAAAGTAAAACAAAAACAAGGCCACCTTTGTTTCCTTGACTCTGCAGGAGATCCCCTGCTGTCGGTCAAAAGTTGCACCGCGTGTGCTCGGCTACTCTCGTCAGAATAGTAGGTTTCATTGAGGGGGTTTCTCAACAAGATTACCACTCTAGCTCTTCCTGTCTGAAAGTGATGTGGATGACGTACGTAGCTGCCGCTCACTTGGCTGTTCAGACAGGTCTGTTAGGCTTGAAAGTTTTACACACAGACTGCAAGCAAGCATTCTTTATCATCAATCCACGGTGAATGTCTGTGCCAAAAGTTATGTGCACAGACCTGTTTGTCTCTAGCTCACACGCATAAGGGGAACAATTAGAAATCAACTTGATTCAATGTGTCTAATGATTTGATAATTATGGAGACACACCTCAAAATTGATTAATAAAGCGTTCCCTCTAGCTAAGAGAGCACTGACCTCGAACTCGTGCTGAACGTTGTTTAACTTCACAAAAGTTGTTTGGAAATTAAAGGGAAAACATTTCTGCAGGCACTCTAGAATCTTAGAGAGTCTTCCAGGAAGAGTGGGAGCTGCAAAGGAAGCAACAATTCTTTATTTTCAGTTCCTATACAGTAGGCGCCCAGATACTTTTTTTTTAATGCTTCATCCGTAGTAACTGTTAGATCAGTAGTTAAACGCTGTTGGGAAGTTATTTTTCCCCTAATAATAATATGCATCCATTTAGATTTGTTTTCCATAATAATCTAAATTGATTAAAAATTTACTAGCATTATGTTTATCCTGTGAAGTGATTTCGTCAGCCTGAACATAGTATCATTGTATGCTCCATTTTTAATTAAATTAAAACTACTGATTATATTATTTACCACTATTATCAAATGATTCACTGTAAATCAATGTTTCTGATGTGGTCCAGGACAAAGGTAATGGAGGGTACTCTGGCTAATTTCTAAAAACATGTCCTGCCCTTCTAACACGCATTACGTCAGCTGGGATAGAGTCCAGCCTCACAGTAACCCCGCAAATGATAATGGATGGATACGTGTGCGCAGTGGACAGGGTTTCATTAGCAGAACGTTAACTGACTCAATGGAAAATCAAGATTAGCTTTCCCAGGTCAGAGGGTTATCTACTGGTCTCAATCAGAATAGTATTTAGATGCTCTTGATTTATGGTTTGCATTATATGTTACATAAGAGCTGATACCCTGAGAGGAAAATGTTGGAGGCAGTTTTTTAACTATCCCTTAACCATTAGCTCCATCGCTCACTAATATTACACAACTCTTACCTCTGATGCTTATCTGCACACAAGCAGCATAGAACTTGTCAATAGCTAGTGGAGAAGACGGATTGGTTGTTTTCATGGAAGTTAAATGTAGTGATCTCAGGAGAAAGAAAATGATTTACTTGGCGCTGAGAATGTGTACAGACTCGCCCATATATGGTCTTTGGACTTAATAAGAGGAAAAAATTGGAAGGCATATTAAAAAAACGCAGTCAGTGGGCTACGCCAACCCCTTCCAGCCATTTAGCAAACAGAGATCGGTTAGCATCTGGTCAAACCTTGGCTTTGAATATTTCCTATACTAGACACACAAACAGGAACGCAATTTTGTCCGTTAGTAGTTTCTCGTTTTGTGGTTTTGTGCCAGTTAACGGGTAAACTTTCCTGCTTTCCAGCATTGGATCGATTACCATTCCATTGTCGGTATAAATGTGAATGGTTGTTTGCCTAATATGATTGTAGTCTGCCTTTTGCCACAAAATAACCAGGAAAGGTTTCGGCTCACCAGTGACCCTTAACAGGATAAGTGAAGCAGAAAAGAGGGGTGGGTTCTTTCATACAAAAATACATTCATACAGATTTTAGACGTCTTGATTGTGGGTAAAAACGTTCATGTTAATTATTTGTGTTACATAACCAAAGCAAATGTTATGAAGCCTGCAACTGGACCATTCAAGGGAGACAAAGCCAAACTGGAAGACTCTCATCAGATTGTACTCCACAGGTCATCTTTTGAATGACGTAAGACCTACTGGCTGTTTTAGTCATGGACAGGTTCCTCTGCTGAACAGGGAATGAGCAGCAAAGATATTTATCTTCATAAAAAAACTGAAATCTGACATTTACAAACTGTCTCAAGAGACTCACTACCCAGTCCCCATATAACTGCTGACCTGGGCCGAAACTCATCCATCCTGTCCGTGAGGCCTCCCCTCCCCCTTCTTTCTGAGATTGGCTGCCTCCAAACATCACTTTCTTTTACAGCTATATATACACTAATGTGTAAGACGGTACAGAAAAAAAAAAACACATCTACTGCCAATTTCAATTCACAAAAAGTCATATCACGAAAACTCACACAATGATGGATGTTTGGAAATGTTACAATCAAATTTGAAAGAATTGCACAGCTGAGACTAGTGTGGATGTGTGTATACAAAGGGGGGCGGGGGGGACTAGTGGCGTGGGGTAACAGAGGTATGTGGATACTCCCTGGCTACCCTAGGCTCTTTAATGACTTCCAGACAATAATCTGTGTTCTCGTCATCCTCGCTGTGGAAACAAGTTAATAAATGACCTGCCAGTAGGACACCTTGAATGCCCTCTGGACCCACTACTGCTAGAAAGCATCAATATGTCCAATATCAGAGAGTAATAGTTCAACCTTAATCACTAATTGGACACAGCATTAGAAGTTAAATATTCTGCCTTTACAAAAAGGTCTTTAGTTAACAATATACAAAATCCCATTTAGCTGAAGAATGGGAAATTAAGAAAAGTATTCAAGTTAAATGAAGAGTCCTACGTTTGCCAAGTATGAAATAAGACAAGATGTTGTTTTGATCACCACATTAGGTTACCAGTGTGAGCAGTGAAACAGTATCTCTCTAAGGTTGTTCGATTAGCGGAGTTCTGCGCTCTTCTTACTGTTAATTTGAAGGCATGACTTTTTTTTTTTTCATTGGCCAGGCCTACTTGGTAATGAGTGTATTTCACGCTGTTTCTGTTGAGTGATGTACTGGTCAATTAGAGGTGAGAGCAGTGGGAGGGTGGGGTCGGGTAGAGGGGTGGATCTGACCTTTTCAACAAGTTTCAACAGACTTCTGAAAGTTCCCGCTATTTGGGTTAAGTAAATAAAAACCCAATTTGTTGTTCAAAACAATCCAACGCAAAAAGTTGCAGGTTGCAGGTTGTTTTTCACTTTTACCGTGGCAAAGTTATTGTAATTAGAGTGTCTCGAAGTGTCTTTAAACTCAATGTTTTTTATTGAGATATCATCAACCAACACATAGAGCACATAAACACCTACATAATTGTGAACTGGAATATAAAATCATTTATAGTTTTCAGAATTTCAGGCCAATAAAAATCTGAAAAGTATTGTTTGTCTGTGTGCGTATATATATTTAGCCCCGTGCGTCAATACTTTGTAGAGCCACCTTTCCTGCAATTGCAGTCCCCGTGGACCCCCCCTTTTATCCAAAATCCGGTAAACCACCGTCAAGGTTAAATCAAGGATCAACAGTGCAGAATGTGTTTGGTAATGCTTCTTTGTACATGTCTTTTCCCGTATGCAAGAGGGTCCCAGTTTGTCATACTTTCCTGATCTCTCAGCTAGCATGTCAGACTCCCCCTCAGCTAACTGCATCATTGCCAGGAACTGAGAATCACAGTGAGTGAAGGCTGAAAGGAGGGAGGTGGACTGCCAAGATAGCCCAGATAGGGGAGTTATGCTCTATTGTTGCCATATGTTGAAGATACTGTGTACTAGTAGGGAGAACAGGATTGGAAAATAAACTCAGTAAGGAGGCGGGACACACGGAGAATGAATTGTTCTGTACAAACTATGAACCGACCTACAATACACGATGTAATAATTAATACGAGCATTTCTAGTGGTTGAAGAGCTGTTTGGACAACTTCATTTTTTTCAGTACATTAGATTACAGTCAACTCTAGTTTTGAAGAATACGGTGAGAAAATATTGCCCACATGCCTAAACTGGTAAAGTTAGCATCAGGATGGTGTAATGTCATTTAGTTTACGTTTCTGCATCGATAATAATGATAAAAGTAACTGAAGCTTGGACCCAGAGCTGCCTCAAAAAAGTAAACATTCATAAACAGCATAACAACTTGAATCTATAATTATGAGACAGTGGCAGAGAAGACTTTGGTACATTATGGGGAATCCCTCATCAGTCTAAGGCTATGCCAACATACTTTAGAGATGAATCACAACAAGCCCGAGCCGGCCCTAACTATGAGCTCTATCAAAAAAAACAAGCTTAAAGTCTGTCATTTAGTAATATGCTCCACGGATGATCCGCCACAGTCTCATACTGTGGACTTCTGCACGTATGAAATAACAGTAATAATAATTCTTGCTACACGACTGCACAGCAAGAGGGCTTCTCCTTTACCAACACAAATATCTGTAGGCAAGAAACTCTATAAGTTTCTGTATCTTGCACATATTTTCCATCTCAATGCAAAGGTTGGCTATAGTCATTTTTTTTATTATAAATTGTAGGTTATATGAATGTACTTAAAAAAATAAGTGGTGTATCGGATTCCTCTTCACACTCTTTAGAGGAGATTATGAAACCACGTCTTCATTTCCCCTAATCTGATATCTTTACAGGAGTGTGTGTGTGTGTGTGTGTGTGTGTGTGTGTGTGTGTGTGTGTGTGTGTGTGTGTGTGTGTGTGTGTGTGTGTGTGCGTGTGTGTGTGTGTGTGTGTGCGTGCGTGAGTATACATGAGGTTATACTTGTGCTTTCACTGCACCGTAATTCAATGGTGTTGAGGAACCACATTGGTAGAAAATTCGAATCCCCAGAAAAACCTGTCCTGTCACCTCATTTTGGAATGACATTCACAACCTCAACCAGTTTTGCAAAGTCAGCGATAAAAGTTGCAGAGCTTGATGCAATGCACTTCTTAACACTAATTCACACACATACTGTATATTCTGGATGGCTTAAAAAGTCACTGTTAAACAGGAATTTGGAACCGTTTTCTAACTGGGATCATTTTTTTCTTTTATGCAGTCCTCCGTGTGTCATAAGAAGAACTTGATGAATAATGGTCCAGTGGTTAGTATACATCTGCCACACAGTTATGAGGTAGCAGTCCAGGGTGCCTTGCTCCCAAAGTCAGCTAAGCAAGGTTTCAGATCACCTGTGACCATAATGAGAAGAAGCACTTTAAAAATGAGATGGATGGATTACACTTGTCGGATGACACATTAGTTGTGATATTTCCTTCAACAAGGAGCCTTGCTAATCAAACACCCTGCTAACCGCCCCCATGCCTTCACGGAGATACCTGTGACAGCTAAACAATATCCTCTGCCTAAACAGGATGTAACACTCACCATGTACCCTCATACAGCCTGTTTAAACACACGGGCTTCCTAGTGCAAGTGTTCCTGTAGCAACAGTCACTTGTGTGACTCTTGCAAACAGTCTGCAAAATGTTTGGTCTAAACTGGAGTTTCTCTGAAAAGGATTGATGAATGTGGTTAAATGAACACTAACACGAGATTGGATACATGCAGGCTCTGGAACTAAGAGTGTTTGGAGAATATATTTGACTGGGAATTTAATTTTTAGCATGAAGACCACCCGATCCTACTTTAACTGTAGCTGAAAATAGGCAAGAGTTTTACTGATCGGAGAGAGGGAAGAATATTTGATGTCATTATGATCCATAAGTATATTTTGAGTCGTCTCAGAATGTAGAATACCTTCAAGGTCACGCTGAGTACCACAATCATTCCAAATGTTGGGTCAAAGAGATTATTGTTTGTCATGGAGAAACTGATCTATTTTGGTGCCATCTTGACGTGACAAGTTCTACTTTTAGCAACTTATCAGTAGAAGGCAGACACTGCTAAAGTCTTGCATGTGCCAGTAAGGAGGAACATGAGTGGTTCATAAAAAAAAAAATAAAAAAAAAAATGAAAATAAAAGATCCTCATTCAAACCTGGCATTGATAACAAAATGTTAATTTAAATAAGCAGAGAGTACAACTTGTTTAGTGTTGTCATTTGAAAACCATGATGCACGATAAGAATCATGGATAGACTTCATACGGAAACTGCAATTCTGGAGGAATCTGTAAAATACTCTGACATTTTTCTCCTTCCTTTGGGATGCATTACTGTATTGGAATAACTTATTGCTGAATTTATTGTTGGATAACATTGATATATTTAAAGAACAAGAGGTAGGACTCGATACATTTTTTATTTCTTCCTGCTCCCTTTTGAATTTATGATGAAAATTAATGTGCTTTCTCTTAAATCTTTCCTAGCTTTCTATTACACTATTTTATGTCAATTATTCTCATGTTCACTAAATAAATACATCAGCAATTACAAATGCACAAGCATTTATGGAAGCATTCCGAAGCAGAATTTTTGCGATATTAAAGTTGAACACCATCCATCAGCTATTTTCTTTTCTAAAACACATTAGTTCTACTCACTCTAGTAATATAATTTCGACAATTCCCATCGTCATGAGAGTAGAATAGTGGCACGCATGACGGGTGTGGCATGGCCTCAGGTGTCCCGTCATTCGTAAGTGCCAAGTGAACTGTTGCAGAGTATTCTGCCGGCAAATCAGAGGTGCCGATAATGGAAAGAGTTTACAGGAACTGGAGCCGCCCAGCTATCGTGTTTCACTGATTTTTGGCACGCTCCCCTTCCCACAGAACACACATGCAACAATTTGTCTGTTTCCACTTTGCAACAGTGTGCCTCTAACTCATTGAAAGATATTTGTGTTTCCCATATCGGTGTCGATGATGGCTTATAAGTACAGTAGTTCTGCACCACCTCTGTGTTGCGACTTTCAAGCTACTTGGGGGGAACTTGAATAAGCTGAGTGCTTCAACGACACTGACACTTTGATTGTATGTATGGTGACACTGCAAATGCGGTGGTGAAATGGCCCGGTGATCTCCGCCAAACACATTTAACTCCACTCTGACAGTTTCAAACATAAGCAGCTGTTCACTTACCTCCCTCATGACTACCTGTGGTTCTACTTCCTGAAAGCCTTTTGAAAAGCTCTTTTATACTTGTGTCATTTTTGACATGGTGTAACCCTGCGAACATATGCACAGCTATCAGTAGGCCTTTATTGCCAAAGCAGTTTATTATCATGTGAGTGGTTGACTTAGAGGTCCAAGCCTCTGTGTCAAAGTCAAGGCCTGGGGGCCATATACGGCCCGCCACATCATTTTAGGTGGCCCATGAAGACAAATTATGCATCGAATTCATGTCAATTCCAAAATTTCAAATTGTTTTCACTTTTAAAAAGATAGAGATATTATTAGCAATTTTTATTACCATTTATTTTTTTTAAATATTTTTTATTTTTAAATATTTGATTTGATTTCAATATTTCATTTTTAAATATTTGAACAGTTTTTATTAGTCTCTGTTTTGAAAACTAGTTATTCATCAGTTTTTTGTGTAGCCTATACTATATATACAATATGAGACATTCATACATTTATTTGGGTTGACAATTTTAATGGCCCTTTAAAGCAAACTATGTCTATGATCCGGCCCACGACAAAATAAGTTTGACACTCCTGCTCTACATGTTCCATATGGAATTAAATAATATGAAAGAGAATCACGTTTGACACATCCGTCATCTTTAATTATATCTATTTTGCACAATTATTAGAAAGCGTCATCACAGCAGGGATGGAATGAAGAACACAACCACTTAGGAAGGAGCCTGGCACATTGAATGATTAATTCATGTGTTTCATTACCTAAAGCATCTGAATCTAGTAATACACTTTGTATGATTCAAATATGACGCACATACAACATTTTTTCCACATTTCATCCATCAATTATATTCCTGGAAGACTGGAGGTTTACACAACATCTTGGGTCTACTGACAGTTCAAATTGCACCAGTCACTGGTTTGCAATGGAAGTCATTAAAAAAATGTGTTTTAATGCATGTGTGTTTCAGAGTATTGAGCGTGAGGAGCCAATCGAAGTTGACCCGGCCCCAGCACATGCAAGCCTGGAGAACGGACACGCTGCACCAACAGGTACCCACAAGTGTTTCTCATCATCCCATTACAACATGTTCTCCAATTCAAAGATCAAGCACCAAAGTGACGTCATGCCATTAAGTGAGAGGCTTTTAAAAAGTTTTACTGACTTCACTGCTGAGGATCACTTTACTAAGGGATGTTGAGTGCTAGCCTGTTAAAATAGTTGAGTAATGTTTTTTTGTGGTTCGGGGAGACATTTGTCAAGTCTGGCAGATTAATCCCAGACTATTTCACAGTGATGTCATCACTGTCAGTTCTCTGCTAGTTCTCTCCTATGTTTGGTTTGGTTAGAGAGGCTCAAACATTAACGCTCACCGGGCTGAATGATGGGAATGTCAGTTCTAGTCAAGGTTGTGTTTTTCACATTTATTTCCAAATTCCAATTTTTTTTAAAATCTGCTTTCACCATACAGAAAATTGTGCCACAATGAGTGGGAAGCTAAGCTTTCTCTCTGAAAATACAGTGGCTCTTTTATATACCAGTGGTTCCATTTAAAACTTTTGTTCAAGAAATACGCTGCTTTTTGGATAATGTTTTTGCTTTGACTTCCAAGTAAAAATATTAGATTCAACCCAACCCAGCGCAACAATTTCTTAAAACCCTTCACTTTAAACCAACGTTGCCATCTAGAGGAGCCAAAGAATACTGGTTCACGAAGCTTCATTTTCCCATCACTACTCACCGATGCATACGGACAAACATTCACAATATTTGCCAGAATCTATCACCATGGATTTTTATTTTTATAATGTGACGTCTTTACTCCAATCAGAACATTCCTTGTTGGCACATGGAAAGATGTCTCCACTCAAAGACTTCCCACATGAACACACAGCCCCAGTCGCCATGCGGATGGCCCACTTCCCCATCACGGCCACCACCAAGACAGCAGAAGTCAAGACTTGTCCAGATTCTCCCAGTAGCCCCACGTCTTCTAGTTCCCCTCCAATCTCAGAATCCTTCCCTCCCAGCCAATCAACTGCTAGCTCCATTCAGCTTCAACCACGTGCAGAATCCCCAGTTCAACCAGGTGACTCTATGACAACCTTAACCAATATCTACTTTGTAAAACTCCAGACTAAACATTCGGTTTGCTTTTAGTATCTTCCATGAAGACTTGGACCACCTCGCCCATTCGAGCTTCGGGAACTTCGCGCCTCCAAGGTGAGGTTCGCAGGCAGACAGACATGCCCACTGACACCACAGTTACAACTGAGATTCACAATGACTTTCTTTGCAGAGAAAACGGTTTCGCCCTCTGCTAAAACTGTGACTTACGCAGGGTTACCTCAACATGACCGGTTAGTTAAAATGAGAGTGACATTTTAATTCACGGTTTAGGTTTGGTTAGTGTAAGACTCTCTGTCCCCTGCAGGGATGACAACGTTGAAAGCAAAGAGCGATCTTTCGGGTATGGAGGAGAAAGGAAGCGAGAACTGGTGAGGTCTCAGACTTTACCAAGAAACATTGGAGCTCAGACTCGACGGTCAGTCTTCGATAGGTTGGACACAGACATCAGTAACAGGTAAAGAAAATGCTTACGTATTAGGTTGTGTGAGAATGATGGAAGAGTACTCACATGTTTGCTTGTTACCTGTACAGCCGCACCAAAGTCGTGGAGTCCAAGCCCAAACTGAAGCGTTCCCAAAGTTTTGGAGTTTCCAGCGCCAGCAGCATCAAACAAATCCTTCTTGAGTGGTGTCGCTCTAAGACCATCGGCTACCAGGTAATGTGCTGTCAATAAGATTTTGCATTTTGAGTAAGTCACCACTTAATGGCAGGGCATATGTAGACAAACAACAATTCACACTCACATTCAAACCTATAAGCAGGTTCAATAAAATAAAATAAAGACCCTCTAAAGGAATTCCATAGATTTTTTTGTAGTGCTGAAAACATGCAAAGAATCAGACTATGTTTTAAATTGTTTACAGATAGCGTTCAATTCTCAATTTCAGTTGGCAGGATATTTTTCGGCGTGGTTAAAACTAAGCCCAAGTTACTGAGCATCATCATTCCGGCAACGCAGCCAACGGTGACACACACGACACAAAATTGAGTGAGGCCGTGACAAATTGGATGCTGCGCCACAGGTCAACAAACTCTTGGCATCGAAGGCCGGTGTCAGCGTCATCCAATAAATCACTGCCTTCCTCAGTTTTGGATCATGTGTGGGTCCACCTCCCAGAGACGCTTCAGGGAACATTTATGAAATAAAGCGGCACATGTTATTCAACCTGTTGCTCACACTACAAACAATTATCAGTGCATTGAGTGGACACGCCAACAGCATCAGCCATCTGCGAGCAGGGCACTATTGATTTTGGAGATGTATTTTATATTCTTGGTGATGTTTTTTTTTGGCAGGCTTGTAAACGACACTATGGTTTGTAAAATTTAAGACACTTTACAGGGACATTAAGTTCAATGCATATAGAATAGAATAGCAAGGAATTCATCCTTTCACTTCTATTGAAAGTGAAAATGAAACTTAATCTCTGTAACTCATTGTAGGCGATGTCAATGAGCATGAAAAATTGACTTGCTGGGATTGGTTCTCACTCAATGACTGTGTGAAGTATATGTTTCCTGTAACTGACTGATGACCCGACCATGCAGGGCTCCAGACGAAGTTTTTTTTTATATTAGGAGCACAGTGGGCCCATAACGTGAAATTTTACAGGCGCAAGTAGATTCAGGGAAACACACCTTAAAACACGCCTTATACATAAGTAAACATACATCCCACTCATTTTCCCTACTGACACATGAGATGAACTGTAGCGCAGATGTTTGTCAGCAATTAAAAATATATGTTAATAGTTAATATGCACTGCACAAAAGTGAAAGTGGTTGGATACATGTGCGTGTTTTGTAATTGTGTGTTTCTGAGGTTACAGAGTTCGAAGCATTTGAGGTCATGGCTAAGTGTTTTGACACATTTGCTACACTTTTACCCGGCAGCCTGTGCCAGCTGCTCCATGTGGCTTTAGTTATCGTCAAATCGGCGTAGCCACGACTCTTACGGCTAAGAGGAAACACTCTATTGTTCATATGATGACCTGACATGTTCCATTTCATTCAAGCATAGACAGCATTTTCACTCGAGACAAGTCTGCAATCAGTTAGCGTTCACTGCGAAAGAATCATGCACACTGGAGTTGAACTTATACTCATGAAAGGGAAAATGTGGGCTTTCTTAAATAGGTGGGTCCAGTAATTCAAATTTATGAACTGTTGAATGAAATAGCCTTATGGTGCCTTATTTTATAAAATCATAAATTCTTGGATGTTTGGAACTTGTATGTACTTAATTTATTCTGTAACGCTGCTTGGGTTCCAAATTACAAAACTAAACTTTCCTTTGGAATTAATAAAGTGAACTAATTGGTTATATGCTTAAACTGTCATCATTAGAATAAATAATGGGTTTTTTTAAGTTATATAGTAATTAATTGTCAGTGTAAAGTGTAAATAGACGTTTACCATAATTTTATTAAAGATACATGGCAAACACGTGGAAATGGAACAGGAAATAGTTTGTGGACCAAAAGGAGTTATTTCAACAGGCAGCATGAAAACTGTTTGGTGAAATTAATTTGTTTGTAATGGTTATTTAATCAAATAACCAGACAGAGCAGCCAGTGTCAATTGTCATTTCCAGTTCTGGTAGTAACATGCACTTTTCCTTTCTGTCACTAGTAACATTTGGTGATGGCATGGCAAAAACAAAAGCAACACAATAGACTACATCTGGGGTTTTGACTTTGAAGGCTTGAATAGCCATTAAAAATGAAACACAGACAATGAAGATGAAAGGGGAGCAGAACCGTGACATCTATCATATTAATGTGAACGTGGGGATTGTTTTATGGCCGGACTGTTGTCTTCTTTTATCTTCCATTGTACGTCTTAAATGTCTCAGTTCTTGTTTTTTTTTCTTTTTTAGTCGTGTTGTGCGCACACTTGCAAAAACCTTACCAAGGTTTCTTTTCATCTCCCCTGCTCTGCAGAACATAGATATCCAGAACTTCTCATCCAGTTGGAGCGACGGCATGGCTTTTTGTGCTCTGGTCCATTCCTTTTTTCCCACCGAGTTTGACTACGAATCATTGTCACCGGACAACCGCAAGCAGAACTTTGAACTGGCTTTTGGAACAGCAGAGTGAGTAGCAGAAAGAAGTACAGTAATCCCTCGTTTATCGCGGATAATTGGTTCCAAAAACCGCGAAGTACGGTCACCAACAAGAAGTACTGGGCAGGTTAACGAGTTAGCTGAATGATGCTAATTCGTGATCGTGCTAACACGCGAAAACGGACTTCTAAAGGAATGTAAATGAACATTTGGAGCATTGTCCTAAAGGTTAGACACATGTTTCCTCAATTTAGAAGTTTTATTTTGACTTTTAAATGATTTTTTAATTTGGGGGAAAAATCCGCGATGTAGTGAAGCCGCGATGAACGAAACGCGAAGTAGCGAGGGATCACTGTACACTGGGGAAAAAAAAACAAGCCATGCAAACTTGGATTAAACGCCACTAAAATACACAGAAACATGTTTTTTTTTCTAGCAGGGCAGCACATACAAACTCGAATAGATTGTAACATTACCAGCTTCTAATAATGCTCTGTCTTTCTCTGCCTTTGTCTGCAGATTGAAGGCTGGCTGCGACCGGCTAATCGAAGTGGATGACATGATGATTATGGGTCGTAAACCGGATCCAATGTGTGTATTCACCTACGTGCAATCCCTCTACAACCACCTGCGCAAGTTTGAGTGACCTCAACAACCACGTGCATATTGGTGGCGTGACCTTTTCCTCTTTGCTCTTTTCCACTGCCTCATAGCCACTGAGGGAAATAAAACCATTTCCTCTCTGTCCAGGAAAAAAGGCAAAGTAATTTAAGACTGTGCTGCCCTCGTGTGGTAAATTGGAGAACATTTGTTCCCATTTGGGAGGACTAAGTTTTTAATCGTGATTGTGTGTGCGTCCGTGTGTACCTGTTATCCAAATCAATGAAGACACCACATTATTGAATTTGTTGACTATATTTAGTTTGTGTATGTATTTGTTGTTTGTAAACTTTTTTATTCCTACATGATGAGTATGTTAACCTTTGACCCTGCACCAGAAGGGATACAATTTGCAGCATCAGTGAAAAATTGATATGTATGTAGGTATTAAAAAAATATTAAAAAGAATATGAAACTGAGTGTTTGTAAAATTACACTGAATGGTGTCTTTTATTTACACACTGTATGCTTGGATACTGAGACATGAACATTTATTAAACCCATCAATTGTCAGCTGAAAGAAAAATGCTTTTACATTTTATTTTTAGATGCTACTTGATGAAATAAAATTCAAAACACTATTTTTTTTCCAGTGGACTGTACTGTGTATATAAATTTGTGAAGGTATCAAATTGTTTTTGTTGTTATGAATCCATAAAGACAAGGAACTGTGTAAAAATCTTACAAAAATATTAAAATGTTGAAAGATAGCACAATTTTGTGTTTCTAAATTTAATGGTATACAAAATTGATGGAAGGAAGGACATTTCAACATTTTATTCAATTTGAATATTTAGAAAAAAAAAATATATATATCTTCAATGGGATTTCCAACCTTTGTGATGAAACAGTAAATCAGTTTTTGCACAATTCACATGAACTCCACATTACCTATGTGTCCAGATTTAGGGACACTATTAGTCTATGTTGTACATAAATTTGCATGTAAGTTGATGAAAAAATACATTATACTAGTCACGGCTTTGCGGACAGTAAATTTTGGAGTTTACTATTATTTAGTAAAATAATATGTTTGAAATGTATCTTCACAGCATAGCTAGAATAACCTTTGGTGTAAATAATGTAACCGAATATCATATTGTTGTATGGTGAATGACGATGATAAATAAGATTGAAGTGATTGCTATACTAGAGCACAGTATTGTCCATCTATTAAGGGACTTGCAAAACAGCCTGATTTGATTCTCAGTAACTAGAGATTAAAATGGGTGGTGTTTTAATACCTGGATTTTGTGTGCATGTGTGTGTGTGTGTGTGTGTGCGCGCATGTGTGTGCGTGTGCATGTGTGTGCGTTCGCATGTGTGTGTGTGTGAGTTGGGGGGTTGTTTTCTATGGGTATAAAAGGTGGTCCCCGTCCTCTTTGTCAAATCATACATCAAGTGTCCACGGATCAGTGGTTGATTGTGTTTGTGCGGCGATAATGGCTTTGTTCATAGATGCAAATTTCTCAACAGTAAAGCAGGAACAGAGGGAAGATGTAGTGGATCTCAAAGTTTTATTTGGGGAACAGGAACCCTGTAAAGGTAAGCCAAAACAACATCTACAATTTAATTTTTCATATGTAAAGTAGATTTTCAGAAATAGAGAAAAGGTATTTAGAGATTTATTTTTATCATCTCATACGTATTTGAGACCATCAGTTAAAATGTCATAACCTAATGTAAAACTTGTCAACAAAGAAAATCAGATCCAATTTACACACCAGTCATAAACAACTAATTGATGAACTATTTTTGCTCAAGAGGTGCACAGTGAGAGCATCCCGCTCACCTCAGAGCTGGATCGATCTGGTATCCTGAGCGAGGGTCCGAGAAAGAGGAAGCGGACCATCTTCAGCCGAGCTCAGCTGTCCGAGCTGGAGCAAGCCTTTGCTGTCACTCCTTATCCAGACATCACCCTTAGGGAGACGCTGGCTGCACACACACACCTGCCTGAGAGTAAGATTCAGGTGAGTGGACTGCATCTTTTGTAAAAGAGGACTTTTTGCTGGTGTTGCTAATACGTGAAGTGATAATACATTACATATTTTATGTAAATTGTGTGAATTTTTTTCCATCGTGGAGATCCACGTTCAGTTCATCACAGTCCTATAACAACAAAGTAGCTTTTCACCATGTACACTTCCGTTCGAAAGTTTGGGGTCACTTAGAAATGTCCTTATTTTGAAAGTAAAATCGCAAATTTTCAATGAGGATAATTTTTAACTAATCAGGAATATAGTTCCTACATTCACACATCTCGTCATGAAAATGAGCTGAAGTCTCGTGATATGGAAATTGAAAGTATAAATTTTGCACAGGTGTGGTTTCAAAACCGAAGAGCCCGAAGTATCAAGACTGGGAGACTACCCAAGTCTACCAAACATGTTGTGGCAAGTAGGGGGCTTGCAGGATCCACCTCTGGGGTGGTGACTTCAGCTTTTCCATCCTCATCCACCTTGGCAGACATATTTAGACCGGAGCAAAATCAACCCTGTGAAGACATCCCACAATTCTACTCTGACTGGTTCCAACTTTACAGCAATCAGTCTACACCATCCACTTCGACGCTCCACTCGCAGCCCACCCTTGTTTCCCCAAAACAATCAGAGTCTCGTCTCTGGGAGGAGGAGTGGCATCAGCGGCCACAACTTGGATCGACCCTGCCTACTTTCCTTCCTGGTTCGTTGTCACATCCCATCACCAGGCAACATCACCATTCTGCGTCTAGCCACTCCTACCAGGCCCTCAGGAACCTCAAAGCCCAGAGCATGGTTCAGTCTGGGGCTCATCAGTCGCTATACGGGGGTGAAGCTGGAGGTCACCTTTCTGTTGACCAAGTTGTTCCTTCTCACTCTCAGCCAGCGTACTGGGACGTAACCCAGGGCCAAAGACATCACCACCACCATCATCAACATCACACACAAATGGGACCACAGACATCTATGGGCTATATCTCAGACCTAATCTACAATGCTGCTATAGTTACCAACTTCCTGGAGTTTTGATGATGTGTATTGTAAAATTCACCCTAACCCTAACCCTGTCTAAACACACCAATGACACAAACTGAAGAAAACATCAAATGGTGTATGCTGTTGTTCCTCTGGCCTTGTGTTAATGTTCTAGTTGTCTTTTAGATGTAGTTTGAGTTAATGCCACACAAAAAAATGCAATACCAAATGTCAAGAGTAAGACTCAACTTGATGAACTTTAAAGTGGGCAATAAATTATGGCAAATTTAATAATAAATACATTATCATATTGCTCTGCAACCTGCAAAATTTTACATAATCCTTTGAGTGACTTTCATGTTGTTCCAAAACATTTTCACAGTAAATAAACTGAAGTAAATTAAAACCCATGTGACAATGTTGTGAGGAAAATGTTGTAAATTATAATAATCACACACAGAGAAGTTAAATAATGCATAAAAATACTTTGTAAACACAATAAAAATAAAGTAAAACTACTCATCCTTTTAGGTATATAATGGACGAAGGAGTTAGGTGTTGGTGTCATACTTTCATGACACTGCTTGAACATAATTTGTTGTATTTAACAAGTATATTTACAGTTACATCTGCCTGGTAAAATCAATGTGTGTATTTGATAGTAACATAAGTGCATATCTCAAACTGTACTGAGCAATAAAAAATGTCACGACAGTATGCTGCAATTTGTTTCAGTTATAGTTTGATGGTTGTCAGGCATTGCCTATGTCACACTGGTGGCATCACAAAAAGGAAAACTTGCTTAAGAAAAAACAAAACATTTGACATTATGGAGTTAATCAGTCAGATGTTTACGGAGTGAAGTCTCATGACACGTTGGCTTGTCAAAGAGGGAGGTCTGCGCTGTTATGGGAGTGAATACAACTGACTTTACTCAAGTCCAATTGATTTCTTATTTCTTTTAATAGTGGCACACTATTTCAACATAATTGAGAGAATCCATTTTTCCCCAAAGAAGAAACAGATTTGTTTTTTCAGGAGGTCAAAGCATGCGTTTATACACAAAGGCTGGGTGGTTGTGTAAAAGAACTTCACTGACAGCCACCTGGGATCGATAAAGATTTTATTCCGCTCACATACCGATGTTAGGAAATCCCTCCAATGCACAACGTCCGTGTGTCCCCGCGAGCTTCTTCTGTGTACTTCTTTTTAAGAGCACAGCCTGAATTTTAATGTACTAAGCACACTGAAATGCAAAAAAGCACATTTTGCCTCATCAGGGGCGATGCGAAACCACTTTTTTGGAATGTTCACCCTCAAACATATTTAATGTAATTAGATACAAATGATGAAAACAACTTCACAGGGTCTTTACAATGTTACCAGTCAATAATTCAATACTTTGGCAAGAAAATATTAAAAACAAAGGCAGCATGGAAAGGCTCCAGCTCATTTGTCACTCTAATGAAAACAAGTGGTGTAGAAAATGGAAATAATATTTGTTGGAAGATGCACAAGTTTTGTAAATTGATTTTATGAAACTGAGAACTAATTGAGAGGGTATCCCATGAACAAAACACAACGCATTCACAGAAAGGCTGCTTATTTCCACTCTGGAAACACGTGTTGTTCTCACAGCAGCCAACTCTTGTTATGATCTACATTGTACTATGTTACCTTATACTGTGGCCCTCTGAGAATTATTTTTCAAAACATCCTGATTAAAATCACTCCATGTGCAGAGATACCACAGAAGATAGTTGTTTTTTAAATCTCTACTCTGTAAGTATCATGAGTAGAGTAGGCAGGCGGAATAAACTAATGAAAATTAAAGCCAAAGCTTTGGGGTCTATCAGCTTACAGGTCCTGTAATTATGCTTGGATTTAAGTTTTGAAATATTACATGAGAAGTATAATACATACACGAATATGACGGATGGACAAGACAGTCGTGCAGTGGACAGTGATCTCCGCATATCACAATCATCTTTAATACCAAATAATCTTTCAATAAACCTTTAATCCGGGTGTCAAATCTCAGAATTCAGGAAAATACTTTTGCCCCTCCAGATGTAGTTACATCTTTTAATCCTCCCATTTATGCGATAGGACCAAACAAGCGGATACCGGCATAAAAATATGTCCAAAAAAATAAGAATTTAAATGTGAAGAAGGGATCAGAGATCATCTGAGTCGTGTTTGAATTGTTTTGAAATTGATTATGAACAGTAATCTTTCTATATGTGTTGTTGTCATTGTTTTTCCTGACCCAGCGACCTTATTGGCAGTGGTGATTCAATGCTTTATTATTACTACTAGCACGTTATTAGCAGATCTAGCCTATAGCAATAGCTTGTGAAGTGTTCTTTAGATGTATTCTCATTGTATAACTTGATACAGACCTTAACTAATTAAAACAAGCTAAGAAAATAGCCATAATCTAGAAGAGCTTCCTGGTTGGAAGGTACCAAATGGAACGAACAATAATTGCTACATAAACTCTTGTAGAATAAAATGATCAAATTTAATAACCAAATTAATAGCTTATGACATTGAGTATACGTACTGTTGTTTTTGCTGAATGGACTAAAATCAACTGATGATTATCATTCAATTAGAGTCAGATACAGATGCATGGCTTTATTAATATCATCAGAATCAAACGAAAATCACAGGTGTTCATTTATTCATGATAATTATATTTTAGATTTTGGTTTCTGGCAAAAACAGAGATAATAAATAAAAAGCAGTAAAAATGAAATATTTATAAAATAAAATAGCATCAAACAACACTTGTCAACAGACTAAATATTTTCATCAGAGCTCCAATTCTTAATGAGATTCCAAACATGGCTTTTTTTTTTCCTCTAGCACATTAAATTTTAATAATAATAATAATGTCATAATAACGTATGTAATATATATATTATACATATTACAAATACTTTATATGTAATATTTATGAATTAAGGGTTAGGGTCCGCAACAGGAAGATTCTTTTTCTAAAACATTATGAATTAAACACCTTAAAATTTCTAGTGTTTGTATCTGTAAATTTGTATACTTATGTGGGTCGAACTTGAGAAAAAAATAACTCAAAAAACCTGATGTGCTTAAAAAAAAAAAAAATTCAACCTAACCCCATTTTTTAAACGAGCATCCAAAATACAAAGCCATTTCTGAATAAAATTTTGCCGAAAAACTGCCCTATTCGCAGTTGTGCTTTTTCAACAATGCCATAAGTTGCCATATGAGGGTGCCAAAAGCCCTGCCTAATAGCAAAGTGGAAATTGGTGTCATTTAAATGTGAAGACTCTCTTGGTTCATATAATGTTAATACAGTGTGACCTTATTAAAAGGCTGCTCTTAAATGGAGTTTCCCTTTTTGACTTTAGTGTAGTTCCCTTGTTTGTTGTGCTAGGGGTCACCGAGTTCCCCCTCCATGGTCCGGACCAGGACATACAGCTCAGCTAGTCCCACTACAGACGTTGCGATCACAGCAGATATTACTCTCTGGCAAAAATAAAAATAAAATAGTTAAGTCAGAATTAAAATGCTTTTGGATACCAACATAACATTTGAACTTTGGGGCACACCAGAAAAATTCTTACCGCTGTTGTTTCAGTGAATAGGTACTGACTGCCCATGTAGGAGCAGGCAAATGTAGCGATTACTGTCACCAGGAAGTTGAAAACAGTCACAACCACTGCTTTGGCTGATCGTACTTTAGAAACAGAAAATATGTACACCCATCAGAATGTACGACACCAATAAAAGAATATTTAAATTGAACATATTCCAAAGTTATTTTCACTATTTAAAACGTTTTCAAGATGCCTTAATAGCTTGATATTTACCAGAACCCTGGTAAACTGAAAACCCACATGCAAGCAATTACGGGTATGACAAAAGTGCATTTGAAGATATATCCCCTTCAAATGATGTGGAAACTCTACAACACACTAACCTTGCTGTCCCAAATCTGCCAGTGTTCCATTACGGTTAATTTCCTGCACAGGAGTATAAATGTAATCATTAGGCTAGAGTTTGCAATGACGATTAGTGCGGTCCCTTATAATGTAAACCTTGTCACGTGTGAACACAAAATGATTTACCTGAGTGTTTACGTTACGAGTCATCTTATTGTATTCCTCGTTTGCTAGTCTGGCTTTAATGATTTCCAACCGTGCAACCAGCTCAGGGTTCTGAAATTAGAGAAAATTATCACATTTGTGTTCAATGTTTGTCCAACTCACTTTGATTTATTGACGTGTTTCATCAAACAAGTGGTGAAGAGGCTGAAACATTTAATTACACATTTTGTAACAAAAACGTTCACACATACTTGGTAGAAGATCTTTCCTTGGAACATTTTGTAATTGAGTCAAATAAATATTCAATCGGGGAACGCATTTTTTAAATATATGTCAACATTTCAAGCTCGATAAACTGCCATCGACTTACTCTGGGGGGCTTCACAACCTCCGGCAGGTGAAATGAACTATCCTCCAACAAGTCATGCAAATAGAATGGATGCCCTAGAAAAAAGAACATCATAGTGTAAATAAACAGTCATTCATTCTAGGCGTCACTTCTGGAAAAACCAAAACATATTTCTGTGCTTTATTTTACTGAAAACCACGCAAACATTCCTTTTCAAATAGGCTCATGAATAAATGCAATTAGCATGGAGACCAAGTGACAGAGATGGAGAGCGCGAGAGAAAATAAAATAAAATCATGCCTGCGGTGACATCACATTACCTTCATCTTGAAGATACTTTTTCAATTGTCGCGCTGTACTAAATGGCAGAGTAATCTGTCCTTTATTTTCAAGTAGATTACCCAGTTGTGTTCTCAGCTCTTCGGGCAGAGACGAGTCCGTCTGTTCCAACAGTCCTGACACTCTATTTCGGAATTGATCTCCAACCACGAACGCCGAAGCCATAATTTTGTTTAACGACAACACACAGAATATTCGGTAGGAATGTGCAACAATAGGAGACGTAAATAACTGTAACGTTAGAAAGCGGTGCAAAAGCTCAAGATGCAAGTAGCCATGTTTTTACCCCGTGACCAGATGAGGTAACTCTCACGTGATCACCCGTGTAAAATGATTTCTAAATTACGAATTCATTACGCACAACGGAGTTGGTTTGGTAGTATTCTATTTGATTGTTTGAAAGAAAATAAACAATAATTTTAAATTAATATCATGTTTTGCACGTCTCGTTCCAGATGAATGTTTTTGGTGCCTTCATGTTTCCCCGTATTTTTTATTATTTATACGTAACATAACGACTTTAAATCCCTTACAAAACGTCGTCAGATTGAATTATACAGAAAGAATATATTTGAAAAACATTATAAGCTATTATCCACGTATGAATATATATTAATGAGATCAATAAACCTTTCCAACAGTTGTTTATAAGGCTAATGGGGGGAAAAGTCATCTCAACTAGTAACTTAAGTTAACAAAAAGTCATCGTATAGTGTAGGCCTTACCCGAACGTCCTTTACACTGACATGTTTTGACAGACTGTTGAAACATGTCAGCGTAAAGGACGCTCGTAATAAACATTAGTTCCAATTCGTACTATTTTCGTTGTCCCTGAAGGCAACATCAGTGCGTACGTACAAACGTGCGTGCGTGGGTAAAAGCGTGCCACCACCAACAAAGATGGCGGCCTGCGCGTTACGTAGAGGTCTGCTGAGCACTTTCAGTAAATATAACAATAAACGCGCACATAGATTATTAAGTATGACTGACAGCAGGTTCGAAACGTATAGACCACAACTGGAATGCCGAGCCTGCGGAATGTACGGTGTCGCTCAGCAGAGGAGATTCATGTCGTCACGGTAAGACACACAGCCAGTGTCCTCCTCCTGTCAATGCTAACAAGCTAAAGACCTAGCTATGCACGAGTTTCTAAAGATTGTATCGTAAAAAAAGAAATGTCAGGAACTGTTGTCATGTGGTCAACACCTTCCAAACTTCTTTATAATTACGAGCATTATATGTTTCCCAGGGCCTATAAAACTGACGTAGTTGGCCTGTGGCATTCACTGGCTTTTATCCAGTAGATGTGGTAATGCATGGTTTGACCGGAAGCACTTTTATAATGTTACAATGTTTGCCCAGAAACCCTGTATTAAGTTGTTGTTCTAACATTTTTACCAATTGTGTTTTAATGTGCATTGATTTTGGTTGGTGTTTATAATTGATCCCCCGATAGCAATATCTTGATATGTTTTTCCTTCAAATTACATGAAATGAATGACAGTTTTCTGGGATTTTTGTTTTTTTTTTATTCGTAAAATACACATTATATAGACAACACAGTAAGAAGATATAATTAAAACAAAACAATTTTACATTGTTATTGCAGTGTTTGTGTGTTATAATTTTGTGGAGAAACTACTCAATTTCGGAATGAGTCTATAACAACACATTGGAAAATTTTTATCGCTGTATCTGCCGCCAAGACTTAAAACTAGCTCATCCTGAATTATTGCTTCTACTGCCAAGTTATAAAATCTTCTTTGGAGTATAGCGTTCACTATTCAAAGCAAATGTAGTGGATTACATTATTGCAACAGCAGCTAGGTTAGGGTTGGATATTTAACATGTATTTGCTAGCTCTATGACTTGATCAGTATTTATTCCTAAATAATACTTATCTAATACTACGTAAAAAAAAAAAAAAAACGGAATCCATCAGAATGTAATAGACAATGACTCTATCAGTGTTGTAAAGATTAGCTCTCTAGGTAGCAAAGAAGTATGCATGTTTGTGACCAGCTGTTGTTGTCTCTTCTGGTCAGTATGTGTTTGTGAAAGCGCAGCAGTGGAGATCTAATGGAATTTGTGTAACATCTGACAAGTCAAGGTGTTCTGCACAATCTTGTCAAAGTTATGATTGAGATTATCGCTATAGCAGCAAAGAAGGATTTAGCCTCCTCTGGGGATCATGTAGATTGTTTCTATAAGAGGGTATCTTGTAGAATAAACAAAGCTGGCTCTTGCATAAAATCAGCACTTTGGCGCAACAATGAAAGGAAAATAAATAACCAAAAAGATTCGTTCTTACACAAGAGAGTCATTTACACAAAACAAACTGTAAGCATGACAACTGTGTTTTTGAGTGAGAGAGGTTATTTAAAATTATGCTCAAAACTGGGCGCATGACCACGGACTTATTTATGTATTTCCTTTCGGTATGAGAAAGTATGTCACAGCCCAAACATCAACATCTACTGCGCGTGGACAATGTCCACTGAATTTAGATGCAAGTCAGACATATGCTATATACAGAGCATTTAAAAAGTCTATACACCCGTGTTTGAATGCCAGCGTCATTTCTAAACATTTCTAAACATTTTTTCAACGTTGTGACCCATGACCTGGACGCCTGCTGACATAGTAATTGTCGACTACTGAATTTCCACTTATGAAGCGTTTGCTTTGAATGGTGAGGTGCCCTCCAAATGCTTTTTAAATGGAATAAAAAATGGAAAAAAGGATAAAAATCATAATCATGATAATTACGTTCAATATTGGAATCTGATTATTTACACGGTTATGTTTTTCTCACCCCAACATTATTCTGTGAATGTATCCTCATTGTTCTAACACAAGCCATTATGAACTGACATTGCCTGTATTTGGCAGGAACAGGCCTGAAGGGAAGATTTTGGAGACGGTTGGAGTGTTTGAGGCTCTTAAGCAGCACGGCAAATATGAGACAGGACAGGTAAATACTTGCATAGCCATGTTTAGCTGCCACACTTTGGAGGGTCGCAGAGTGGATGTCAACAAAAACACTCTTAGTCCATATGAGCATATTTAGATTTTTCACAGTTTCATTGTATCATTGTGACAATAATAAAATTTTAACAGTTAGTACGATGCCTTGCTAAAGACATTTTTATTTCATTTGATTTCTGATTGTTATTTGAGTCTTATCCAATATGACACCCACACCTCTGTGTTGTTCTCAGCTCTTTCTCCACAGCGTCTTTGGCTATCGAGGTATTGTCTTGTTTCCATGGCACGCCAGACTGTACGACAGAGACATCACACCTCCCATGTCTGACAGGTAAAGCCTCCAGCGCTCAATTTGAGATGACTGGTCTTTGATTAACAAAGGCGTTGCAGCTTTATGCAACACGTTGCCCCTGTCATCATGTAAACACAACGCTCTTATCTTTTTATGTATTTTTTATTATTTTTTACTTCTAGCAAGCCTGAGCCTCCTGGTGGCCATGGCTCAAAGGAAGTGAAGGGGAAGACTCACACTTACTATCAAGTTCTGATTGATACTAGAGACTGCCCTCACATTGTAAGTGATTCTGTTAAGCAATGTTACTTTTTCAGTCATCTCCTTGTGTGACATTGTTGGGTTTTTTTTTTTTTTTTTTGTGGAAAGGTCATACGACTGTATATGGATTCAGTAACACCTTTTTGCCCTTGACGAGTATATGTGTCAATTACATTTTTTGCAATATGGATGATGGTGATGGCATATCTGATGCTACTGCTAAATGTCAAACTTGTAAACAATTTTACTGATGCGGTAGAGTACACGTTTCATTATTTGGAGGTTTTCATTTATCAACACAAGCAAAAACCTATTTAAGAATGCACACTGTTTATTTTATGGGGTTTACCACCAATGATTGACTTGTCTCATGAGAATCGCATTTAGCATCGTGTGAGGTTTACCGACAACTAGTGGTTGCACATTGCAAACGGCTAAATACTGCACAAGATGTACTGTATATGTTTGGTTTCAACTGTATCATTGTCTCATGTATGACTCTTAGCATGTGACAGCCGCTGTTACTATACTCAGGCGCACATAGCCTCTTTAAAAGGTTGTTGTTTTGTGTGAGCGCATGCAGACACATATTGGTGAATTTTGCTTCGTGTTCCATTTAACAGTCTCAGAGGTCTCAGACAGAGGCAGTGACGTTTCTGGCTAACCATGATGACAGTAGAGCGCTTTACGCCATCCCAGGTATACACCGTGATCTATCTCGCCCCTGAATAGCACTGTATGATATGCTCGTCTGACTAAAACCAGCTCTGTTCAAGATGCAGTAATCCACCTTGGTGTAAAATACCTATAAGAATTTTTTAATCTGTATCTTTCTTCCCATCAGGTCTGGACTATGTGAGCCATGAAGACATCCTGCCATACAACTCTGCAGAGCAGATCCCCATTCAACACGAGCTGTTTGAACGCTTCCTCATGTACAACCATGCCAAATGTAAGCACCCACCACCCAGTCTTGACCTGTCAAGTATGTTGTTTTCTTTCTTCTGTACTTCCTATTACTTCTGGAGCTGCCATTTCTACCATCTCATTTGGTATAGCTCTGTTCCTCGGTTAACTTGTCCTTCTCGCTCCATCGTAGCTCCTCCATTCATTGCCAGGGACACCCTCAAAGCATGGCAAGAAAAGAACCACCCCTGGTTGGAGCTGTCGGACGTCCACAGGGAGACCACTGAGAACATCCGGGTCACCGTAATCCCTTTCTACATGGGCATGAGGGTAAATAAGGAACATGCAGTACAGCTTGCATTTTAGATGCAATCGCTGGACTCTTGTCCAGTTTTGTTACCGTGGTCATGTCGTGAGGCTTTGGGTTTCTAGTTAGACTCTCAACCTTTACTATTTACACCTAAATCTCGATTTTACACGGACTTTGGGGTCCAGAATTTGGGAACCACGTTAACCCCGAAAGCGCGTTGTAGCGAAAGTTTTGGTTTTTTAGAAAGGTGTGTTTTTAAAGTCCCAATGATCATCGTCACACACACATCTGGGTGTGGTGAAATTTGTCCTCTGCATTTAACCCATCCCCATGTGATTTTGATCCATCCCCTGGGGGAGAGGGGAGCAGTGAGCAGCAGCAGTGCCGCGCTCGGGAATCATTTGGTGATCTAACCCCCCAATTCCAACCCTTAATGCTGAGTGCCAAGCAGGGAGGCAATGGGTCCCATTTTTATAGTCTTTGGTATGACCCGGCCGGGGTTTGAACCCACAACCTTCCAGTCTCAGGGCGGACACTCTACTACTAGGCCACTGAGCTGTAGCCAAAGGGGTCTTTTGTTGCGTTAATTTACGCCAGGCATCTTATTGGGCAGCCGAAGGGGTCCGTTTGCTGTCTGTCACCCACACACATTGAAGTCTGTTCTCATTATATTAAAAGAGAAGCAATACGCAGATGACAATATTGGAACCAATTATCAGCAATAAATGAGGAATCACTTAGAAAAATTATTTTACATTGTGATATCTCTATCTCTTCAGGAAGGCCAGAATTCTCATGTTTACTGGGTGAGTAGCGGCAACGATTATGCGAAGCCCCATAAAATAGATAATGCATGAACTAGTCTGAACAGTTTTAATTCATCTACTGTGTGTCATCTTGTGAAGTGGCGATACTGCATCCGTTTGGAGAACATGGGCAATGAGGTGGTTCAGCTGAGAGAGAGACACTGGAGGATCTTCAGCCTGTCCGGAACCCTGGAGACTGTCCGAGGTCGCGGCGTGGTTGGCAGGGTCAGAGCAACTCACTCACACTGACTTGACACACAATGCTGAATCCTTGGTGTTCCTAAGTGGGAGGGACAAGTGATTGCAAGTCTAACAAAATAGTGATTACCCATCTAACAAAATAAAAGATCAATTCACACCGTTGGAGTGGGTTAGTAGAGCGATTTATTTTGCACAGATTTCCGTCACTCATGGAGCCCGTGCCTCGGCCCACCTCGTGTGACTGGTTGTGAAGTTTAAAATTGTCAGCCCGATTGTTTTCAGATGGGTTTGAGGAGGAAAAATCAGAACCCACACCACAGAATAATTGGTCAGCATAAACCTTCTGCGACAAGGGCATTTAAAAAAAAATGCTCACGTTAGGGCCGATTGTATGAGTGTCCCCCACTTGAGTTAAACGGCAAGAAAATTTAATAGACATCACAGCTTTTAGTCAGTCTTGTCATTGTGGACTTGTTGTGTGATTAAAGGAGCCTGTGTTGTCCAAAGAGCAGCCAGCATTTCAGTACAGCAGCCATGTCTCTCTACAAGCCCCCAGCGGTCACATGTGGTGAGTTTTTGTTCTATACATGATGTAACCTTTTGTCTAGCTGTTTTTATTCTCCACTCCTCTGTGCCATTAACATTGCCTACTTTTTTTATGTTCAGGGGAACATTTCGTATCGAAAGGACAGATGGCTCCCATTTTGATGTTCGCATTCCTCCTTTCTCCCTGGAGAGCAACAAAGATGATAAAGCCCCCCCTGCAGGGTACACATTCTAACTGCGAGTAGTCGCCCCACCCTATCGTTACCTCTGCCTTCAGTATCAGAAAATTGAGTCGGGTTAAGGAAAGAGACTACCATATATAGCGTTTTTTAGAGCTTCCAATTTCACACCCACATACCCCATTTTCCTGGTTTAATTAAATACAAACACACATGTTAGGGTTAGCTTGATTTAAAGCTGACTTAGTTTGGATGGGGAGGAAAAAGACAGGGAAGGAAGAGTGGGGGGAAAAATGTGCTGCTGAGCAGCTCATGTTTGGCGTCAAATAGCGGAAATATTGACCTGCTTTTGAGCCCTTCCTGCTGGGGTTGTGTTCGCAAAGAGAGCAATTGGGGCTGAGTGTCATCAAATGACTCCCCTCTGATGTTATTGAAAACATAATGCACCAGTGTGGTGATTCCTCTTTTCCTGTTAACATTTCTTTACACGGCTTTTCTGTTCAGCTGTGCCTGTCAGATGTTCTTTTTTCAAAACAAGAAAAATATCTCATCAGTTTACAGAACCAAAGCATTCACACTTTAGAACCTTATTCAACAGTTAACACATTGTCACATAAACTACTAATTTAAAATACTTTTTTGCAGGTTGATCTCAATGTGTAAATCCCGTTTGAAAAAGTCCTTGTGAAATAAGCCCTGACCTCTGTGAAGTGGCTGGGGTCATCTTTCCCAGTGATTACAAGTTGGGACTTTAATTATAGCAGCGCCGATTTGAGATGAGTCACCCTTGGGTATCGTTACTTTTGTTTGAATGGAGTCTAAATCCCATCCGTTGGGAATCACTGAAGTTTAAGAAGACGGTATGTGTCATAATCGAAACAAATGTTCTACCTGTGGTGGAAAGAAGCAGTGTTGTCTGGTTCCATCTTTGACAAGTGCGCCATCGATGAAGCGAGCGGGGGGCAGCAATACTCCTGCAGTGTGTGAGTGTGTAAAATAGCTATTTTTAAATCCCTGGAAAAAAATGGATGCAGGCTTGTAGACACAGTGAGCATGTCTTGCATTCAGGCCAACTGCTTAACATTGAAAAAGACTTTGATTGAGCCAAAATTAGTCTTGGTACAAAACCAAGGACTTTTAGATAAATGCGTTTTTGTGAAGTGATTTGAAACTCCTGTGATACCAATACTGTAAATAAGAATGTAATTAAAGGCAAATATGTTTTGAAAAATAATTAATGTCGCGTTTCTTTATGCATGCGTTTAAGTGTCTTAATATTGCAATACGTTTTGCTACCACCAGGTGTCAGCGCGTATTCGTGTGAAACTGAGCTATGAAGTCATGATTCTGACATGGTCAGTCATGATCTGGAGTGGCAAAAGTGCCCAAAACAAAAATAACTATATATTCTGGAAAAAAGAATAAAAGCTATTCTGAAAATAAAGTAAAAAAAAAAAAAAGTCATTTGAGAATTTTCAAAACCCCCTAAATAAAGGCCATAAATAAATTACTCGGCCCAGGTTTATGATAAAATTAGCATTGCCAACCACGAAACTAAAAGTAGGGCCTGGGCACCGGGCTTAAACAAAGCCAGACGCATACGGAAAACTACGAATTTTGACAAGTTCATTTGATACACTTAGATCATTACAGTTCCCTACGCTGTATTCCCTATAAAAAGAATGAAGAACAGGCAGTGCCCTCTGGTGGAGCAACAACGAATGGTGAAGAGTCGCCAATGATTTGTGTCTGAAAGGTAATACTGCAAGCAGTCTCCACCTGGTCGTCTTATCTGTTTTTAACGCTGTACGACATATATGCTAAATATAATTTGAGCCCTGAGATCGCCATCCTTCTGAAATGAATAATGGGCTAATAATCCGCTGGAAACTTGGCGGTGCTCTCTGCCTGGAGGCGGTTGGGGGCGTGCTTTGTGCACTCGAAACAGGGAAGGTTGTCATCCATAATTCAGTCCCGACCCAAGCACGCCAGGTAGTCCACCCACCGCTCCTCCTTGGACTCGATACCACACGTATACAGCATTGTGTTGCAGACGACTGGTGAATTCAGCGGCCGCGGGTGGAACACAAAAGCGGAACAGTGGCGACGAAGAGTCAATCGTCGCTGAAGCGTGGACGTAAACATTGCCATGCCCTGACTGTTTCCTGCACCACCGCCTCCCTCCGAGCTGCGCTCCGGGACAGCGGGGCTCCGTTGGCGTGGCTGAGATGAGAGCACAGCGACAGCAACAACAAGACGTCCATCCCGGATGTAAATCAAAGTGGAGACGCTGTGAAGTTGTGTTTGGGACAGGAGACTGCGGCGGTCTTCGGTTCTTCTATATGTGACGTGTGCGCAGTGAGCGGCCATGCTGCAGGCAGCATCCTCCGACCTCTTCCCCACTTGAGCTGCAGAAACTACTTCCTTCTTATTGTTGTTTTCTGCTGAAGTGCGACGATGCATTGTCCATGCACATTAAATGCGCTTTCATTACTGGCTGCGCAGACTGTAGAATGTGATCAGCTGCAGGCACTCTGATGGAAACATCCCCTAAATCTGCCTCTGCATGACCGACTGCCCGGTGGGACCAAGCTTGTTGTTATCACTGCTTCCCCCTCACACAACACCATGGGGGCCAAACAGACCAAGGGCCAAGATGCTGGAGGAACCAGCCCACAGCACAGCTGGAGGCGGACCCCCAGCAAGGAGCGTGGGGACCTGTTTGCCTCCCTTATGCTGAGGTCAGGGGACAGGCTGAGCCGCGGTGCCACTCCGCCGCCTTACCAGCGGCGAATCGGAATGATCCAGGAGATGATGCTGATGGCCAAACAGGGCAAACACGACGAGGTCTCGGAGATGCTGAAGACTCTACGGCAGGTAACACCATTCGACTGTTTGCTCAAGTTTTGTCTTTTTAATCACAGTATAATTACATTTGACCCGTTTGACACCAGAAAATTAGAATAAATAAAAGAAATACCCGAAATGTCATTATTAAACACTCTGAAATATGCTGATTGTTTCCCCGAAAGGTCACTGAACATAAAGAAAAATCTAACATTACAATTCTAAGTTTATGGTTCTAGATTCACTTAAAGTTGAGTAAAATTGTTACATGTTAATAATTTGCGTAGTGATAAGAAACATAACATCAGCATCTGGCACGCTTGAATTTTAAGAATGACTGGTGTAGTGTTTGAAGAAAATGTTGATTAGTTTACCCAAGTTGAACATGATGTCCATGAATGTCTTGTTGACTTAAAACACGAGACAATTATTCTGCGACCGTGGCAAACTAATGATGAAAATCTGAAAGTATTCACATTGGAGAGGCTGAAATCAGAATATTTTGACTTTTTAAAGTCCGTCCGTCCGTCCGTCCGTCCGTCCGTCCGTCCGTCCGTCCATCCATCCATCCATCCATCCATCCATCCATCCATCCATCCATCCATCCATCATTTTCTCATCAAAGCTGGCTTACGCCTCAAAAATGTGTCACTTCTTAAATGATGAAAATTTTGAAAATGCAACAGTACACCAAATGGTGCCATCTGCCCATTGTTTGCCATTCAGACAATTAAGTGGGCGTGACGGGCGCTATTTTATAGACCACTTATGTTTGCAAATGGACTGGTTAGGATTAGCTCTATGAATTCTACCTCGCAATGGCATCCTAATATGCAACATGAAAAATAATACAACATTTCAGACTCGTACCTCAGCTCAACAATGCTCCAGGAATAGAAACTGACAGCGCATCAGACATTAACAGAGAGAGCTATAGTTTTCCTGACATGTTGATCCTTTGTCCGATGACTCCCGATGGATTCCTGTTATTGCTGGAAAGGCGAGGTGGTAGAAAATAAATGAGTGTGAACTGGATGCACTCCAAGGAAGAACGTTAACAAAGAGGTGTGATCACAATTGAATACTATGACAGGCAGGCAGGGCCATATTGTCCCATTTGGCCTGAGGTTTGTTAGTTAGGATAGGAAAACCTACACAAGCATTAAAATCCGATATACTTCTCATTGGTTACTAGGTTCCCGTGCATGTTGCCCGGCAGCAATGGCGGTCAGTGCAGACTTCAGCCTAAGTAGACATTGATTAATTATGAAGCAGGTCTGTTAGCAGCTAACGATGAGGCCACCTTCTTAATCACTGCGCTGCAATGAAACTGCAGCGATCATCTATACGCCATTTCCCTCTGGGATGTCTCAAACATCTGCTTCTGTTGGAACCTCCAGCTTTTAATATAAACTTCTAAGGTTGTTACTTTTTTATGTTTATTTGTACAGCCCTGAAAGTGCTCTATAAATAAATGTGTTATGATGAAGATGAGGATGAAAATTATTATTATTATTATTATTATTAGCTTAATACTAACCAGGAGCTTGATTGAGATATAGGAGGTATGAAAAAAATAATTTAGAAATATTTTTTAAGTATCAACTAAGCGATGTTTGGAATATTAGTACAACTAACAAGAGTTAACATGGTCTTTTTTTATGATGGTCTAATTTGAATAATTTCACAATTCAAGCAAACTGATGGGAGGGATCAAAGAAAAGTATCCTGTATGGTAGATTAGATGGATAACGGGTTGACATGTGAACTTTAGTAAAGGTCATCCATCATGTGCTGCAGTAATGGGTACGACTATTCACTGATCTTTCTCTGTCACCGTCATCCTTGATGCTGAAGGGTCAGCTCATACTCGTCTCCTTAACATAATTAGTTATCTTGCATTTCCATTTGCCGTATATATTTTACGAGGGTTCAATTTATAATGCACTATATACACCATTTGTACGATATACGCACGCATGTGGATCAAATTGATTGCACCCTGCACAGATTCACAGATTGTAGTAAAGCTGTCCCAAATCCTAGCCTAGTCTCGTTTTCTCTGATGACAATTTTTATTTAAAAAATACATTTCCATGGGGACAAATAACATGATATTGAAATAACGACTGTGTTTACCATACATTCAAAGCTGCTTTCATTAGTTTGCATACCTGGAAACATCAGTGAGTCATACATTTTCAGGCGGAGGTCTTCAGAGAATGAAAAGCCCCACTGCATACCAATACACGCACGCACAAACACACACACACACACACGATACAGCTGAAACAATAAAGCTGTACAAATTATTCGTAAACAAATCGCATTTTATTTTGTTGAATACTGTACACATCGCCTATATTTAAATGGTAAATGGACTGCATTTTTATAGCGCTTTATCTACACCACATGGTGCCCAAAGTGCTTTACAATTTCACCCATTCACACACACATTCATACACCAATAGAAGGCTATTTATTTTGTGTTTGGATGGAAACCCTTTGGGTGACACTCATGGAAACCTTAAAAATTGGCCGTTAACTGTTTTTCTTTTCAAGTGATGCATTTGCAATTCTATCAAATCATTTGCATTATCGGCACAACTTTTCAGCTGAGGCCATGATAGCACAGATAATTTGTAGGCCACTTGAGCTTCTCCATCCACCAATTTGTCTGAAAGCTTTGGAAACCTTTTGGGGTAAATATATTGCCTGCAGACTTCACAAGCAAGTAAAGCAGAACGAAGCAAAAACCAAAGTGAGCTTGAAATGTGATAAAGATAAAGACCCTGTTTATATCTGGACACATGCTTGATATGAAATAAGACGTGCCCATTTAACACAGCAGGGACACAGCATTAGTGGCACTCTGGAGCAACAGACACCTTTCCTGCTGGGTGTTTGAGCTGTGAGCATCAATGTTGTTCATGTCAATCAAAGCTGGCCTTCAGTCGTGTCGTGAAGGCATCTTAGCCACTCAGCTGACTGACACATTCTATATCCCGATGTTACAATCTTCGGTTGGTTATTTCTTAAAGCATATAATGCATGGATGAACTGGCTTTGTCAGAGAGGTGACACCAAATATTTATACGCAAAGACATTCTTTCACTCCAGTTGAACCTTTATTTATGTATGTAATTGCGAAAGCACCTCATCCACACAGTCATTCACAAGTCAAAGAGCGTGGCCAGGCACAATAGAAGAATACATGGCTGCTTTATTCTCTCTTCCATCCAATTCACAAAGCATTAAAATGACTTACTCAACAGCTTCTCTTTTTATAAAATGTCAATAGACTTTGATGCGTGTAGGTAACGGATGGTAAATGGACCCCTTTGGCTGTCCAACAACATGCCTGACGTAAGGGGATTGCTCATGGTGTAGTGGTTCTTTTCGTTGAGCAAGATGGCAAGACAGCCTGCCACTGAAGCTGCTCTTCTGCCCAGTGATGATGCTGTACAGTAGGTGTTCGGGGTTGTCTTTGATGGACAGCAGCCTGGCCAACACACGTCGAATCAAGTAGCTCCGTGCCCACTAGTTTGTCCAGGCGGGAGGCATCCCTCTTCTTGACATTGTCCGCCCCAGCACGCCACCACAAAGAAAAGCCCGCTCGCCACAGTAGATCGGTAAAACATCCGCAGCATCACATTGCAGACAGTGAAGGATGCCAACCACCTGAGAAAGTACTTGCACAAAGCGTCCACATGCACAGACCAGTCGAGTTTGTCGTCCAGCAACACTCTTAAGATATTTAGAGGTCTGAACTATCTCTACACAGTCTCCATTGATAGTCAATAGCTCAGGACGAGGCCTGGTCCTGCTGAAGTCCACCACCATTTCCCTTGACTTGGCGGTGTTTAGGCGCAGGTGGTTGGAGCCACACCAACTGGCGAAGCACCGAACCAGGCCCCTGTCCTCCTCCTCCCTTCCATTTCTAATCCAGCCAACAATAGCAGTGTCATCCGCAAACGTCTGCACATGGCAGAACTCAGAGTTGTACTGGAAATCAGAGATCTACAAGGTGAACAGGACAAACAGAAATAAAATCATGTCCTCTAATATTTTTCATTACATACTGTGTAAGTCCGCATCTTTAGTATTAATATTTGTTTACCATCTGCATAGAATTGTTACTGGTATTGATTTGACCTCAAATATAGGCTCCAACAATCAGAGCCAATTGTGCCATGCTATGAAAATCAAAGCTGGAAAAGTGCAATTGCTGGCACTGTACTGTATGCGCCTTGATTAAAATCAATTATTACTATTGTGGAACATGATTAGCTCGTCTCTTTCACAGGTAAGATGGTCTGTGTGGAGTGTATTCGCTCTTCCTGATCTTGCAAGGCTTGCCCTGAGAAGTCTGTCTTTTCCCCGTATTCCAAAAATGTGTATGCTTGTTATGTTTGGAGACTTTAAAATGCCCAAAGGTGTCATTTAGATTGTGAATGATGATTTGTCCAATTTGACGTGCCCTGCAAGTGAGTGCTGACATGTCTGGGGTGCTCCCTACCTCTCGGACAACATCAGCTGATATAGATAGAATAAGTGGAAGAAGATTACCGAAGGAATGAATTGATCACTGCAGTCTGGCAATTTTCTGCTTCAGTCCTTATTTTCTCTACCAGTCGATTATTTCTAAAGGGCAGTTTTTCTATTTTGGCTGCCTACAAAAGCATCTTCCCCTGAGTCAAATTGAATGAACGTACAATAGAAGACTGAAAATGGACTGAGGATACAAAGAGAACCAAGAATGTTTTCTATTTTGTGCCACCACTACTCATCAGAGTATTTTAGGTAATCCTAATGGACGTATAAAGGTCATTTTGTATGGGATGTTTGTTTCATTTTTGTTGACTTCAAATAAATCCTCCATGCCTTCATATCCACAGGATTCAACGAGATTTGCAATACTTATAGAGTGAGAACGTCAAATTTTTAAATGCACTGTATTTAGAAGTAATACCTTCAAGTGTTTCATGTCTCTTTTGTTTGCAATATATATAATAATAATATATTTTTTCAGTTTTAAATTTTCCCACGTTGTCAAACAATGGACATTTCATGTTTTCTGGAGTTTACACATTTTAAAGCAGGGTTAGGTTTTATACTGATATCAGATTAGGTGAATCTATTTGCATCGTTAAATTTATGTTGTACACATTTACCAGGCAATTCACACGATCCAAAACGGTTGTATGAAAAAAATGTGTTCTGCAAGAATAACATATGCTTATTTTGATTGACACTTCCAAATGTTTATCACAAACAAAAAACGTGATAAATGTCCACATATGTGCTTTTTTCGTGTACACTGTGACTGTGTTTTCTTTTCATGTTCAGTGACTGATGAGGTTTACTCATGTGTGTGAAATGAGTTGCGTAACTATGACGTCTTTTTCCCTATAAGATGTTTGATTGTGTATAATATGCTGTTGTCAATCTATATTGTGTGTGTGTTTATGTGTGCCTAGGACCTGGGCATGGAGTCGACATCTCTGGATGACGTATTGTACCGTTACGCCAGCTTTAGAAACCTTGTTGACCCCATCACGCATGACCTGATCATCAGCCTGGCACGTTATGTACACTGCCCAAAGACGGTAAGACACACACAAACAAACACGCACACACACAGTGTTCTTCCCAAATATTGCCAATTTCACCAAACCCGCCTTTGTACCCCCACGTGGGCTAAAGTGATTCAACCCTATCAGCTGATCTCGTGATTCATTTTGTCTGACATTATTAGATTAGAAGATTGCTCTAAGTGGTTGTGCAGCAGTGTGTTTGTGTGTGTGTGTGCATCAGGGAATTGCAATTTTTTTGTGTTTGTTCATTCATGTAGTTTGGGATGTCATTGTAAGAGACAGCTACTATATTCGATAAAGAATGCGGGAAGGAAGAAGGAGTGATGAAGACAAAGATAGAGATTAAAAGGCGACCTATGCTGTAACTGGCTAGTGTGTTACACAAGTGCCCCAAAGCTGAAATCATATGTTTACCATTACTGCATATTGTCATCGTGACCTAAGAACAACAAATCATCAGGTACTTTTAATCTTTGGCTGGGTTTAGGGCAATAATAATTGAATGTAAGGCATCTTTTAATTCACTGTAGTCAAACATTTGACTAGATAAAATGGATGGATGGGCCGCACAATTGGGTGAGCAAGTCAAGTCAAATCTATTTACATATCCCTTAATTGAAGAGATATCTCAAAGGACTTCACACACCCATTGGAGGCAAATATTAACGACATCCCCTGATCTTAATCCCCAGGAGGGCATGGAAACATAAAACAAAAAAAGATCATCTGGGGAAAAATGAGAAACTTTAAAAGGCTGCAGAGTGGCTTGTCATTGTATCTCTTGAGACAGGATCACTTGATAGATTTTATTTTGTTTTATCAATAATGCAAGAAGCCAAGAAAATGAAAGTATGTGTAGGTAAAGAATTATAAAGACAGAGAGGAGGTTTAGGGGAGAAAAAGACTATAAAGACTCAGCAAAATATCAAAAGGTGCAAGCTTGAGTTAAATACCACTACTGCTGCTTTCACCGACCCAAGAGCCTTTACATTTATTTAATTATAATCCACTTGATGCAGCTTTAATAACACAAGGGCATTTACCATGAGTGGTGGTATAAATCATGTCTCAACCAAGCAGACACAAAACAAAAATTGAAAGATTGAGATTTGCATATATAAAAGAATATTCACAAATCATACAAATCAGGAAAAATCCATAGATAAGCCATATGGGACTTATAAACAGGGTTCAAAGCTTGTGCAAAAAGTAGCGGCTTATCGTCCGGAAAATACGGTACAGATTAATCGATTATTAAGATAATTGTTAGTTGCAGCCAGCTTTCATTGCTTTTTCTCCATTTTGACGTGTGTGAATTACCTCTGCTAGATTTCCCACAGGTATATGAGCCATACTCATTGGTGTGTAAAATGCTGCTGTCATGCACGCTTCACAAAAAATAGACAGGCATTTCAGGCGCTATGACTCAGACATCATTTTCCCTTAAATTAAAGCTAAAATCGGAACAGTGAGTCCAAATTATTGACTTTTGACAGAAAACATCTTGTTTTGACATCAAAATTTAGATGAGACACCAGATCAACATTTCAGATTCAGTCGTTCACTAATGTGTATAAATTCAGATTCTGTGTTGAAGGTCTACGCAAAATCACCATTAGATTGAAGACGTGCACACCAGCTCATTTTCTTTACACCACTGTGTGTCTGTGAAGACTTCAATGTTGAAAGTTCATTGTGAATGACATCCTGTGTCCTCCAATTTGTATAGGACACAGATATCTTCTATAGAAAGGTTGCGTTGAAAGCCATCACAAAAGGCAACGCGTTTGGTGACGTAACTGGGTCTCAGACGTGATGCAGTTATTGCGAACACAGGATTGGCAACCAAATAAAAATGTTTAATTCCCCAAAATATTATTTTTGAAATTGTAAGTTGCCATTTTAAGATAATTAAATGGCATCTGTTGTTGTAAATAATGTATTTAATGTTGCAAAGCATGAGGCCAGTGGGTTCCTGCCGTTCATCAGCCAAACAACACTCCGTAAAGGATTGAAATCCCCATTTTTGCTTCAATGTGTGTATCATATCAGACACACGCACACACGCACACTCTTGGTTGACAGATGTATTTGCCAATTATTTGCTCCAATGGTGCATAAATCCTACTTCTCACAATCTTAGCTCTCTGCAGTAATGTCATGCCCATTATGCCTCCCCTTGTCAGTCCTGTGTGAATTGGATGACTGGCTCAATGGATTTTGATTGACAGCACCACTCTGTGTTTATGACTGCTGATGAATGCTTCAAAGTTGATTAGACAAGGCCAGAGGTCATTTATGGATTTTTTCAACCTTATTCAGAGTTCAGACCGCATTCAGAGTATTAACCCAAATAATATTGAAAGGAAAATACTGCATATGTACTGTATTTTTTAAAATCCGACTTTTATTACAATTTTAACATTATTTTAACAAATAATAACAAATATCTTGGACTACATTAGATAATATAATAGTTCCTTTTGTACTTTATTTTACAGGTCATTAACTTTCCAATTTGAAAGCCTAATGTACGCTAACAGCACAGTTAAAAGTTATACCAGATTTCCCCTCCAGTAAGAATTTCTTCCACCTGTTGTTCTCCATCACTTCATTCCATTGTTTGTGTCCAGTAGGAGGGGGACTCTCTGGGGGCCATGGAGAAGGTTTGTCGTCAGCTGACCTACCATCTCAGCCCCCACTCTCAGTGGAGAAGACAAGGCCTGCTCAAAAGGAAACCCCAAGCATGGTCAGTATTATTATTATCATCAAAAATAATAATAAAGCAAATTAGAGCAAATCTGAGATTTAAGAAGTGTGTCTATTCAGTGCTCAAAGAGTAGCTCCCAGCTTAAAATAAAATGGTGACCCCTGCTTTAAACTTTAAAGCTCATCTCACACGGCCAAGTTAAAGACAGATTGCTGGCTACATCTCAAAAGAGAGAGATCTCTGCTTGAACTAATCTTTCACGGATTTTGCGCTTTTTGTTAAGAGCCTCACTGATGCATAGTAATTTTACTAAGATGGTTTGAGAAATTTTTAAACAGATTATAGGCCAAATAAAAATGTACATTCATGATTTGCAGAATAAAATCCACTGCACCATATTTTTTTAGCACGCTTATGTGACAGAGACTGTTCATCGTTGTACTACCTTTAAAATCGTATCTTCATTTTCCTAAAGCCCTTCCCTCCGTAAAGTTCAGATGATTACGTTTACACACGGGTGAATTTATTTAGCAGCCCAATTAAATCTTAATCTTCGCAATCAATTCTTAATCTTCGCAACCCTTAGTTCACTTGTAGTCCTAATAAGGACAATAGAAATGGAGATTGTTTTGATTGTTTTCTGCGGAGGATGTTCATAGGGAAAAAAAACAGCAATAACATGATTATAATATAGAAGGCAAAAAAATTATTTGAAGTGATTTAAGTGATACAACATTGAGAATTTCTGTGACCTGTGATATTCACCATGCCAGCATCCATTTCTGCTGGCAAATGCATCCAGGTGTGAGCAGATAGCAGGTGATATCAGATTTAAAGAGAGAGAGCGAGAGACTTTGCCAAATATGTTAAATTATTCTGCACTGATGAGCAGGATTTAATTAATTCAGTGTTGCAGGTGTTAGCGAGCGACAAGACCGGGCTCGCTTAACTCGAAAGAAAAGGAGACTGTTTTCATCATGGGCCACTTAAGTATAAATGTCCTCCCTGCACATTGTAATATACGTATATGAACAGAAAACCCTTGATGCAAATTTCACGATGTGCTTTCTATTGTAGTGAAAAGCGGCAACGTTCTGGTTTTGCATTCTTTGCAAGTGACTGACTTTGTAATTTTCACATGCTGTCATGGCAACACTATAAATGAGAAAACACGTTTGAAAGCAGTCCTTTGAAATTAGAAATGGAATCAAATTTATTGCAGAGGAACTTGACTATTGGGAGGCTATCAGTGTTAATTACGTTAAGTTGACGATGGACATTTTTGAGGAAGCAGAATTTTGCGAATAGCTATCTCTGTAATTGATTTTTTTGGACTAGATGTGAAAGATAACTTCAAGAACATTGTGTGTATTGTGTACCACTCTAATATGAGTCTCTTATGTAAAATTGTAACGTGAAAGCCTATTAGATCAAATTAAATCGCAAATTTCCCCATTGTGGGACTAATGAAGGTTATCTAATGGAATTGAGATGAATTTGTAATTGTACTAGTGTTTATTTGCCCGCTGAGGATGTTTACTCTAGCTATTCGGATCCTACAAAGTAGCTGCTCACATGTTGATTTGGCAAGTGTTGGAATGTTTAATCCTAGCAAAGGTCTGAGTGTTTTTTGTTTTTGTTTTTTTTTGATAAAGTCTCAGCAGAGTTTAGCATGAGCTTGCATCCAATGGTCATTGCACATGTACGTAAATAGACAATGCCAGAAACAAACAAAGTTATTTGTTTAGAATTGAAGGATTATTTTGTTATTTGTCTAAATATCAATGTATGTGTGTTGGTCTCTTTTTTTTTCATCGCTGATATCAGTTGAGGATGATCATCTTTCGTTGTGCTTTGTCATAAATACGAATCTGCAGTTAAGTTAATCTACAACGTGAGACAAGGGAGCAAGCAAAGATGTTTTGGGAATTGCTACAAAGCAGGAACATGGAAGGATTGATGGGATTCCAGTCCACACAAAAGCAATCAATTCACAGTCCATCTCCTCAACCTCTCGGACACCTCATCGATTTTTGTGTCCTTAAAAATGCTCAGTTGGGTTAAGAAACTTACCTCAAGTTCTGGAAGTTGCAGGGTCGGTTAAAATGTATTACCAGGTTGGGGAAGTTACATCAAATGGTTGCATGCTTACTTCGGCCTCGTACACAGATTTTTTCCTAAAACGTTCCAAACAGTTTTTCTTGTTGTTAAGACCTTTTGAGCATGTTTGAAATTTCTTTGCAAAAAGAAAAACTGTGAAGATTATTAAAACAATTTGGTGAACGTCTTTGCAACTGTTTGTTGGTGAACCGTGAAGAAAAAGATGAACATTCAAACCCTCGCTAACCTTCGATGCTCAGTGAGATGAATGCGTTCGTGTGCTCATTTGTGGCGAACCAAACAGGAAACTGCAAATTAAATCATTCTGTGTGACCCCGGTCAAAATCATTTGAAAAATGTGAGGGGCATTCCTAGTTGTGATGAAACTACTTTAATAGAAGGTTCCATTGATTACAAAGGTGCAGAGTGTCTATTCACACACCAAGAGCCTGTCCACGGTTGTGTGCCATCAATTTGTGGCTTGTTTGTCTAGACAGAGGCCAGAAGCCAGATGAGTGTTTGTGCGTAAGCGTAATGGTATTTGCTACACTCTATTGTCTGTCATATGGGAATATTTTTCCAGTCTGACACAGTACAGAGCAGTCATCTATCTGTCAGCAGCTGTATATGTACCAGATTTTATTGTATGTCTTGCTTATGCTATCACCATAGCAAAGGGTATTTTCTAGACTACACACAATTCAAATAAACTCACTTGTAATGAACATACGTGTGTTATCAGGTGTGTGTTTGAATCCCTAGTCCGCACACAAACATAAAGTCCCAAGTCCTTATATAGACAAAATGAACACACATTCCTGACTTGGATCAACGAGCATAAGCTTGCTATTTATGGGAGAAAAAAAAACAGTGTGACAAATTCCACTGAACTTTCCATGAATCACACATAGTTTTCTTATTGACAAGCATTACTGACTAAAGACTCATGTGAAAGAACAATTGGATTGATTTGAAAACAACATTGGTCTTAAATTGGAAAATTAACGTTTGTAGGAATGTTTTGTATGTTGAATTGATATGAAATTGTGCCTATGCTTTAATGTCAGAACAAGCAGAGGAGAAGAAAAGTGGCCTGTCATCCTCTGTGCGCATACACCAACTGAATGGATGATACATGATCTCGGGGAGACACAGAGGACGCAACAGACCAAACCATAGAGAGCACAATAGAATAGAGCAGAATTATGAATGTCACCTTCAAATCACTGAGGTGCCATTTAATGTAATTTGTAATATTAGATTCATGTCTTTGGGTTCCCAAGGCAGCACTTTCTTTATTGTGCCCCAAGTCGACCATATTTACAATTTCAGACATACCAGTAGATGAAATAGTGAAGATTGTGGTCATTTTAATAAGCGACACTCAACAAGAATGAGATCATAGCAGACATTGGCTCAGATGGACACTTTGCAATTAACTAATGGTATTTCAATTGAATACAAATATTGGATATATGTCCAAGGTAGTACCTTGGCCATGAAGTGTTTTGGCAAGAAGCAAAAAACATTATTAAACATACATTATTTCATCTTGCAGACCATGCAATGCTGAGCAAATCTGACCTTCAATAGTGTGATCAATGTGCAACAAATCAGGCCACTAAGAAAATAAAACGTAAAAAATGTGTCATCACATAATTAATCAAACTAGTGTGTTGAATTTCCTGCCCTAGTTTAAGCAGTGGGGAGATTAAAATAAATTCACGTTTAATAAATAAAACTTGATTAGGTGCTAAAAGCAGATTCATTATCACTATTTGATGTGACAGCATAACTGCATATTACTGAGTGAGGATTTATTAAGATTTTTTTTCCCACACCAACAGTAATTATCATGCAACATTTTTAGAAATACTTTCCCACCTCAGTGAAGTTCCTCCGCTCCATTTGAACATTGCTTGCCAAGATCCTTAGTTAACAGCCTGTAATAATGTTTTTTCCTGTGATAAATCTAGAAATAGAAACCATATTGTTTTTCATATTATGCCCCACGAATGATTGTTACCAGACATATTTTAGAGGTTGTAGGTGTGAGCAAAACATCCTCAAGCCATCTGTCTGTCTGTGGGTGTAGTTTGTCACAATGTGGCTTCAAGGTCTAAGACTGCTGTGAGTGAGTGTGAGTGAGATCTAATTGAAAAAAATATTTAGAATATGAAATTTCATGTGAGCTGAAGGTAGGGGCATTGGAGTGGGAAGCAAAGTTGACCTTATTGAGTCACCACTGGTGAAAACTGAAGTAAAGTCTAGTCTTTAACTTCATCAGCAATGTATGCATTACGCATTTGTGAGTGGGCGAGAGGAGAATTTCTAAGCAAGACACAAATGACAGTTAAAAAAAAAGAATGTTATAAACAGACATGGGCATAGAGTGTGACTGTTTGTTTTGTAGATTGTTGTGCCAAATTGGGAGATTCTCACTTGTGATGGTTTAGTATAGAAGAGGCAGAACAAGCCTTTTTCATTCATCCCAAAAGTGTAGCTTGTTTTGCCAACTCTGTAGCGTTGTCAAAGTGATGCATGCACTTGCAATGATGGTTGAGTTGGATTTGATTCCTCCCGGATAGCTCTGCATTTATATATTTCTTTTCACGAGTGTGGTGTTGGCTAAGTATGCCGTTTCTTCACCCTAGGCACCAACATGTAATCTTTATTGTCAAGGCTGTAGCCACTAGAAAATATATATATTTTTTAAATGTCCTCACTTCAATAACTTTCACAAATCCACAGTTGAAAATGAGTAGTAAGAACAAACAAATACAAACATAATTGACATACATAGATTTTTCTTTCCGTTTTGCCAACATCAGGGTGTCGGTATCAACATGATACATTACTTGAGCTTGTTTTAAGGTATTGATACTAGTGACGATACCGATATCGACCACTCTCATGGCCATGTTATAATCAGGAACTAAAGGCAGACCTATATGTCAGACAGATACTCATTAAGATGCTTCAGAGGTGCAGGGTTCGATTCCGACTCTGGGCTTCCTGTGTGGAGTATGCATGTTCTCCCCGTTATTTTGAGAATGAATGGTCTATATGTGCCCTGCGATTGGCTGGTGACCAGTTCAGGGTGTCCCCGCCTACGGTCCAATGTCAGCTGGGATAGGTTCCAGCACGCCTACAACACTCGTGACGAAAAGCGGTTTAGAAAATGGATGGATGGATCGGGTGCAATTATAACATCTCTGAAAGGCTCAATAGTTCACAAGCAAAAAAAAAAAAAAAAAAAATGCATGTATCCATCCATTCATTTTTTGCAGCGCTTGTCCCAGTTCGGGTCGAGGTTGATTTGGAACCTATCCCAGCTGGCTAATTTGCATATGTATTTTTTTATTTTTTTATTATTTTGACATTCTCATTTTGCATGCTGCTGTTTTGGGGGTTTTGCAAGTTATGAAAAGAAAAATGTTCCGCTCAACCTTTTCATTTAGCATTGCAGTATATCAGCCCTTTGTGCGCAGCTCACTTAATTCTCTGCCTATTCCAGTTATTTATAGCCCAGACCATGCAGTCGAAGACTACAGTTTTAAGTGCTACTCAAAAGCCATTTTTCATCAGCAAACTTCAGTGTCTTAAGCTCTGAATCCCCTTAGTGTCAAACTGTCTGCACATCCCCATATTGCACTTGCATGCGTAGAACTGTAGCAAAATTCCAAAATTAAAAAATTTAAATAATACTGGTTCGTTTTTAATAACACTGTTTATCCGTTACCTACTTTAGTATTATTATTATTATTATTATTATTATTATTATTATTGTTATTATTATTATTATTATTGTTTGCAGTTTGCAGTGGTGTGCCACGCTGGGTAATATTTTGGTTATCTTGGTTATCTCTAATTGATAGATGATTGATTGATGCATAGGTTGGAGTTCAGGTCCCACTCCTGTAGCCTAAGGAATAAATCATGACTCAGTCAAGCGTGAATTACACACTGTTGTCATGTCATTTGTCTGTTTTTAGTCTGAAGGCGGTGCTGTCCACACCTCCATCCAGCGGAGCTCTGGATCTGTCCGGCATCCCTTTGGTAACTCGTGACATGGAGCGTCTGTGTGCGCACCTCCAGCACCACGCTTCCATAGTGGTCAGCTTGGAGCTGGGCTTCACTGAGCTTACCGACGAGGCCTTCCTCGTGCTCCTACCCACTCTGGCTGCCCTGCCTCGCCTGGAGACGTTGGCAATGAACGGAAACCGGCTGACCAGGACTATTCTGAAAGAGCTGACGGATGCCTTGAAGGTATAACTTGTTGTCATGGTGCCTATTTGCATTAACATGGATTTCCTGGGATTTTTTTGCACTAGAATCACATGAACTGTGCTGACATTTGAAATCAGCTCCCAGTCTTATTATTTAGTATGACAATACTTATGCAGTGATTGCGTTTTACACAGAGAAAAACAGTGACAAGTACATGTTTTTTGTTCCTAGGATCCCAACAGTTTTCCAAGTGTGACATGGATTGACCTGGGAAACAATGTAGACATCTTCTCCCTGCCACAGCCTTTCCTGGTTAGCCTGAGGAAGCGCTGTCCCAAGCAAGGCAACCTGCCTACCATCCTGGAGTTTGGCGAGAGTCAGGCCAGCGAGCCCCCTGATAGGCTAAATGCCATCGGTGAAGACGAGGAAACCGACAGGACTGAAAGCATGGGAGAGCTGCAGTCTGAGGTGGAGGAAGAACTGGACGGTGAGATGGAAATAGAGGAGATGATGGAGGAGCTGCTGGACTTTGACAGGGAGGCGCAAGGGAAGGAGGACGAAGACGAGAGCATGTGGACCGTTGAGGAGCAGAGGAAAGCGAGGAGGAGAAGGAGGACACATGAAGAGTTAGACAGAAAAGAGAGACTGGGCCGGATGGCAGTGATGGCACAGGATGAGGACGACACCCAAAGCCACTCGTCCCCGTTGTCTTGCTCCAGCCAGTCACAGCACTCCTCCGCAGCTGTCGAGCCAATGAAAGCAGAGGAGGACGATTTTGACAATGTGACTGACCGATCAGAGCACTTGACCTGATTGCTGCTCCTTTCTCCTCTTGGTTTGAATTATTTCTCCTGCCGTGTTGAGGTACACATGGAATGAGGCAAGGAAAGACTTGCTCCCAGCTTGAACAAGCCAGATTTAACCAGCTGAACCATTGTGGGCAAACTATTGGACGAAAACAGGATTTGTCAGTTATAAATGACAAAGGGAGTCTAATGGATAAAACCACTAAGTAATTAATAAGCTTTTTATTGTAACTCACCCTGTTCAGGGCTTGAGGCAGGATCTTCTGATAACATCATAGTACCTTCATGTGCCTGAAATATGTCCCATTAATGGTTAGGTCCCTGTGATGAGAAGTACAAAAAAAAAAAAAAAAAAACATGATAGGCTCTGCTGAAAATGACACCCACATTAAATCAATGGATAACCAGATAGATTAGATGACGAAAAGAATAAAAAGTTAAAGTTAGTCTAAATGAGGAGAAGTCAGTGGCTGATTGCTTACTCTTTCTATTGACTTCATAATATATATAATTACATCCATGCATGCTATCCTCTGAATTCCAACAGATTTATTTTTGCACCCACCTTGCGTGCATTAGGTTCTCATGTCAATGAAAAGCTTTAAAAAAAATGTACATGTGGGCTGATGATAGGTCATTTTGTAGTCTGCTGTAGACTACTCGTAATTGTGGATGTAAACAGTGATTAGATTTCATTCAGACGCTTGTATAGGAAACTAATAATAATTGTTGTGCTGAGTGTCACGCTTCCCGATATTTATCAATCTTATACAAGATTCTCTATGGTCTGATATCTGATACAGTTAAATTGAGTGCGATGCTCATTTTACTTAATGTAAATCGAAAATGTAGGAGTTTTTTTTTTTATAAAGTTAAAAGTTTTTCCATTATAGCAATGCTTCTTGTCCATACTTTTGCAGTATAGCAGAAAAAAAAGCCTGTGTCCCATTTGTAAGCAACATGCATATGCGGGATGAACAGCAAAACTGAGAAATGTGGGTTGCAATATAAATTGTGCCAAATTTTTATGATGGTTTTGAAGCTCTCTAACAGTGTGAAGGAGAGTTGAAATAAGTGTTGTTAAAACAGAGAGATAAACAGCAAACACCACTTTGTGAACATTTTAGTAACATTGTTTTGGAAAAACAACTGTTACACTATAGTACATTTTAGTCAAAGACTAAAATTCTATGCTTCTTTCATTATTTTTTTAGTAATCGTGTTTTAGGCTAGTTACATCATGTGTGACCTTTGTATATGTGCGTCAAGTCAGATTCGCAAACTTGGACAATCAAGTCGTCTGTAATTCGGATGCATGCTTATGTATGCAGAGGACTACTGTTGCAAGTAGCTGATGTAATTATGTCACCAGCAAAGGTTCTCAATCTTGCAGAGAAATGGGTATCATGAATCCAAATTAATAAATCAGAGGTAACCCATTTTAAATCTTAGGGGTGAATCTTTAGACTAAACATTTAAGATACTTCATATTAAAGATGAAGTCAACTTCCAAATTTTCTTTACAATAATATGTTGTGTGTCACCCCATAAGACTAAACACTGCATTCTAATTAATATTGCGTGTGCGGAATAGAAGTTAAGCAGCAAAATTCTCCTGTTTTTATCAACCATCTCAGGGGGCGGCCATTTTGCCACTTGCTGTCGACTGAAAATGACATCACAGTTGCCAGGTCTCAAGAAACAACCAATCACGATTCTCTTCTTAATTGTACTTTCAAGATCAAATGGCTTAAGAACAGATTATCCGCCACATGAAACGGATAAAAACGTGAATTTGCTTAACTTCTATTCCACAATGGAAACATTAATCAGAACACTGTGTTTCAACCAGTTGGGCTGCACAGAACATATTATTCCAAAGAAAATTTGGAGGTTGACTTACCCTTTGAGGAGTATGCGGAATAGAGGAATGTTAGCTGTAACAGGAGGACACCACAAAAAAATCTTGCATGGTATCAAGTTCCCCAGAGTTTAATGCTGCTTTTATTGTTCGTGTTTTAATTCAAGATCCTGATACTTGCAGAGAAAAACGTAAGCTTTATCATACAGTGGGTTCTAACTTTCCCCTTTTTTGTGGTTCTTATGTAAACGGTGTTTTAATTCAAGATCCTGATACTTGCAGAGAAAGATTTTAGCTTTATCATACAGTAAGTTCTACCGTTCCCCTTTTTTGTGGTTCTTATGTAAACAGTGACAAATCAAGGCTTTCCATGCAGTTCATTTTTACATTGAGGCTGAAGAACAAGCTGTACAATTTCAGCACTATCCTCGAATCTACCTGCAAAGATTCTTCCCTTTAATATAAGCCATGCAACTAAAAAAAATGTGTTCATATCTGGTAATCCCACCGAGCCCTTTAAACAGTCATGATTGTAAACATTTGTGAAAATGTACATATATCCACTAATGGTTGTTGCATTGGCGGTGTTAAAGTCAAATTTCAAAAGTCATACCAAATGATTTTATGTAACCTCTGAATAAGCGATGCGAGAGAGTCTATCCTCAGGTTTATTGTTTTAAAGATGCGGGTTAGACAGTTAAGTATAGTTTCGCCTTGATGCGACTGTCAATCAAATATAGACCTCTTCTGATCGTTAGCTTGTCAGTCAAAAAACAGGGGTATTAAAATGTGAGTGCTGTACAACTGTCCTGAGAAATTTGGGGTCCAGTGCCTTGTGCAAGGGCTCCACAGTAGTGCTCAGGAAGTGAAAAGGCCTCTCTGTAGCAAGCAGTCCCCCCACCTATTATTTATTTTTGAATGGGCATAATTAAAGATTCAACTATTGCCAACCCAAAATAATCTCGAGATTAGAATAGTGTCTCTGTGTTGACTAGTGCTTACTGTACTGTATTTCTACCATTGTAGCCACTATAGTGATTGTTTGGTGATTTCCTCTCATGCTGCACTTTGCTAGGCACAGCAATTATAACCATGTTCGTCACTACAGGCAAAACGATTACACTATCTTATTATTGGAAGTGGTGAAATGACTGTGATGTTTACCTCAGATGTACATAGAGGGTATATATGAATGATTTACGAATGTGGGGGTGTCACAATGCACTTAAGGTGCACCTGCACAATCGAACGAGTTGAGAGCTTTATTAAAAATACAACCTCTACAATAATAATTATGCTCACTTTTGACTGACACTGTCATGAATAAACAATGTCTTTTTTTCAGTGTGGGTCTACTTTTAAGTGGTGTGGACCTTGGGGTGTGCTTGGAGCTCATTAGATTGTGCAAGAAGCTAATGAATTGTGTAAAAGCAACATTCATGTCCTTTGCACGTGTTAGCATATTTTTTTTTGCAATCTACCATACACCTTTGTTGGATTAGCTATGCATCTTTTCTTTCCACTGCTCATATTGATTTTTGTGCTACATTACACAGCTACTGGAAACAATGCTATGTATTACTGCTTAAATTGTTACTCATTGGATCTTAACAATAAATAATATGACAGGAAAACAGACTATTTTGCCAGTCATTTACAGGGCATATACATTCACAGTCACACCTTGGACGAGTCTTCAAATTTCTAAACATGCACTTATGCTTCTACGTCCAGATGAGGAGCTACTAAATAGAGGTTAGTGTCTGAAATTACAACCAACCGGCACTCATTTTCTAATCAAATAAATTATGAAATGAATAACTGAGGGTTTTTGTTGTTCTTAAAGTGTAACAAGGCGGACTGTTATTAAGGAGCCAAGTTTAGTAGGTCCTTGAACTGTAATAAAACAGAGAATCAATCAGTTCAGATCAATTAAATCATTAAGTAGTATTTTTGATGATTTTAGATTACAACAGTAAATTGTGTAGTAATATAATAAAACTCACTAAACTCATTTTTTTATTCTATTTTTTGTCTTGGGCTGACATCTTGTGGCAAAATGTACTAGTTGCAATTGGGCACTTCATAACGCCAGGAATATCCTTAATTCAAATTCTTATTACCATATAACTAGTATTTCAATGTTAAAATCAGTCATGATGTCGAGGATACACTGTTTATCCTGATTAAAACCTGCTGATTATCATTTAAACATGTCTATTATCAGCAGATGCAAAAAAAAAAAAAAAATCCCCAATAATTTATGTGGTTTGAAAGATGCTACGGTTAAATCTTCTTTACTTGACATATAGCATATTATATACGTATAAAAATAATAATACATTTAATTTAAATACAAAGGAAATGTGTTATTTTCCATTGCGATTTATTTCACGTAAATTTGCCACTAATGCTGCAGATTAAAATGCGTACGTCATATCCGGTAACAGGGTCCTTTTTTTTCTGTTTTCCCGTATCCGCCATTTCAGTTTTTGAACTTAGTTCTCATCGACCGTTATAGTATATTTTGAATTGTGACCCTTAAACTTGTGATATTCCTAATATTTGGACAAGAGTGTTACTGTTAAGGCACTAAGAATCCTTCTGTTTTCGCCGCTGAGGTTTGGTGGCGGTGAATTGATGCGCAAACAGCCGGCTACGGATGTCGTCTGTTTACTAAACGTGCTCGAGGCGCTAAAGTTTTGTATGAGTTGAAGGCTTTGCGTGCGGATCGCGGGAGGGAGAGCAGGGAAGACCCGGCGACGCTTCGGCTTCGAAGTGCTTATCATGGCTGGCAATTTTGACGCGGAGGACCGCGCCAGTTGGTACTGGGGTCGCTTGAGCAGGCAGGAGGCTGTGTCGTTGTTGCAGGGGCAGAAGCACGGTGTGTTCCTAGTGCGGGACTCCATCACCAGCCCCGGCGACTACGTGCTCTCGGTCTCGGAGAACTCCAAGGTCTCGCATTATATCATCAACAGCATCAGCAATAACCGGCAATCCGGTCCAGGTAGGACAGCATTGTGTATCCCACCCCCTCCGGTTTTTATCATGAAGATTGCACGCTTGCATGACTTGCACCAGAGGAGATGCTCATTAGTATGGGCTCAGCTAATATATGAATTCAAATCGCACAGCCAATTTGTTTTTCTTTTTGCTTGGGGTGTCCAAACTTTCTTCCAAGCCAACACATAGATGTGTTGCAGCAGGGAGACATGTAAAGCATGCAGGACGCTGGCCCCTGTGGAGCGGAATTGCCCACCCCTGTTCCAAGGGCTGCATTTAAAAAAAATAAAAGAATGCAAGGATCACTATGAATTCTTCACTTTTAATCGATATTATTATTATGACTATTATTATCATTAACACTAAAACTGATTCATCAGTGTAGGTATACATAGCTATATAAACTCAATTAAACAAATACCCGTACTGTTAACTAATATGTGTATGTACTATATATCGTTCGTGTATACTTTTGCACCCCCTGTATTTGAACAAAAACACAATCAGAAAATCTGTTTTGATTTGAGTGCATTGAACCAAACCAAATTGAATCATTCCACCTTAAAATATATCGACATACATATTATACATATTATTTTTGCGCAGACAGACAGGTGGACGGATGGAAGTGATAATAGTAGTTAAATGCAGGCAAATGACTTTTTTCATAAATAGGTTTCTGAAAAACAAAACATGAAGTAGGTGGAAAATGGCCCCTGAGTTTGAAACCCCTTTGATTCAACCATAAGAAACGTAGAACGTGAGATTATGTTTTGACCCAAATGCTCACTGTAGTCAATTCTGTTGCCTTATGATTTATCAAATGAGCCTATTTACACTGGCTCCAATTCCACTGACTGGAAGATGTACGATTTTTTTTTTTTTACGATTGCACCAATTTTTTCTCCATCTTCTGTTCCAGCAAGTTTGTCGCATCCAAGGTTTCGTATCGGTGACCAGGAGTTTGAGGCACTTCCTGCTTTGCTAGAGTTCTACAAAATCCACTACTTGGACACTACCACCCTAATAGAACCAATCAACAAATCCAAACACACATCCTTTATCCCTGGTGGTCCACCCCCACCTCGCCTGGAGGATGAGTACGTCAGAGCACTCTTCGATTTTCCCGGCAATGACGACGAGGATCTCCCATTTCGGAAGGGTGATATCCTTCGTGTTCTTCAGAAGCCCGAAGAACAGTGGTGGAACGCTCAGAACTCTGAAGGCGAAGCGGGAATGATCCCGGTGCCATACGTGGAGAAGTACCGTCCGACATCTCCGAGCTTGGCGGTTACTTCCGGTGTACCCGCAGCGTGCCCGCCAGGAGGAATAGCCGTGTTAGGGAACTCTGATGGATCTACGACCCAGCCCGGTGCACCACTGATGGGAGATCCGAGCCAGTATGCCCAACCCACCCCCCTCCCAAATCTCCAGAATGGACCGGTCTTTGCAAGGGCCATACAGAAGAGAGTTCCCAATGCATATGATAAGACCGCCCTGGCTTTGGAGGTATTCTGAATGTCTGGTCATTTAAATATTTTGTGTACAGTCTAATAATAGTATACAGTATAGTAATATTAATAGCAATGGTAATAGCAACGCAAAGTTCTAGACCAGGTATGCTGTGCGCCGCTTTGGTGACCCCCTGGAGTAGTGTTCAACTTGCCTGACTTCATTGCAGGCATGGTGTGTTCAATTCCTACTCGGCGGTGATGAACAGCTTGTCTATCTCATTGTATAATCTGTGATTGACTGCCAACCAGACCAGGGTGTGGTCAAAGTCAGCTGGGATAAGCCTCAGCGTTTGCAACTCTGTACAGGTTATAGAAAATTGATGGACGGTATTATCATACTTATTCTTTTGGCTGCTCCCGTTGTGGGTTTATGCTTGAGGAACGAGACTCTTTCCTCTGGGCTCTGTGAATTCGTAGCAGGACTCGGAGACTTGAGATTGTTTGCAGACATCAGCACACCGCCACTGTTATATTTCTCAATGTTCAATATTATTAGGAAGAAGCTTTATTCAAGTGAAGTAGCTGTGATAGTGCTAATTGCATTTTATTGTAGTCATTAATTGTATTGTAATTTTTGTACATCTTACAGGCTTCAGTGTAGTGAATGACGTTAAGTTGAGCTCACTTCATTTTCAAATCGCTTGGCCCACACTGGTCCTGTTGTACAAGCTAGTAGTGCTATTGCTCCCTCTTTTGTTTGATTTTTCTGGCTTTAACCTGTGCAACGTTACTTATTGTGCTTTCTCCAGTAGGTCAGAGAAGTGACTCAGCACTGGACTAGACAGTTAATTATTAGCTCACGTTTCCTTGTCTTGGTGTCTTGGATCCCTTTGGCTTTGGACTTCTGTCTCTTAGTCAGTCTTTATATTGAATTGGTGTCAATACTGGGCCGCTTCTAGTAATGTTCTGCCGAAGAAAATTTATGTATTGAGGTGTGGTGTTTTGTAACAATTTCAACTCCACTTGATTCCATTTGTAGTTATAGAAGTATAAACATGCAAAGAGGAACTGCAGGAACTGTTTGTGTTTTCCCACAGAGGCAGTGTTCAAAAGCTGGATTAAAATTTTATGGACGGTGATTTAAATAAGATTTTAAGTTAAAAAAAAAAAACATGCTCTTGAAGCAGAAGCAGTGCATCCTGCAAGATATCCTCCTGGGGCAAGCAACACCTAACTTGTTAATTTCACTTTCACCTAGAGTGTGATCTAAAGTTCCAAACACCTTTCTGAAATAATTCTAATACTTTTTCTTAGTTTTAGTCAAGTTTACTGAGGACTATCAAAGCTGTTCTCCACCCACTTGTCACTTCTATCTCTGACCATATTTCATTCTTGTTGATGCTCACAATTTGTCTCCCTCTCCAGGTGGGCGACATGGTGAAAGTGACTAAAATAAACGTGAATGGCCAGTGGGAGGGTGAATGTAAAGGCAAACGTGGCCACTTTCCCTTCACACACGTCAAACTGCTGGACCAGCACAACGCCGAGGATGAACTCAGCTGAGAGTGGACTAGCGGGTACAAACTGGACACTACTGTTAGAGCCCTGCCTCACACCCCGCTGCTCCTTTGCGCCTTTGGCCAACACCTCACGTCTGCTCTGCCTGCACCAAGTAAAGATTCTCACAGTCACTCTGAAAACCACCAGATGCCACTGCATATATCTGACAGCCCTTCACCTCTTCTTGCGAGGACTGAGGGTGTATTCACACCTGCGTTGTTTGTTCCGCTTTAAACACATCAGGGTTTGCTCCCCGCGCTGGGTCAATGCAAAACACAAGACGGGCTGAAAAGGCTGTAATGATTTTGCAACATTTTATCCTCTCCATAGTAACTCGTGGTTATCGCGCCTCTCACACCTCAGCACAATTCGGTCATTTCCTCATCCTGGGTTTGAGCATGTAGATACAAACTACAGGTAAAGACATTTATGAAGTCACGAGTTCCAAAGAAAGTGTTACATTTATTTTGGGATCCAGAATCCCCTCGCCCTCCCTCACTTTTGTTAACACTGGGAGTAGTGAATGATATGGGAAAACATTTCATGCTTGAGCAGCAGTTGAGTGTCCATGAAGGTGAATGTGATTCGAATGAACATTGTTCAGCAGAAATCTGCCGTGCCGCGCTGACTGATATTCTAGCTACTATTAAATTCACAGTATTCAGAGAGCAGCATGAGCCGAGCGCAGCTCCGGTTTCTGGTTTGTAGGTTTGCTATTAATCGTCACAAACTTTGTGAGCCTTCCTGTCGTGTTAGCTAGCTATGATTTACCGAGCTAACTTTAGCTGCCTGTTGACCTACTGAAGTGTCATGTTTAACAAGGGCTCAGGTCAAATGTGCCCAAATGATGGAAGAATTCAATCTGTCATTATTTGAATTGAATCTGTTAAAAAAAGTAAGTCTAGTTAACAATGTGAAGGATTTTGGGTTGTGGAATGATTTGATTTAGTGCACTGTGAAAATCAGACCAATTCCAAATGATACGTATAAGTCAGTGTCACCGGTCAACTTGAATTTTAGCACCGGGATGGACCAGTTTGGGATGTACCCCACCTCTGGTCCAAAGTCAGCTAAATCAGGCTACCGTATGTTCTCGACCTTAATGAGAAGAAAAAAATCGTTAAACTTAAACATCTCCCCAATTTGATCACTTCATGCCACTGTGTTAAATACATTAGTTTAGCCTTCCTTTGCCCAACTCAGTCCTGCTTATGGTTTTTATATTTGTTTGTTGTTTGAAATATTTTACCATTGTCTACCGAAATCATGACCATCGATGAAGTGATTATTTTGCCCACCTGTACTGCTCACCAATGTGCCCACATGTGACTATGATGAGATGATCAACATTTGTATTTTCAACCGAAGGGTGCATAGTCCCTTGGAAGCACGTCCCACTACCACTTACTTTTAACACCAAATAATAACAAACCTGTGACGGGAGCTAGAAGCGATGATCAGCACTGTAGCACTAACGGATTTCCAGTTTTGTGGAAGAGATGAAAACAACTAAACCTTCGGCCACCTCTCATCCCCCATTCACCCATTCTCACTCTCCAAATAGTTTTTTTTTTGTTATTGGTCAGAACATAAAAAGTATGTGGTGGATGGTTCAATTTTCATTTTATGCTAAACTGTCATTTATTTGTCTTGGTAGTCTTCACAACAAATTGTCCACCTTGTTAGTTCACACCAGATGTTAGCAAACTTGAACATCACAATTATGTCAAAGGGGGAAAAGGAAGTGCTGTATAGTTTTAACCCCTATTTTAATTGTAATTTTTTTGCCATCTTGCACCAATTTTCTTTTTGTATAGTTTAGATATATCAGCAAGTCTTTCCTCTTATTACTTATCTAATGCTTTTTCTTGATTTCTTCTCGTGACAGCCTTTTCATTTCAAGCAACCAACGTTTTTGATTTTAAGATTTCGTTGAATGGCCATTTCATTTCAAATCCCTTCGTCAGTTCCCCATGCCCACCCTCCACCTGACAATCATTACCATGCTCACCCACATTACATAGGAGTAGATTGGCATGAAGATGACTGACATGGCAGACACAATGTATGGAGGTTTCTCATATTTCTGTCCCACGTATCAGTTTGTCTTCAGGTGGCACTAAGAACAACAGGTCACTGTCATGTACTTGGTTTTTTTTTAGACATTAAAGGAGATGACTGAATATTAAAGGAGATGACTGAACTGAAAATAATTGCTTTCACACTAGGTTTGCAATGAAACCTCCTTCTAAAAAAATAAAAATGTGAGCCCTCTCTAGTACCTCATTTCCAGTACTGTATGTTAGGCCCAACTGTGGCATTCAAATTACATTTTTAAAATGGCAACTAAACTGATGACACCAATTTGCAACATGTTTGATTACCGATTACTGAAATGAAGTATAAAAAAAAATAGTGTTTTAAGTAATCATACAAGATTCCACATTTCTTTTAAATGCAAAGTGAGGGATCTCAAAATGCCACTGGGAGTTGTTAATAGTAGTTATGAAATTTTATGATAACACTATATTCATTTGAGACTATTGTAATTAACTTTTTTTTTCTGTAGCATGTGATGTGTTAATATACTAGTAAATAAAGTAAAATTCATGACAGACATTTTTACTTTGTTTTTGTTAGACCAGTGATTCTCAGTGTGATGCTGGAACCAGTAGTGGTGCGTGGGCTCCCTCTAGTGGTATGCGAAAGACTCACTGAATTAAATGTTACTGTTGGTATCACTTCAACATTTTAATTGAATAATTAAACAAGTACATTCTCCTTTAAACACAGTATGTTAAAACTGTGCATAAGATTACAGTAGCTTACAAAAATATTTAATATACTTTTTAGAACCTCTACCTTGGGTCTTATTAGTACTTAGGCCTACTATATATGGAACCGTTTGTTAATATCTGTCGTCATGGTGCGGGGGAAAACAAGTATATTTATTAAAACTTTTTACTTCATATAAGACGCTTGAGAACCACTGTTAGACAATTTATGGCGATCCTCGATAGAGTAGTGTCCCTGTGGCAGTGGTGTTTAAGAATATGTATGAGGTTGTAACACATCACTGATCTACACTAATGCAGCAGCAAATGAATTTTGTATTACATATGACGTTTGTATGAAAAACACTTCTAGGCTGGAAATACAGAACAATCAAAAACAGATAGTAGGACAGTGACAGTACCTCTGGGCAAATTAGTTCATAGAGTGCTGTTTGCAACTTACAAATGTCATATGTCGGGATTATCGTAACCGCGGACTTCCTCGACACTGGAATGGAAACTAAAGTGAAACATAGCTGGCGCCAGACAGCTTTGGTTTTCATTGCAGGCACTATCAGCTTTTGTCTGGGGAGATTGAGAGGTTGTCAGGGTGTTTCATTATTTGGTGCATAGTGGACATAGCATGTCTGCATTGTACCATTCACAAAACAAATCATTAAACGATCATTTAGGCCAAGATGCTATCAACCTCAAATGTGATTACTGTTCACTGTAAAATAATATATTGATGAGTTACAACAGCTTTCACACTTGAAGCAGTGCTTAAAATGTGAAATATAATGTTCCTCTTACAAGGGAGACGGTAGATCTCAAATTAATTTTTAACCTGGTTAAAAGGTCAACAAACTTAAAATGAAAAGGAAGTCCCGCCAGAAACGTAGCCAAAGATCCGCGGATATCTGCAAGAGAAGTAACGTCATTGAAGGGGTGTTACGTGAAATCTCTTGAACATTGTCAGCGTGTGAGGTCATTTTACGTGGTTACCCAGATATCGTCTGTCTAAAATTATACTTGGGGTATTTTATGGGGAAAACAAAGCACGCAACGGAATGATGACACACCATCTCCGTTTAAAGTCAAACAATGCGTATTTCACGTAACAGAGCAGACGAATCAGGTACGTGTGCGATTACCCGGATGAGACTGGCCGCCATCTTTACTCCATCCCCTCTATACCGGTTGGGCGGAACACCGTTCGAGTCGACCCAGTTGGTTTACAGGAACCTCTAACAGACCCAGGCAGGCACATTATCGTGTTTTACCCCCCCGACAAACACCTTTGTCACTTTCGACTGTTCCCCAGGAGCGGATCTATTCGCAATGGCAGAGCGAGAAGAATGCGTTTACCAGGCAAAACTCGCTGAGCAGGCCGAGCGATATGACGGTAAGCACACTTGGAGTGGGACATGCTCACCGCTGGCGTTTTTTCCCTTCTCTACTGGCTAATGTTAACAGAGTGGTGCTTCGCTTAGCGTTTTTTGCTCTATTAAATGTAGCTTAGGTGGGGTGACTCGTTTGTGTACTGCTAATTAATGGCATTGCCAGAAGCTGTCAAAATGGAAAGGGGATTAAACAAGTGGTGTCCAGAGGCTAACGTTAGCGAAAGGGCTACAACAAAATGGCGGATCAGTAGAGCGTGAGCTGTCAGGAGTTACCTCCCTGCACCACCGTGCCTCAGCTACCCACTGCCCGTCTTTGAAATGCACGCATCGGCTTTGCGAAAAGGTTGTTAATCATTGCCACGAAGCCCGATTGGTGTTTCAAAGCAAGTTAGCCGCCCTAAGTGTAACGTGTGGGGTTGTGGGAGGACAACTGTTGACTTGATGGGCTGTTCCCTCTCCTGTTCTCGTGGCCGCGCAGTTGAGCTCGATTGACGAAAATGACCCCCCTGTTCCTCCCTTTCTGACTGTCATGCCATTAGTGGTCTAGCAGGGGCTGTTTTTAGACGCCTGCCCGTGCGACAGTTATAGGTTGCTTAGTAACGTTAAATGAATGTGCCATGACTCACTCACGGGATTTTGGAGCTGTGGGAGAGATTGATTGATGGTCTACTGACTACATGGAAACCTGGCTGGAATGCGGTCAACCTAATGTCGTTGTTCTGCAACACGTTTCGGCTTATGTTTTCTTGGGATGTGAAGTGAACAATTTTGCAGATTCCCCAACTGAGGGTGTTGCCACTACACTTTCGCTTAGCGTGGTCATTCAGGTAATGCAGGTTTGAGCTCCCAGTTTGGCGTGGTGGATATATGTACTGAACCATTTTGGAAGCGCTTGTCCTCAGTTTAGTGAACCAATGTTATGTGAACCAACATTTGAGGAACTAACACTATGTGAATTTGTGGTTGTAATATTACTGGTCTTTTGTTTTATGAATGAATGAACCCGCAATATTACAAGATTGAATGTGTCTTGCTTGAAAGGCTCTGTAAATTCTTCAAAATTTCTCTTGTGGCTTGAGTCAAATTTCACTTAGGTACAGTCTAGAGAAGCAACAATTAACAACTCATCAATGATCAAGTTAATCGGTAGTTATTTTTAATAATCGGTTACTCGCTTACATAGCTTTTTTTCATATTCTCAACAGTAAATATTCTCTTATTTCTGTAGTCCGCCATTAAAGCAGGTTGATCATCTTTGTTTTGGATTAAAATAGAATATTTGCTTTTACGTTGGATTACAGTGATCGACATCTTTGCCCAGTTTCATGCGTGTTGTGAAACAAACCAGTAACTGAGTCATGATTTGTTTTAGTGATTTCTACACTGTCATTTGAAATTATGATCTCTTTGAATATAAAATGTGTACACAGCATGCACAATATGCATTTATAAGTAGAGGTATGAGCATCGATGTTAATGTATATGCAGTATAAATAATAAAAGTAAGTTGTACATTAGGTGAAATGACGGAAAAGTAGTCAGGTAGGGTGATCAGGTAATCCGGTTGATTATTTGCATCCCTACTACAGTGCAAAGAAATGTAATTTTGGAACATCAAAACCTGTATGCGCATGTCTTTGTGCAGACCTCTGGCTTTCCTAAAATAAACCGGCTCTACTGAAATCACATTACTGGTTGGGATTGATGGATAATACTGTATGTTTTCAAACAGTTGTCTAATAGTATTATGTAGATCTGTAGCTGTTATGGTCTCACATTTTTTGTTCATGTTTGAGAATTTCTATATTTACCCTTGGAACATTAGGACTTTATTCTGATATTATGACTTTCTTTTTTTCCCTATTTTAAAAAAAAAAAATCTTTTTCAATGTGGAACAGTCCTGTGCAGCCCTGAATATGATACAAAATAATGCATCTTGTACTTTAGAGTTGCAGCAACATAATTATACATTTATGTAGTAGCAAGAGCATGTTGTCAAGTAAAACACCAAATGTTCGTCTTTGCCAAAATGTTGACTCCGGGTATTGCATGATTTTTTTTTTCTTTCACCGTTTGAGGCATGAAATTTGAATGTTGCCAATAATCAGACATGATCAAATAAAAATTGGGGGGTTTCAGAGCAGATGGCAGACAGCTGGTGGCTCAGGCCTTCGAACATGGACATAATATATGCAGGGGATTCTCAACAACTCAACAAAGGTGTTGAAATGAGTGTTACATGTGATTTCATCAACAGAGATGGTGTCGTTTATGAAGAAGGTGGCGGGCATGGATGTGGAGCTCACAGTGGAGGAGAGGAACCTACTATCAGTGGCTTACAAGAATGTGATTGGCGCCAGGAGAGCTTCCTGGCGGATAATCAGCAGCATTGAACAGAGAGATGAGAGCAAGCATGAAGAAGAGAAATTGAAGATGGTCCGGGAGTACAGGAAAACGGTAAAACATTCCACAGACAAAAGTAACGGCCCATAAACATCTTGTGCTTGACAATTCAAAGTTCTGTCCTGACGTTAGCTCATCGGCTCCTATTAATAATACACACTACGAGCTGCTACTGAACAGACTGCGTCTGAGTCATAGCTGGCAACGTGTGCACTCGCTTGCCTTTATGAAAGGAAATAAGAGCTGGCTATTACTCAGGGAGAGGCCAGAGCGTGTCACAGGGAGGGAAGGGGAAGGGCTTTTGGATTGCAGTCAATACTTTACTGGATGATCCTACTCGAAAAGTTACGTACACTTTAACCAATGAGACAGCTACATTTTTGGAATTAAACATTCAAGGGGAGGCTGCACAGTTCTGCGTCAAGTATTTTCTTGGTGCAAACAGAAAGTTAACCTGAATCTGATTCTATTCAAGATGATCATTGTGTGTGGATTTTTTTGTGGCAGGTTGAAGATGAGCTTAAGTCAATCTGTGGTGACATTCTGGATGCGTTGGAAAAGCACCTTCTCCCCGCTGCCGTTGCTGGAGAGTCGAAAGTCTTCTACAACAAAATGTGCGTGAGGTCGATTTTGTTGCATGTTCTCAGTCCATTTTGTGTGGATCCAGTTGTATAGCACACAACACACTTGCGTGACAGCTGCATTTCTTTTTGTACAATTCCAGGAAGGGCGACTACCACAGGTACCTGGCGGAGTTTGCCACAGGCAACGGCAGAAAGGAAGCAGCAGAGCAGAGCTTGGTGGCCTACAAAGCTGCAACTGATCTTGCCACGCAAGAACTGCCACCCACGCACCCCATTCGCCTTGGTCTCGCGCTCAACTTCTCCGTCTTCTACTACGAGATCCTCAACTCACCGGATCGCGCTTGCAGGTTTTTGTTGTGGCTGTCTAACGTTTTAATATTCCCTTGTTAGGTCATTAACTCAAGTTAAATGTATTCAACTAGTTGATCTTTTCAGTAAATGTGAATTAGCAACCACATCATGTTTGACTAGAATGAGAAATGGCTTCCTATTTGTTGGCAAAGATCATAAGTTGAGCCACCAAAGTTTTACTGCATTTCTGCTCAGGTTGGCGAAGGCTGCATTTGATGATGCAATTGCAGAACTGGACACTCTGAGTGAAGATAGCTACAAAGACTCCACACTCATCATGCAGTTGTTACGTGACAATTTGACACTATGGACTTCCGATATGCAGGGAGAAGGTGAGATGCATGTTGTCTCTTGAATTGATCTCTTGCCACAAATTGATGCAGATACACAGAAAAAATATGTTGCCTGCTTTTTCTTGTTAGCATTGACAACATTGATGTTCAATTAAAATATACCTTCATGTGTGACTACAGGAACTAATTGACAATGAAAGTGTACAGAAAAGCGGAGCAATGTTGGCTAAATCAGTGAAGCGTTGACGTTTCACTTTGTCGACTCCACTCAATGCGACATTTGCGGGTTGTTTGTGAGTGGTGAGAAGTGTTTGTCGCTGACACAACTTTGGTGTGTGCTATTGCAGAAGAGCAGACCACAGAAGCACTGCAAGATGTGGAGGATGAAGCACAGACTTAGAGAAGACTTTGCCACTATCAGCCAACAACTTGTGCCCCCCCCCCCCTCCAAAACTCAACCAACTCATCACACTCCTTGACTTCTTTGTTTGTCCTCCCTCTTCATCCTTTCCCTTCCCACTCTTCTCTTAAGCCTCTGCTACTCCAGTACCCAACAGGGGCCTGGAGTTTGTCATTTTGTTTTTCTCTTTTTTCTTTTTTTTTTATATCTTAGTCCTTACACCACTACCACTTCAGTCAGTCAGGAAATACAATGTTAGAGACACAGAGAAGCCCCTTGTTTTTTTTTCTTCAATTTTGTTCCTGGTACAAGCGGTTCTGAAATTTTATCTTTGTTTTCTTTATTGTGTTTTTGGTTCTTTTTGATTTTCCTCAATATTTTTATCAGTTGCTGGATGTATTGAGAATCTTTCTTAATGTAATTACAGAAATTAACTTTTATTACTGAAAATGTTGACTATTAGTTAATGGGAGTTGTTTTATCTTTGTTTTTAGTGAATCAATGTTAACTTTTTAACAGGCACTTTGGAGAGCTGCAAGTGTCTTTTTATGTTAGTATTTCAGAGGACGTTGGCAACATTTGCGATATCCAGGTGGGGCAAAGAAGTGCTTTTACAAAGTAATCTCTTTTTTTCCCCTCTCTCTTCTGTTTTATGTAGGTGTTTGGACTGTACTTTGTGCTCAATACTGTAACGGTGCACATACGCCTGAAGGTTGCATTATCACTTGCTGTTTAAATCAGCGGTAGAGAAAAAGACAGGTTGGTATCAGTTTGGCCCCACTCCTTCATAAAGATCCCCCCCAAAAAGACGGTTGTTTGCGCTCGCTAATATTCTTTTCTGCAGCTTTCTCCAACTTTGTACTGAAGCTCCTTTTGGTTGAGAGCATATTTCCTTGCAGGTTCTTTTGCTTTTCTTCTTGTTTTGCTGCATCATCTGTAACCTGGAGCTAATTTGTACTACTGGATATCTGACTGGAGCCACAGACAGGGAATCTGTATTATTCTTACTGAAACACAGCATGAAATTAACATTAAACAATCTAAATTAAAGGGAGCATACTGTCTTGTTTTTTTTTTTACGCAGAATAGCATTTTGGTAATGTTTTCTTTGTTTTTACGTCTGTTTTTTCCCCAAGCAAGTATTAAGACATGCTGTATTGCTTAAGACAAATTATTTATAAATGCAACCGGTTTGTTGCCAATGTTTTTTTTAACCTGTTTAAATATTTTGACATCACAATGAGATGCAAAACATTTCAACAGATAGGTAAGATGATTGACAGATCACTCCATAGGTAGTTCAATTCAGTCGATAAATAGCAAGAATGTCATAACATAAGCAGCACAACATTGCATTCATTTCTTTCCGGAAGGTGTATTGTGGCTGTACGTGATCTAATCGGCATCTTTGAGCCTCCACCAGCTTCCTGTGGAAATTCTTGCCTCGTCAAGTGTCTGACTGAAAAAACAAAACGTCACTGAGATAAACTTCATCCGTTGCAGATACAATCCGTATAAATAGCCAAGGTTATTTTCAGGTGACATTTGTAAGATTTTTACCGCCCAGCCCTGCACAGAGAGCTGAGTGTGCATGTGGCATCTGATTACAAGAACTCCACCGCAAATGTACAGAACAGAATGCCACCAACCTTACTGCTATCCAGATACTCTCTTTGAATAATAATGATTTTACCAAAATTTCCCATATATATATATATATATATATATATATATATATATATATATATATATATATATATATAAATAAATAATCAATTCCATTCAAATTATAGAATTAATTTATCAATTGAGTTCAAGACTGGATTTCATATGAAAATATAAAATGGGAGGAAATAGCACCTCCTGCTGGATAATGTGAGGCAACTTTCTGACCCTAAGCAATATAAGCATGAACAGCAGCATTATTACCTGAAAATAGTGAGACAAAAAAAAAGTCACATTAACATAATTAATTATTTAAATTATTAATAATTATGATTTCTCTATATAATGAAAATTGTTTAATTGATTAATAATTATTATTTATATGATATTTATTTATTAATAATTATGATTTATCTATCCTTTTTTACAGATGACAAATAGACGTGTGTGCAACATGCACTTTTAGTTTAATTGAGTGGAAATTCTCACAAATTTACTCTCTCTTTAGCAACGAGTGTGTTTTTCTTGGAAGTCAATCACAGTTGTTCTATTTAAAAATAGTGCCGGGCAATGACACAAGGCTGTGCAGTGTGTGTGTGTGTGTGTGTGTGTGTCTGCGCGCGTCAAGGCCACAGGTTTCCTGTTGATGCCAGGCTGTCAGGAATGCCTCCAGTCAGGGTCAGGGGTCGAAGGATGTGTGTTAGTGTTGTTTCCTCTCACCAGCAGCATGCAGCGAAATGCAATTTGCAGTTGCATAACACATTTCCACATCTGGAAATAGAAGTTGTGCGCTGGATGGAAACTTCATCAAGTCTCAATTGAAAAGAGCAGGTATGTTGGAGTCTTATGATGAGTAAACCAGAAAAGGAAAGCGTCACTTCCCTTTTTTCTTCATACAAACTGCCACAAAAGAGACTTTCTTCCAGACCCACACAACTCCCTCTTTTATTGTCAGACATTATCATTAAATTCTGCACATGTTCTAATAAATAATGTGCATGCATAGCATTGAGTCTGTCTTCTTTTTGGGCTGCCGTCTCTTTTGCTGTCTTTTCAGGGCTGCTTGATGCTGCGTAGCCACTCCCAGCTCACTGCTTGACCCGCTATCCCTGTCCTGTCTTGTCCTCTTCCATCCTTTCCTGTTGGCTGCTTGGCGGATCTCTTCCTCGCAGAGTGTAGCCCCACCTTCCTAGCCCACGTTTCGATAAAATCCGACACACTTTTAATTTTCTATTTACATTTATGCTCTTCTCTTTCCTCTTTGACTGCCCCCTTTCAAACCTCATTCTGTCCAACTGCATTTGTGATCCAAATGACAGCAGTGAAATTTTGTTGCATCTCCCATTATCAGATGAGTTTTTATTTGACTCGAGGCAGGTGGGCTTGCATGTCTTAAATCTTAGAAATTTGGGAATTAAGGTTTCGATTGGTGATAGCAGTCCATCCTCTATGGTGCATGTTCTGACCTATTGCTCCAAATGAGCCATCTGTTTCAATAGGTGTCTGCAACAGAGGTAACATAAATAAATAAATAAATAAATGAATAAATAAATTGTACAAAATAAATTAAATTAAATTAATGATCTTCCTTTTAGCTGTCCAAAGGCTTTGTGGCTTCCGCAGTTTCTTTCATGAGGTTCAAATGATGACTTAATTGATGCTTAGTTATTTTGACAGGATAAAACTCCATGCGCTAATAAGGATCCATTTTGGTTGGACGTATCCCAGTGTGCAAATTTGCTGGAAGGCAGACGACTCAGGAAGTTCAACCTGGTGATGTTTATTTTAAACCATGAATCTGTTTATATTCTCTGTGCCTGTAGTACACCACCGACCCCGAGCTACCCTCATATCACTGATGTGAGCATGTCAGTGTGTATTTTTGTGTCAAGGCCCTAGTAAGACTTATTGTCAGGCTCAGGAAGCACACTGCTGGCACGAGTCCTTTATTTGACACACACACATGCGCACACACACGCATACTGTACGTCAAGCAACACATACTCAGTCTATTGGGCGGGTGTCGGGAATGTCTAGGGCAGGAAGCTAGGTCAGGAGGGCCCAAGACCATGTGTGTGTGTGTGCATGTGTGTGTTTGTGTGTATGAGCACACTGCTCACTGAGCTGTCCCATTAATTATCCGAAAAGAGTCAAGAGGAAATAGGATGAATTCCCTTCCCTGCCTCATATTTTTTCCTGCCACCTTTAAAGCCCAATTCCTGCAGTGTCTCAAACGTATTTCTTCTATGCAAGAACTCGAATCTTCCCATACACACCCAAAGGCCAGTACGACTCACATCCTCTGCATGTGACATTCATCTCGAGCTAGGCCGAGCTGCATATCCTCCCTATGCTCCCTCAGCCTGAGTGCTCACATCCTCTGTCTGCATGCGGAGGGAAGCTGGCTCCACTCACACAAGGTAATGGGAATACTGCAAATCTCTGCATCAATGCTCAAACTTTCCAGACACTGATTTCTATCCTCCTTCTGTCTTGAATAAAATTGTATTCTTCTTGCGGGGCAGGTTGACACATCTCCAGTGGGTTTTTTTTTTCCAGCCAACTCCTACAATGGTCATTTGATAGCGTCTCAGCTTGAGTTGAAGATTTGGAGACTTGAGTCTTGGGAATTATTATTTTGCTTGTCGAGGAAACATCAGCAACACAGCCGCAATGATGGAACTCAGGATCCAGCTCATCCCGACGGGGGAAATCATTCTTGCTCCTGGGAAAAATGGGGAAAACTACTGCCACCACTGCAAGGTCAGTTCACACACGGCGGTCAGATTTGAGGGCAGCTCTCATGTCAGAGTTTTCCACTCGTCTTTCATTCTGCTCGCTTTTGTGCAGCTAAGTGGCTGCAAATGAATGCTGACAGGGCCAAGGTTTCACCGAGTTCCACGAGAACTACTTGCTAGTCCTGCCACATATTTACAGTATTTTATGTCTTCCCAAGTATTCACTAACTGCGTTACTAGAGTTGCTCATCATTACTTTGATTGAACTGCCAATAACTTTTGATGATCAATATGATCTTTTTTCTCGAGATGAATGACAATAAAAGTGTAATATCACAGAACATAGATGATGCATGCAGGCCAACATTGCTATTATTAGTGTCCTTAAAGTAGAGGTACAATAATTAATAGATTCATTGATAACTAATCGATTACTTAATGTATTGATAATTATTGTTGTTAGTCACCTAAATGTTGAACAGAGGCTGTGATTTTTCGAAATCAAATTCCTTGTTTGGCACGTTCAAACATGGCGAATAGAAACTCTTGAATCTTGAATTTTTGATAATCAATCAATCGTGGAGATACTCTTTTTAAAATGGTCAGAATAACCAGGATTCCAATTTCTCAATCATAACTATGGAAATTTGAAAGTGTTTTTTTAATCCAATTGATTGATTAATTGACAAAATAATTAACAGATGAATAGCTTATTAGAATAATTGTTAGTTGCAGCAGCCCTTTTTAAAAATAGGTCGAATATCACAGCAACTGCATTCTGTACTTCCTGTTCTTCATTGGAAGTCATCACAAAAACTTTCCTGAAAGTTTGCTTGAAATGTAAAAATAAATCAGTGCAGCATATAGCTGTACATTCCAAGTCATTTTTATGATTTTTTTCCCCAAATCTTTTTCATTAATATTTCATCATTGACCAATATGAAAGTCCACAGCTTCATCCTATCCTCTATATTACAATCATTCAAACTACTCATATATTTATTTTTATATACCACTGCAACACTGAAACAAAAACGATGCTTTGAATACACTTTATTTTATGAAGTGCTTGCACGTCGAATAAAATCAGCTGAGAGTGCTTTTTATGACACTTGAAAAGAACAATGTAAGCAGCACAATGCTGACAAAGAGGGTGGGGTAAAAAGCATCCATCCATCAATGTATATCCTATACTGCTTGTCCCGTTCAGGGTTATGTGTGAGTTGGAGCCTCTCCCAGATGAAATGAGAGGAGGGATACATCCTGGACTCATCATCACTAAAATGATTTGGAAATGACTGGGAATTGAATGTGTGCCAGTTGCATGAAAGTCAGCTAGCTTACAGACTCAATAGCGTTTCTATTGAACTGATTATAATGCATGTGATCTGAACAGTTGGGTACACGATGCTGCCTTTCACGCACGTTGTGTGAATTCGATTCCTGATCAGTGCAAACCACTGCTGGCCAGATTAAAAATTGGGTTGGTCATCTCAGGAAACGAGGCCAAGTTAATCAAGCGAGTGACTTGCTGCGGTGACCCCTGACAGGACAAGCCGAAAGTCACAACAGCATGCTACAAAAAAATATTTTTTTAATCCAAATGGGATATTCCTAGTTAAATAAAGGATAAATGACTTCCATTCTAAACATATTAAACATGAACCAATAGAAAGGCGTACAGTTTCTGACAGTAAAAAATGAGAATGCATTGCCAGACCCTATGCAGTTGTCATAAACTTGTTTTATTATACAATTTCCACGAAGGAGTGGAATGAAGGATACAACTTTCCCATACATTTTGGCTTTAATGGTACGCCCTTGGCACATTGGGGAGGACAGCTCAGGAAAGAATTGATGTGTAACATCTATTTACAGTATCTAAGGAATGAGGGGAGTGGGCTTTTTAAAATCACTCCCACTGTGGGAAGCTTAATTTAGAATGTACAATGTAGGAATGTGTGCTTAATGAAGCGTATTCATGTGAGCTGTTTGGGGAGGTGTGGAATGTACTGGACCTCGGATGGGAGGAAACGACAAAGAAATTCCAGTACATTGCCTCATATTTTTTCTACTCTTTCTGCATTCCTCTTCGATCATACACTGAACGTGTGTGCAAAGTGTGTGTGTATGCGTGAGAAAGCTTCAATTAAACGCTGAATCAATCACTCCCCCCTCTGGCAATGAAAGTGTATTACAGTCCACCGCTGGTATTGATTGATTCATATCTGACCGGTTGAGGTCACCTTCACAGGGCAGGACACTGGTTACATATCCGAAGTGCCGGACTGAAGTTGAATGGCCAATCACATGTTATGTAAAAAGTTGGGAATTCTCATATTATCCCCTAATGGTAATTCATGCTTTCCACTGAGGACAGTAAGGTCATGACCTTACTACTTTTCCAAGAAGCTATTTTGGTAGCATAGCACGCTAGAGTGGATCAGTGTCTAAGCTGGATATTGTATCATGTCTGCACTGGAATTTCCTTGTGTATCCTGTACTCGTCATGGGTGGTTTTACAGGGTGGCAAGGGGTGGCAGCAGCCACCTTTATCTATCAATACTAAATTAAAATTTTATTCAAAGCATTCCTTATATTGTCTTCACAGTCTGTATGAAAAGTGTGTTTAGAATTCACCCTCACTCTACTTTTTAAGAAGACATCCTTGATCTTTACCTTGTTTTGGATAAATAAAGATTACATGAAAACAAAACAAAAACAATTCAAGTGCTTATTATAGTTTTGATTACTGCAATACTTTCCCTATTCTCCTTGAAAAATGCTTAATACCTGAGAAGAGTCAAACATCTTGACAAGTATTTGGTTGTGTATGTATATTATTCATTGTGCAAGTATGCATAGTGTGAACAGTAGATGTTGGTTCTATTTTAAAATGCACTACACATTTAGATAACAATATAGATAACAACATCAATAATTTAAACTGTATGGTTAGATAATCAGTTGAAAAACACAAATAAATAAATGAATAAATAAATACACAAGTAAACATCTGCTGTTAATGTTATTTATTTGACCAGATAGAACTGAACTTAATCTTATTTTACTCATGAAATTTACCCTCTAATCTGATTTCAGAATGCATATTTCATTTTAAACTGCACATTTTCAAAATTGATTTAATCCTTTATCCAAAATCTGTTCAGATTTCCTTTGAACAACTGAGCCGAGAAGCTTCTGGAGGCTGGCATAGGCGATACCCACATGAATCATGATGAATCATCCACTCAAGCGGCAAACTAACAACAGTATGGCTTTGATGCCATCTAGTGGCATCTTGGTGCCAAGCAACCATTGAAGTGAATTGAAGAGCTTCATTTAGACAAAACTAGTAATTTGCCACACTCTTGTGGCATCGATCGGTTAGATTCCTTTTTCAAGAAAGGTGTCAATTACTCCTGGACTTTCGCAATTCGCAGCAGTGCCAGTCACAAATAGTAGTTTTAGCTTTCCAAAAGTTAAAACAAAAAAAGTAGCTAAAAAAAATAAAAAATAGTGAGTCCTTGAACGCAGCATTGCTAAAAGGCTGCTGAGTGTTTGTACTGAATTGATACAATGACGACATGGTGCCGGCCGGGTTCGCTAAAAATAAACCGCATCATTCACGGGTTCGCCGCCCTGTTGGGTTCTGTCCGAATTTATTGGTTTTGGGTGATTCTGCAACCCTTTGGTGAAAGAGAAGTAAAGTGCTGATTTCCACACCACACCCATTGAAGGTTTTGGGGAAGTTCTGACGCAATTGTCACATTTTTTTCCCCACCACGGCAGAAGTTATCATAACACTTGTGAGATATTTATGGATCTTTTTGTGCGTGTGTGAGTGTGGCGCTGTCGCAGAGTACCGCGTGCGTAGCCGAGGGTGGGAATGGGTGTGGGAGCGGTGGGAGGGTCTGGAGGAAGCCGCCGGCAGCACTGACAGACACCAGGCACCGCAGCGACGTAGCCACGCCGATCTGGACCGACTTTTGTGCTTCGAGGAAGCCGACAAAACGTCACCTCATTTGAACTCGACTGTTTAAGGTACCTCCTGTCCACGCGAGTTTGCACGATGTGCCCTCATGCGCTGTCGCTGGATTGTGTTAAATGTTGACTTTTGCCAACGTTTCCTGCTTCGGGGGGGAGGAGGGGTGCTTTGGAAGCTGTTGCGAGTGATTTCTGACCTTGAATATATGCTTGCGTGAAGGCTGAATGAACGATACGGGGTGGAAATGCTGTACCGAACGATATTTATATGCCATTTGAACTTCGAACAAAGTTCGTAGTCTAAAAGGCGCGCTATGCGCTAGTCTTAATAAGTCTGAATCATTTTAGATCGGAATGATCCTATGACATCAACATTGAATTCCTTGGAACTTATTCATAACGGCACTGCTGCTTTTAACCGCGACTTTGTTCAGTGTCATCATTATCATCATCATCAAGTGACTCAGAAAGTCTTTGTTCAACAATTACTGGTGGATCTGTGTGTTTATTTAAAGAACCTACAACCAGCACGGTTTATAGTTTTGCTGGCATGGACTGATAGAAATAAACACACTTGAGTTTGGAATGCCATTTCAGTCTGGCATGTAGCCTTGGTTGTATTTTCAAGGAGTCAGTCGGAGACATTGAAGCTGTTTAAAAGCAGAAAACCGCACTGAGTTGGTTCGATTTATGCCAATTATTTTTTTTAACCAAGATTATATTTGCTTACACGGTTTGTCAGCAAGCTTGCCCCCCTGTTAAGTTTTGTGTCGTTTGTAAAAACATTGCATCTGCCAAACAGTACAACCTGTTTGAATCCAAATACAGTGATCCCTCGCTACTTCGCGTTTTGTTTATCGCGCCTTCACTACATCGCGGATTTTTTTTTTCAAATTTAAAAAAAAACATATAAAAGTCAAAATAAAACTTCTAAATGGAGAAAACATGTGTCTAACCTTTAGGACAATGTAGTATTGCTCCAAATGTTCGTTTACATTCCTTTAGAAGTCCGTTTTCGCGTGTTAGCACGATCGCGAATTAGCATATTTTCCCTAACTCGTTAGCCTGCCCAGTATTTCTTGGTGGTGACCGTACTTCGCGGATTTCGCTTATCGTGGGTGGTTTTTGGAACCAATTATCCCGATAAAAGAGGGATTACTGTATATGGTACTGCATTACAAAAGAAAAATCTGAGTGCACAGTATTCCTTTGCTACTTTGCTGTTCAGTTATTGTGGTTTCATTCAATTGCAGGTTGTTTTTATTTGGTTGGATTTTTTTTCCATTTGATTTTCTTCCGTTTGATGTCCATATAAAGTTGTTCTTTTTGCCTTAACAATGCGTACCTTAACCAGAATTCAGCATCTTATTGTATCCAAAGGTACAATCTTGATGAATTAACGCACCTTAAAAATCATTGCCATGATGACGGTTCTCTACTTCTGTACTTCCGACGGAAGTCGCTTATTCATCATCTTGAAAGAAGAAGAAGAAGAACTCATGGCAACTTCAGTTTCCACAACAAGGCACATTAAGCTACTAGAATTTTATACCCTTTGTCTACAAATCCATTCATGTATAGATGCCTTTCCTCTACTGTATGTACAACATTGTGGTCACAGAGTTACATTGCAATGATGCGATGAAAAAAAAAAATGGGAATGGTCAATCTGCTTGGAACAGCTGACCTGTGGCCTCAGGGTCATGTGAAGGGTACAATTTCTAGCATTGAGGGCCTGTCCGCAGCTGCCACCTGGAACTAAGATGACAGGCATTCGTCTGTAAATGTGATCTAATCCTCTTTAAATGGCAAGTTCATGCTTGGGGATGGTAGGCAATGAAGCGAGGCTGTTTGCCATTGACAGAAAGATGCAGTTTTGATCCGAAAGGACATTAAATGTGACGAAGTCAGCAGCTGTTTCAACAAAATACACAGATAAATTGTTCTGGCTAGTTAGAGTGAGTAAAGTGTGATTTATTTTTGTCTTTTTCAAAGCTAAGCGTCTGCCATGGCTTGCTTTCAATACCATTTAACAAAAGTTCCCCCCCTCTCTGGTGAGGATTGTTTTTGTTGGAATGCTTGTGCACGGAGGCTTTTTTAAAATGTATTTTTTTGTTTTTTCATTGCCCTTGGGGCTTATCATACAATCTCAACGAGCTGATTTTTGGTGGTATTTTTGGTCTGTGACAAAGTTGTGGCTTAGCCCAGCTGTCAGCCCACTTCTGCACTGTAAACTCTGGTCAAATGTTTGTATTGATTCTTTTAAGATTATGATAAAGTTATAATTATTAATTATGGCGGCTTCTTTCTGAAGATTAGAACAGGCAACAACATTTTCTGTAGCTATCTTGAAAACCAACAAACTGCTCTCTCAGTCATCATTCATTATGTACTTTCGACTTTACTACTCCACTAGTTGTGACTCGGGGATCCCCCTTACTCATCTTGTAAAAAAACACAACTGGTCCCTTCCCGATTGAGCAGATTGAACATTGGCGCATTTGTAGCATTTGGGGATTTGATAAGTGATCATTTCTTGTGTATGCAGCATATCAGTGTTCCATTGATTGCCTTACAGTCGAGAGGTTCTGTGTCGGAGTCTTGAGTGGAGTATGGCGTTTGCTTGCCAACTTCGTGCATGCCTAAGTATTGTTTAAGTATTCATGCTGTGTTTTTTTTTTTTTTTTTAAACATTTTTTCTCTTCCTTTTGTGAAGGTTATTCCTTCTTTTGCAAGTGTCAGAAAAAGGTCAAGTAACCACATTTTGTGCAACCTTAGAGATTTTTCCTGAAGATGTTAGTCAAATTCTGAATTGTATAACAACTTTGGTAGTTCCAATGTGTGGTGTGATTGTCAGGAGGATAATTGCGGGTGGGTGTGGGAATGAGCTGGATGGAGCTGTTGTTTATGACACTCGAGAGGATAGGGACGAGCATACAGTACCCAACATAAATGTGTAAACCCACACCCCCTAGAAATAAGCTTTCTAATCTTTTCTCACTAAACACAAGAGCAGTTTAACCATATTTCAGTTCAATTATTGTCAATTTTAATTTTTAATGAAATGTTTTGCTTTGCCAAACTTGAACTTAACTGTTGTGCATAGTTTTTTTTTTTTTGGACCGAGTTCCCTTCTTTTTATGCAAGTCGGAAATTAACCACCGGCGCTAACTTTGCCATCTGCAACAGCTGTATGAATGAACTCTAGCACTGAGATGGACTTTTTCTCTGATAACAGAAAACACAGATATCAAAGAAGACTAAGCCATAAATATGACCGATAAGAATGTTAAGTCGTCTAAACAGGATGCATGCTCATGGCATTTTAAATAAGTATGCCAGTTTCCACTCCATATGGAAAGTTTGATTGCATTACCTCAAGTGGAAATTCGCTCTTGCTTTAGGCGAGTCTGTAAGCGGAAACAGGCAAAAATATCGAATTGTTTGAATGACATAGCAACATGACAATGCAGACAAGAGAGGGGTCCACTCAAATGTGGGAAAAAAATGACAAGCCAGACAAAAGATTGAATGTGCTTCAGTCACTCGTGTGGGTGTGTGTGCGCGTGTGACAGTCTATGTGTGTGTGTGTGGGTGCTTTTGGTTGTGTTTGTGTGCGAGTCAGCCTCAGAGAGAATACATAGTAAGTTTGTGGAGCAGTAGCAAGCGACTCAGTTCTTTCCCACATCTCAAAGCTATGCTGTGCTACAGTAAACCCTGCCCTGCTGGGAGTAAATGTTGGGAGTAGCCACTATGGCAGCGCTAACGGCTGTGGGATTGGAAACCACCCTACAAATGAGCCAAATCATCATCATTGCCATTTTTGTACATGCACAGTCTGCTTTTCTATTTTTGCTATCTTTAGTCTTCAGTTTGTTAAAGAGACGACTGTTAAATTGGGTTGTTGTCATCTGGAATTGAACTTCATAAATGTTTCTTTACTCCTATTATTAGCTTGCTAAATGTAGCATGAAGTAATAATTTATTTTGCCTCTCCAAAGAGTCTGTTGTGTGCTGCTCTTGCATCAGTAATTATATTATGCTGATCTTTGCTACTCTAGTCATACCTGCAATTAATTTTATGTAGCCTTCCTTTCTAGCCTTGCTGTCGGTGCTGTTGAGTGTTGACACACCCAACAACCCTCTGCAATAAGACACCAAAACCTCAGTGTGTTGATAGAACGCAGAATCAAGTGGTTGCTTTGGCTGAAAGAATGGTGGACTTTCCTACTCAAGCAGAAATGTGTGGATATCGTCAAATGTCTCTCATGTTCAAAATGTATGGAGTTAAACTTGTGAACAGAGTTTGTTAGAGGGGAGGACTTTAGAAGACATTTGTGGTTACTAGTGATGGGAAAATGAAGCTTCATGAACCAGTTGTATTCTTTGGCTCCTCGAGTTGGCAATGTTGGTTTAAAGTGAGGGTTTTAAGAAATGGCAAGTCGATGGGCTTTCAGCAATTCCCCTGCAAACACTACAAATTTAGCTTTACAGATAGCGACCATGTGCTGTATGAGTGACAGCTTCCATGACGTGTAGACATGTCAGCTGTCATAGTAAAATGTAACTACAGCCACCTTGGGTCAACGCTTATTTTGTCTGATGTGGAAAAATGAACCTATCTAGGTTTTGTGAAGTGGTGATCACATCTGATTAATATTTCAGAAAGTGCGTCAATGGCCGTTATTTGGGGACATAGATTGCCAATTCAGCACATTTTTTTCCACAGCTATAAAACTGCAAAGTGCACACTTAAGGAGTTAATTTTTCTTTTACAATGACTAAAGTCTGCTGAAAGGACAGGCATCACCTTTTCAAGGACTATTCCAATTAGCAATGGCAATAAGTCAAGTTTTTTTTCCCATTACCTAATGCTTTGTTAGCATGCTTGTCAATCATTCACTCAGGTGTTATGTGTTCACAAGTTAAATGTATTAAATGCACCTTACACACGTAACCCTGAAGACTTCTTTATAAAGCATTTGCTACTTAAGAATGTGGTAGAGTAAAACAAAAAAAAGTGTTTTTAGATCCTTTCCGACATCCATCCCGTGCCCATCCAAATGACTTTTATCGCATAGGCTACAGCGACAAACAGGAAGTCAGTGCTCTTATTAAGATTGCAAGGGCTTCTTTTTTCACTGCGTATCTTTTTGTTAACCTTTAACTGAGACTTTCTGTGGACCTTTGATAATGTCAGAACAATTTGAACAGGTGTGGCCTTGGATATGGTGAGAGAAGGACAGAAAAGACCAGGCGGTGTTGAACTAAAAAAACTAACTGAAAAAGGAAACATGCCTGTTTAAAAAGAAAATAAATACAATAGATGAATAAGATAAGCACGACTGGGAGGAACTAGACTTTGACCTTGAGCTGGTCTTTACCTGCTTATTGGTGTCAAAGGTTGGCGAGGGCAGGTTAGCTTCCAGGCTGTGGCCTCGGATTTGGCAAGTTTCACTTTGTGACACACATTTTCCAAGGTAATTAGGTCAGGCTTCGTTGTGACCTAATTAATAGTGATGGGAAAATAAAGCTTCATGAACCAGTTGTTGTATTCTTTGGCTACACTAGATGGCAATGTTGGTTTAAAGTGAGGGTTTTAAAAAATGGCTAGTCGGTGGGCTTTCAGCTCTACGGTAAAAGTAAACACAACAACGGGTTCATGAATCATCTTGAAGCTTCATTTGCCCATCATCACTAATTAGGGTTGTCCTAGTCGTGACCTAATTTTACAATGTCTGCAATCGTTTCCACAACTCCACATTGGTCACAAATTGGAACAAGTCTGTTGACAATAAGAAATATCTTCATTTCATGTTTGATACTTTTGGACAGGATTCATTTCTCCATGGTGGAACATGAAATTTGCAGTTGTCCTCCAAGAAGTTAAGATCTTCGGTAACTGCATACCTCTCTAACAAAAATAAATATTCAAAGCTATAATCCAAACAGACTCCCACAACCCCACCCACCTAAACGATGACAAGTGTGATAGAATTTGAAATGCAGTCAGACACCTACCGCTTGATGCCTATTAACACCATAATAAATCTGTCGACAGGTTTAATTTTTACTTCTAACTATAAAAACGGTTGACACTTCTTTCTGTGTTGTGCCAATGTCAAAACATACTACAATTGAAAGCCTTATTTTTGTTGGCCCATTTGTAAGGAACATAAACTTGGAGGATGAGCAGCATAACTGATTATATTTGCACATGTAAAACTTTTCAATCCCTTTGCAAAATGTGAAATGTAAACATGCGGAATTGCCACTCGGCACATCATTTTTGACTTCTTTTGACAGCAAAATTGTCTTCATTGAGTTTTTTTTTTCCAGTGATGGAGGTCCACACAGTCTCACTGCCTCCATCAAAAGATCTTACGCTATTGGTGCCGCAATATTGATTGCTTTTGCTCTATTTTTTTACTCACTGTTGCTGGACCCTGTCGGTCACTGCAAGTTCACTGATGCTGGTCCAACCGGGCCAGTGCAAATTTCATCAATAATTACAATGAAATCCACGTTCTTGCTTTTTACAATATGTAATAGCCAATATTTTGAGTTTTATCCACTTAAGTTGATCAGTCATCATTGAACCTTATCATGAGTATACTCCATGGCTCACATGGGTCCATCACCCAGACAGGTGGCCCCTGCGTAGGCAGAATTTGGATTCTTCACCGAACAGTCCTCCACATGTTCCAGTGAGTGCAAGGATTACCGGGGTTGTTTGGGGTGCTGTAAACAAGGCTTAATTGGAACATCTGAATGAGCTGTACAGGAAATGATAACATCAGCACACATACTGTACTCATTTGTGCTGTTCATTGCAACTGTGTCTTATTTTTTTTTGCACCAAATGCAAGTGAGATAAGGATCTTATACTCTTACCTGAATATGAGCACATTTAGAAATTATATAGAACACATTTTTCTTTAAGCAAGACACAATACATTAAATTAGAAAAATATTACCTAGTTGAAAAAGTGGTTAATTATTGCTGCCAATTGGTCTGTAGGGTCCACTTGTTTTTTATTATTATTATTTTTTTATATGTTAGAGCTGTGTTTCCGGCAGGCAAGCAGCTTTGTTTCTTCACCATATATAAACCAAGATGCTGTTTGTCCCATAAAGGAGGGCGAGTGGTGGGGCAGAATAATATGTCAATGTTTAAGATGGAGAGAAAAGAGGACCGTGTAAAGGAACAGGACAGTTGGAAAACGATAATGATGAGGCAGGGGAGTCTTGGTTGCATGGATGGTGTAATACTTGTCATTGGGAATGAACTAGTTGAAATGTTCTATGTTTTGAGTTCTTTCTGAACAAGTTGCCACCTGCCCTATGACTGGTTAAGCCTGTTTGTGTGTGTGTTTTCCCCCCTTCTCTGTGCCTGAGGGTTTTTCAAATTTCCAGTATTTTTTTATAATATAACACATAATCTATGTTTTTAAACTAACCTAATCTGAGCCTAAACCATGTTTTAACTAAAGCACAAACCAGAGGTTATGCTAGGTCTTTAATTTTGATGGCTAAAGTTTTTTTGAGAGGAAACAAAACAACTTAAAAAGGAAGACTCTGTATTCAAATATTAAATTTATTAGATTACCAAATTTTTAGCTGCTGGGCTAACACACTGTGTTGACAAAATTATTGGTACTCTTTTGTTAATGGAAGAACAATACATGCATAGGTAATATACCAGGCAGTAATTTATTTTTGAGGCCAATAATAATGATAATAATAATAATAATAATACTTTGATGTCCTAAAAATGTTAACTTGAGTCAAGTCATACGACCTGAGTCCCCCATCTCTTTAATTTTGATGGTTAAAGTTTTTTGAGAAGAAACAAAACAACTTAAAAAGGAAGACTCTGTATTCAAATATTAAATTTATTAGATTATCAAATTTGTAGCTGCTGGGCTAACATACTGTGTTGACAAAATTATTCGTACTCATTTGTTAAAGGAAGAACAATACATGCGTAGGTAATATACCTGGCAGTAATTTATTTTTGAGGCCAATAATAATGATAATAATAATAATAATACTTTGACGTCCTAAAAATGTTAACTTGAGTCAAGTCATACGACCTGAGTCCCCCATCTCTGGTTTGAGGTTCTGATGCAGTTCTTTGGCTGAGGCGGATATGCACTGGAAATACCTTTTTGAGGAGGAGAAAGAAATTGACCACTGCAGCAAAATGGATACTGTGATATAATATTGCAGCGTTAGTTTCTTGTCATTTTGAGCCCTGAGTCCCGATAATGACAACGAGTTAGCAGCAGTCGTTTACAATATACACAAAGCATTTTGTGGGCACACTTGGAAACTTAGAAAAAGTCCCTTACAGTACTTGACGACTAAAAAAAAAGGGTTTTACCTTGAAGAAAAGTCAGTTGCAGTTTTTAAATGACTCAGTCAGAGCAAGAAAAACCTGAGGCAGAGTTAGGGATTGACACACAACCGATTTACTGTAATCCAGACAGACATGTCTGCAAGATTCAGAACACTCAATTTAGCCTAGAGATATGTTTTTCTGTGTCGTTAGAGGAAATACCAAACTGCTGCCCCAGCGGAAAAGTGAGTGTATGCAAGTGTCGTCCAGTCTCCCTTAATTTAATTTCAGACTTGCTAGTGTTGTGTCTGTGCTTAGTGTGGAAACATGCCACTTATTATTCTACCAACACTGGTGATCCACTTTGCCATGTGTGGGAGGGAGGCATATTAAACATGAACGGTTTGACTTGGGGGAAATCCCTTGTGTAAATTTATATTTGTGCCAGAATTGTTTTAAGTTGTCAAATTGGTGATTATTTCAGAACAATGACACACACAGCCAATTTTCATTTTCAAATTCCTCCTTGTCTGGACTCTGTTATCCATCAGTCTCTAATTTCCTACCTTGCATTCTCTTTTCTGATTTGTTCTTCACCATTTTTGTCTTACTTTCCTCATTCAGCCCACACGGCTTGCATTCTTTCACTCTGACATCACAACCGCACCGCACTGCCATTTATGACTTTTTTTTCTACTCAGTTATTGCTTTTTCAGTCCTTGCCACCACATTCTTTTTTTCACTTTAGACACGTCTTATAATTACAAGTCTGAGTTATATTTAACAACAAAGTAACAATGATTTTGCTGTCAGACGTAAAAGATTGAAAGTTTGTGATTAATGATGGTGGGGGAGACTGGTAATCGAATGACTGTCTGGCTAATGTCAAGATTTTGTTGAGTGTCTTTTGTTTGTTGGAGGGACTTGCACAGTTGTATGTAAAAATAGTTGCACTTAAGATGTCTATACGTTTTCATTTGCAGCCATGGGGTTCATTCCGAAGTTTCCTTTCGCTGGCTTCTCTCACATATCACACATGACAGTTTTACAAGTTAGAAGAAAAGGCAAGCAATTTGTGTAAATGTATCTTTGAGTCTATTAATATGATTCAATGAATTTTGTCAAGCCAACACACATTTTCACATGATATGGCACGAAACACAATATTTCAAACAATAAACACAAAATTTGTGCATTTTCTGCTGTGTAAATTTAAAATACAGTGATGTCCTGATTTTTAATAATATAAATAACGCTTTTATCTGATTCACCGAGAACATTTTTGACAGATTAATTGATTAAAATAATTGTCAGTTGCAGCCCTGGGATAGGTTACTATGACTTTAGCATTTTTAGCTAGCATGTTTCATCAAGCACTTAGTCCGTAAGGACATGCACGCACGCACGCACGCACGCACGCATGCACGCACAAACACACACTCACACACACCAAATTATGATCTCTGATACGAGGTGTGTCATTTTAGCATCACTCAGCTGTCCAGCAATATTATTTTTGGCCAGATATAGAGTAATTCTTTCCACTGGGAAAAGGGCTTTATAGAGGCGCAAAGTGATTATTGCGCACAATGTAATAGAGATGGGTGGGGATGTGTTTTTTCTACTCAGTTATTTGGTGCCACAATATTGCAAGATGCATTATGTATTCAAGATGTCTCAAGCTTCTGACAATGATGTTGTCATGATGGTGAAGGTTCTTGGAGGTTAACTCTACATTCCTAGTCTAAGCCTGATATACGTACGGTATTGGTGTGGCGTGATGCATGATGATGCATGAAGAAGCATTTCCAAACCAAAACCTCTTGATTTTTTGGACAATGAAGAATGGGAAGTAAGTGTCCACATTTTCAAGATTACTCTGAAGAAACTTTGCCAGAGGAAGTGAGACAGGAAAAAATAATTTATGAAGAAGTGAGCAGCAGCAGGAGAAAGTTTTAGGTTTTGTCCTCCCCTCAGTCTAAATGTAATATATAATTCCATGTTTTCTTCAAGAGCTTGAGAGGTTGCCAAATAAGGAAACAATAGGCTCATGTCCGTCAGGGATGCAGTGGTTTACCCTCTTCCAGTTCATCACGGAAGTATTATATTATAATTAATTTGGGAAGGTCCTGTAAACATTGTGCAGGGTAAGGTGGACTGAGACGTTTTTTGTTAGCGCGTGAGATTTTATGCAAAATGGCCGTTATTGCAAGATAGCAAGTTTGAACCATTTACTCAACTAAACATGTTGTGGGGATCCTCAGATATGAACCATTTAAACGGTATCTATCTAACTATAAGGTTAAGACTGTCCTCTTAAAAGCAATAAAACCGATCAAATAAAACAAGATTTGTATTGTTTCTATGGTGCCTCTCAAAGTCAATCATTTATTGCTTCAAAGTTGTTAAAAGATCAAGCCAAGCACATATGGGAGGAGGCAGAAACACGACCTACTTGGAGCCGTAAAACACAGTCAAGAACCAGGATGCATTTATTTTTTGATAAATCATTTCTACATGTGCTATCAATGAGCAATGTTTTCCTGATATCATTGCATTTAATTCATGTCACGCTTTGTGAATATAATTCACTGAATGCAATGGATATCATTATTGTGGCTTAACTCGGAGTCACGTCATTTATCGCGATATACTTTTTCAAGAAAAAAAAATTACAAATTTGCGCTGGTGTGTGTGTCATCTGAGAATTCATCCCAAACAAAAAGGGATCCATATCAGTAATCTTATTGCGACTATCTGTAACCTGTTTTAAAATATTTAGTGACTTTTATTTAAATTTCTACTCTATTCTCACAAGGCTTTCTTATTTTTTATCTGCTGCATATAAATGAAGTTTACTTATCGCTACACTTGGGCCCTTCCTCTGCTGCTCCCTCAGAAACCCATGATTACGACATTTCCAGTGCACAGTCACTTGTGAAGCCAAAGGCTCCAGAAAGTGGAGAAGGAAGGGTTAAACAGTCTGACAGCTGAGCAAGATATTGGTGGTCAAGCTCCGCCTCCTCCAACTCAGCACAAATATGGAACCTTAACTTTTAGCCTGTAGAACACAAACACACATGCACACGCAGACACACACTTTGCTTTGTGTTAAGGCGTGGAAAATTGATGTCATCTGTAAATGTTTTGGGTTAACTAGAGCTGGGGAATCACCTATCTCAACTTGTATCTTTCCCTATTCCCTGCTGTCTGTCCACTGTGTCTACAACTATGGTGAGAGAGCAAGCATGAGTCTGGAAAACATTACTCGGATTCCTGCTGCGGAGGCTCTGATTATACTGGGAGTGGGGACAGAGAACTCGACAGAGTAGTTGAGGTGTGCAGAGTTCACTCTCTCACTCAAAGGTAGTCAAGCCGGGTTCAGAGTATGTTTTTCTTAGCTCCTTCTGGACACAAAAATGTAAATTTCAGGCACGTCTCTGTCTGGCTCTGTCTGTGTCAGCAAAATCTTTTATGTCCTCATTCATCAGTCGGCCACAAGAGGGCAGTGTCGAAAGCAAAGGGTGTTCATTTTAGTATGTGCGTAAATATGAATGTTACACCTGCAGTACTCTGTCTGTATCTATAATACAGTGAATAAGTTTTGTTAAATATTATTAAATTTGAACCATTTTTTCCTGTAGCGGCATTACCATTTTAAACTCATCATCACTATATTTGTCTTACGAAATTAGAAAGCTAAACTAAAGACAGGTGAGCCTCACTGAGCTACTGACAGCATTAACCAGTACTGTACTGGTTGAATTATATTTACAAGCCTATTCGCTTAGATCCCCAGGAAGTCATTCCTAATGAGGCCTATAAAAATCTGTCTTTCCTGTTGCCATTTGACAGACCTTTGAAGTTGCGGCGTTCAGCAGTTTTCAACAATGAATTGTCTTCATTGCGTTTTTGCAAGTAATTTTTCATCTACTTGAAACCAAAGGAGTGCAATTAATTAAGCATATAAAATAGACACAAGGTTGTTAAGTGTGCAACCTAGAAGCAAAAACACCACCTAAGACACAGACAACATGAGATGAATGGCAAATTCGGCCGTTGATACGTTTCAAAAGCATTTAGTCACATACTGACACTGATTAACGTCGAAGGAGGGTTGTAGCAGTTATGATTAACGTATCCCTTGACACTTTCAAGAGCGTTCTGTTCTGTGCTACGCTCCAGTTGGACTCGGAAGTACACTACGGATGCTTTATTCATCTAGTGACAGTGTCTCACTTTTTACACGACTACTTTCGGTGATGTAGCTTCATAAGTTTAAGTCATTTTTCTTTTCTTTGCATTAAAAAGGGAAAAAAGCAATTCAACTAGAAAGCGGATTGTATCTCTTAATCTTGATAATGAGTCCAAACAGCCATTTGTGAAAAATGGCATGAAATTGTCTTTAGGGACGAGCCGCTGCGTATTATATCAGTATTTCAGTGGAGGAATAAGAAGGGCAGAGCTAGCAGGCTATATGTTTAGCAGAGGACTGAGTCTAAAAATATCGGCGTACGAACTGAGGAATGTATACTGGTCCATGCAAAGGCAGAATTAATTGCATTTGCTCACATGGAGTCAGCATGTCATCACCAAGCTATTGAATGACACTTGTCAATTTCTGCATCAAGCTGTGCATGTGGTTCATCACCTGAACTCCTGTTGTGTGTATGTGTTGGTCAATATGTAATATTGTGTTCCTCCATTTTTTCTGAAACACCATGCTCACTGGCTGTAAAATATCAGTTGTTATTAGTGTTAACAAGCAGATGCATTACACACTGAGAGGCCTTTGATGTATGTGTGTGCGTGTGTGTGTGTGTCTAGACAAATTCCACTCCCTTTAATGATATTGGCCTAATAATCTTGGATGTCCTTGCATCTCACTAGATGATAGAGAAAGATGATAGAGAAAGAACATTGAAGAAATGCTGGAAAGTTTTCAATCTTTGCACATAGGGGCCAAGTTGAGGGAGGGGGGGGGGTGACTATTAAGCAAACTGGGGGAACTGAGGGAGTGGAGTGGGGTTGTATGTCACCCAACACAGCGACTATTTCCTCTGGAGGGAGGGAGGGAAAGGAAAGGAAAATGAGTGAATAAGTGAGCAGCGAGACGGCGTGAGCGGTGTGTATCCGAAGCAGTAAGAGGAGAAGCAATGGCAGCTGGTTCTCAGGACGGAGGGGACTACTTCTAAAAACAAACTGCGCTGAATAGTGGCGGTGACGCATTGCTGAAGCTCTGACGCTTACAGCTGGACTGCCAGATTGGTGCAGCCCAGAAGTCCGTCTAGATCGCTCAAGAACAGGAACAATGAAATACAGACCTTTGGTAAGGTTTCTGTTGAACAAAAGATGTGATTCTGCCTTTTAAAGATTTTTTTGGGTGACTTGAATAGCCGTGTAGGGAATCTGCTTTTGAAAAGCCTGAAGGTAAGTTGCATATATGCATATGAAATGTACAATGGTCAGACTTTAGAGGATGGAGTTCATTGTTTGGAAGAGGAAGCTGAATGGGAAGTGGCTTTTTTAGTTGGGATAGCTTTCACTCGTGTAAGTACAGTAATGGATGCTCTTGAGCTTGTATGTCAGGTGAGAAAGGGGGAGAGAAGTTAAAAAACACACCATCACGTCTCCATCTCTTCTTCTCAATTCTACTCTCTAACTCCAACTGGATTTGTCAAGATGTTTCATTTCCATGTGTTCTATTGATGAGAAGGCGTGTTTTCATCACATTATGTCGCAACGCCCACAAGGGCGAGGCGATCGCGTGGTGGCGTTGTGTGGCCAGGCAACATTCTTTTGCGTTCACCAAGAGTGGAAGCAAGTATGTTAATGAAAAAAGTCTGTTGATGTGTCAAGACTTTTTTAAATGCCGTCTTCCATTCATTTACGCTGACATTCACTCTCAGCCGCAACTCACATGTCTTCTGCAAGGATCACTTTTCCAAACAAGACGGCATTACGTATATTGAAGATGGATTTCCATGCAATTTCTCAGGATAGGACAATACACTGAGAGATTCCTGACACAGTTGTCATAACTTCCTGTTGGCCACCTGACTTAAACTCAATAGTTACTTTATGTTTACTCGTCTTTAAGCTAAACTCCCTCCCAGCTCACTTTCCCCTCTGCCTGAAAACAACTAGTCAGCTTTGGAATGGCTTGTCAGCTAGCTGGAATACAAACGTAATAACAAGTAAAGATTCAAGCTGAGTATCTATGGAGTACCGTTGGGGAAGGGTAAGTGAATAGAGTTTCTCAATTCTTTATGTCTCTTAATAATCTGGTGAATATTTAAATGATGGGCTTTTGGTACCCATATTAGTGCACATTTTTAATTTGCCACAGAAAAATTGAAAGTTTAATCCCTTTCCTGATTTTAAATTGTTTTTAAATACACTAAAATGTTTTGAATCATCAAGCTAATTTATTATCGCACAACAACAAAACAACAGTTTAGTTCAGTTCCATTGGCCGCACCCAGGCCTGATTACCGAGGCATTTGTTGAATTAAAAAATCTTTTTCATACCTGTCAGACACTGTGAAAGAGGCTACAAGATCTCTTTGAAGATCTGAAAATGTAACTAATAAATATGCAAAAAAGAAATCGTGGCATAGTATTATTGGAGGCTGTTATGTAAACAGTACATTGACTGTCAAACCTGGAGCTGACATATTGCAGCCAAATAATGACTTGCTTCATGCAGACTATGGTGAAGTCATCGTTTCGCTGTAGGTTGGAGAATATTGTGTGCTTGGTATGTTGTCACGAGTTGGCCCACACATTGATCCTCAGGCTAGCAGTGTTCTCTTGAGTAACCTGCTTGTACCACTTGTATGACTGCTTTCCACAGTCTGCTCAACTCACCTCAATTCAACTTTACTTTTTGGAATACTTAAAATAAAAATTAACACTAGTGGGAAAAAAAGCATTGTACATAAAAATCAAACATAAAGCACTATGAATAATATTCTTTTTCAATGCACCACTTTAAAAACCAACCCAGTCGTTGATATGCAAACATGTCTGTATCGCCTCTCAGTGTCTTTAGACCAAACTCTCACAGCCCTTCTGACTGTATTGAAAATAAACTCAGCTCATTCTAGGTTGTTGCCATGGTAACCTTGGTTACACTGTCAATAAGTATACTGTCGACCTAGGTTTGTGAAACTGGGCACGTGAAATTAGAGAATGTTTGAAGTCCACGCTAGTAGTCAAAATCTACCGTTAGCCGCGTAGATTTTCCGTTACGTCAACGGCCAGTTTCTGAGTGATAAGGACCTGCCTATGAAGACCTGTCTGATAATTCACTTATCATTTCCTTGCCTGGTGAAGCTTGTGGTTCATTTGTGGTCCTATCAAAACCATCTGCAATGGTAACTTTTACTGTGGATTGAATGATTCCTCCTCAAGGCGCTTTTACTTGGAGAGTGTAAAACATTGAGAAAAGCTTGACGAGAGGAAGAAGGTGATTTTGATGAGAGATGACTAAAAGAATGGAATTTTTCAATGCTAAGCCAGCAGGGAGGGGAGCATGCACTAGAATTTGAGAAGCTGACCATGCAATTTAATACACAGTTCATTTGCTAAGTCTTTTATAGATGCGGAGTACTAAACTGAGAACTTACTGGGTCTTCTACCTTGTCTCCAGCTACTTTGTTTACTACATGGGATTTGGAAAGTATGACGTTATGTAGGAACCAGGAAGTTACATACTTGGTGTGTTCCTGAGCTTTTTTGTTTGTGTGTCTTGCACAAATGGGTGGAGGTATGGCATGATGCATTTTGGTCAGGAAAGACAAACTCTGAAAGGGGCATTGGAAACTATGAAGTAATGGTATTTCCTATTAATGTAGGAACTAGAAGAAATACAAAATTGCCATTTATTTTCATGCAATTTAATACTACTTGGTATCGGTGGCCACTCAAGATATGAGTGCTCGTACTGGTATTGTTCTGAAAAAGATGGTGTCAAACATCCCTAGTTGCAAGTACTGTATATCACATTACTTATGCCAGTGCTTTAGTTCACACTGCATGCATGCAAACACACACACACATACACACACATGCAAACACACACACAGCTGCAGAAAGAGATGTGTTGTGTGAAAAAACAATAGGTCGATGAAGCACAAGGGATCCCAAGGAGAGACAAACAAGCAGTTCTTACACATATGAACAAAGCCTGTAACATTACTTCCATTCATGCAACACTGATTCTCTGATGATTAGGAATTGTTTACTATAAAGTATACAATATTTACTACACATTCTATCACTGTTGTTTCTTATGCTGACATGTTGTGAGAGCTTATAAAATGTGAAAATCCTTTGATGCCAAATCTAGTGTATGTTTAAATAGAAATGTCATGAATTCTCGATTCTGCTCAAACTGGCACATTTAGAACTTTTGAAGAAGTGCATAACAAATAGCGCATAATAAACATAACAGGCCAGGCAAGACGAGCTGGTCGATTCTATGCAGAACTGAGGTCCCATGGCTCCCACCACGCCATGGGGCACCAACCGTCTCTTATGAAACGCAGGATCAAATGTAATCTTGCAGAATACATTTTCCTTATCGGGAAATAGATAGCAATTTGATTTATTGGCTTCTGAACAGGGTCATTGTAGTTAATGGAAAAAGAAAAAAACTTAATGAAATAAAATCAAATAAAATAAAAAGGCAAATGCTTTGTTCAGAAGTTCAGATGAATAAGTCTATAGGGAAATTGTCTTTCATTTTAATCATTTAACATCAATTAACATCATACGTGAGTTTTCAAGGTTCATTTTAAATATATTTTTTGCAATATTGCCGTACTTCCATACAAAAGGAAAGTCAAGCAGAAATCTTAGAACTGCAGTTGATTTAATTTCATTACACAATACTGAGTGACTTTTTTACTGTATATCTTGCACTTGACAAGTCCTCTATATATTAAAAGGAGCAAATACTAAAGCTACCAATAATAAAAACTCCATTGCAACTCTAAAATAATTTAAAATATAAAAGCTAATAAACCTGCTCAAAAATCAAATTTAACTAAATATAAAAAATAAATGAACTATTTTAATCCTGCTTCTCATTTAGCCATAAATGTTCAGGAAAAACAACTTACATATTCACTCTTCCTACTTTTCAAGATTTCTTTACATTTGTGTAAAATTTTAGGAAGCTGGCTGCAGTTCAGAGAAGCAACATGCTTGCCGAACCTCAGTGTTGTTTATTGTTATTCTCAATTTTATTTTTCTTATTGTAAACGGAGGAGAGACCTTATTAATTAGAACTGCAGGCACTTCTAATTAATAAGATCTCTCCTCCCTCCAGCTTTCTCTCCCTCTTGGTCTAGTCTGTGGGCTCTCCTTAGGGACAACAATGACTGTTCCACTTAGCGCAACAACACCTGCTGTACAGGACGTCGTATGTGTGAATGTGCGTTGACAAGTTCACTTTGCTTCTGTTGGCTACATACTAAACATGGATGTGGACAACTTTTGTAAAATTATGAGCAAAACACAAGCTTCCATTTCAAAATATGGCTTCTTGGATAGACGTGTTGACGACCTTAAACGTGTGAGTGTTTCATTCTAACTTGATTTTTGCAGCTTGATTTCTATTGTTTTTATTTTTAACTATAAATGGTTGAATTTATTGTAACTGAGTTGACAACAACTAACTTTAAAGGCTGCTCAGCAAAACATCAGAGGACGAACAAAAAAAATCTGTATTAATCTTTTGTTGGTTGGAATTAAGTATATTGATGCTACTTCTACTTGTGACTAAATTAAGTTGTTAGTGTTTTAGAATAAGTTTGACTTTTTAAAAGCAAGTATTCAAGAGTTTACCCCTTTTTACTTTTTACATAACTTGAATAGTTTGTTTGACATTCAATGTGTCCTTCATCTCAACTCATGGAATAGACATACTATAAAAGTGATGATGTGCGACGCGGCTTTGGTTATTCGATTTATCCCGTCACCCTGCTTAATCGCTCTGTGTCCTCCTCTAGGTGGTGGGTACTGACGGGGTGCGGGCTATGATGGAGTCGGCCCTCACAGCAAGAGATCGAGTGGGTGTGCAGGACTTTGTCCTGCTGGAGAACTACATGAGCGAAGCTGCTTTCATAGAGAACCTTCGGAAACGCTTCAAAGAGAACCTCATCTATGTAAGTGATGAAATAAGGATTGGATGATCTGAAGTTCTCTTGCCCTGATGTTAATTTAAACTGTACATGAAATACATATTTAAACTGTGTATATCTTGTCTTTCAGACTTACATTGGTTCAGTGCTGGTGTCGGTTAACCCATATAGAGACCTGGAGATCTACACCAAGAACCACATGGAGCGATACCGTGGGGTTAACTTCTATGAGGTCTCACCACACATGTAAGATTTTTTTTTCTATTACGATTCACTCAAAATTAATTAATTAATTGAATATATTTAATTAATTACACTCAAGGGCAGCTCACGCTTCTGTATACTGCGGCGAACAGTGCTTTGCTCAAAGGCACGATGTCAGTAGTCAGCAAGGAGACTATCATCTCTGTGTTGCCATTTTTCATTCTTTATTTTAGTCTGCAGCACCGCCCAAACCATTCTAAAAGCCAAGTCCTTACACGTGACCCATTGCTGCCAGTTTTAACTTCCACTAGACCGTGCGTTTAATATGACCTGGCGTTTCCACTACTTTCTGAAGTCTGGCAAATTAGTATGAAGATTTTTTTTTTTCCTCCACACTAGCATAATATTTTGAACCGACCTTCTAAATGTGGTCAGACTGTGAATATTGACACATTAGCTCACTTTAGCTCTCTCAATTTCTGCTTAGACTTGAGAAGATGCCATGCCACAAAGTGGAGTGTTTATTTGAAAAGTTGCCACAGGAATGCTGAGGGAACTCACACTAAAACCTCCCGAGACCATTAGGTCAGCTACTAAACAAACATTTTCTTAATGGACAGACTGAGGTGACATCAACCAGATATTCCCCCCTTTAGTCTCTGATGTGGTGGTTTTTACTTTAGCACTTGAGTCCAAATGTTTGCTCCACCTGAGTGGAAAGGGGGAAAAAAAAAGTTAAGATGGAGAACCAGTGATACAGGGGTCACGGAGGTGTGGAAAGAAATGTAAGCAAATGAGACTACTACAACGTGACAGGGAATTCCTCTGAACTGAACCTGACCCTCAGTCCACAATTTTGCACACACAACCTGAAGCAGCCTTGGCCGAGCTGGTTTATATCATCTCTCAAATCAGTGACATGTCCACACAGGCTGAAAAAATATATCAAAGCAGATCGGAGCAAATCATTGCTAACTGGACCAACATTCCACCATTCAGATCTGTTGTAACTTTTGCTCTTCGCTTCCTTGTTAGTGAAGTAAATTGTGCAAAAGGTACTGAAACATTCAACAGTTGAAATTTAGATAAAGTCAAATTAAGTTCACTTGCAAATATCACCAGGAAGACCAGAGCAGTAGATCTATTTTTTGTGTGTGTTTTCTAGATAAGGGATGAATCATTTGATCAATTATTCAGTTACTTTTTTTTTTTAGAGCACAGAACAGTTAGCCCAGTCAAAGTGTCTACTATATTAATTTTTGTCCATAAAAAAGTATTCCTCCTCATATTTTTATATATTAGTAATCATTCTTTGAAACAATTGAGTCCTTTTGGAATGCTTTGTCACAAGTTAAAAACATCAGACTGAAACACAGTCTATCATATGACACAACACTTCTTTTCAACTTTCCCCGACATGAACATATTTGGTAGAATTCAACTGAAGCGATCCCGAGATAAGGATTTGTTGTTAGCTTTTGTGCTAACAATGCCTTGGTAAACTCTATTAATGCAACTAACTGAGTTGTGCAAATTTGTCAGAATTATGAACAATCAATAATGCACCAAACCTTTTTATCTGCCTAATTTTGTTCCAATCAGTTTGTGTATACTATCCCAACAAGGAAAATGCCAAATAAAAATGTTCAAGCAGATGTCAAAATAATTTTTTGATGGATACTTCTAATCTGTCACATCTCATCTTTCCCTTCACTTGTCTAGCTATGCAGTGGCCGACAACTCGTACCGTTCTATGAGGACTGAGAGGAAAGACCAGTGCATCCTAATTTCTGGCGAGAGTGGCGCTGGTAAGACGGAAGCATCGAAAAAGATCCTGCAGTACTACGCTGTGACCTGTCCAGCCAGCGAGCAGGTCCAGACCATCAAAGATCGCCTCTTGCAGTCCAACCCAGTGCTCGAGGTGAGATGCTAAGATGACAGTGAGCTTTGCAAAGCGTTGCTCAAGAGGGACTTTAAAATGAGCTTGTGTGGTGTTGACAAATCGTTTTGACCTTTTTTTTTTTTTTTTTTTTTTTTGAATGTGTGTGATGTGTTTGTGAGATAATTCTAGTCTTGTGTGCCTTTATTTTAATTTGTAAGTCCCAAACACTGCAAAGACCGACCTTGGAGTTAGAATTTCCTTCTTAATTGCACACTATGTTTTAAATCCAGGAATCCTCTTGCCTTACTCAATGTCCACTTCTCCTCTCTCTGTCCTTCCCTCAGGCCTTTGGCAATGCCAAAACGTTGCGAAACGACAATTCCAGTCGCTTTGGCAAGTACATGGATATCCAGTTTGACTTCAAGGTGAGCAGGATGGTTTGTTTTCTATCTGCTAGTTGTAAGCATCGAATATCCATGGTTTATGATGTCATCACTTTACTCCTCCACTCCCGCATCCGCGTTCATGGCCCCGCAATATTCACCCTGACCTGCATGTTACAATCACATTTTAGTACCCCAGCTTTACTCTCTCCTCCCATACCCCCTCACTTTGCTCTCCCGTGTCTCCCTGGCCTTTGTCTCGTCGGCAGGGCGCCCCGGTGGGAGGTCACATCATTAATTACCTGCTGGAGAAGTCACGCGTGGTTCACCAGAACCACGGCGAGAGGAACTTTCACATTTTCTATCAGCTGATTGAGGGAGGTGAGGAAGACCTGCTTAGACATCTCGGCCTAGAGAGGAATCCTCAGCAGTACCAGTATCTGGTCAAAGTAAGGATGCTACATTTGTCTTTTTGTGAAACCTCCTGAATGTGAAAGTCCTCACCGATGTCACATCTTTATTTCAATTGCATATGAATATATTGTCGAAATACTTCTGTACTACGTGTAATGTCTCAAAAAATGGCACACCAGTTGTTAAGAAATGTCACAAATTAGTTGCTGTGCATACTTGGGAGGTAAATTGACAGGAAAATAGTTTTCATCTGACTCACTTCCTTTTTTGTACAATTAATTTTATCGTCATTGTATTAGGAGTGTTTCTGTCCCTTGGTTTTTAATAGCAAAAAAAAAAGTTATGACCACAACTTTAGCTCTAAAAAACAGTTGGTAAGTGTGTGTAGGATTGTGTGTGAATTTGTTTGTGACAGAGGAAATCCCAAAGGGAGTTTGGCTTAATGGTCTTTCTCTCAGCCATTTTTCTCTGGGGTCCAATGTGCCTTCAGGCACTATTAGAACCCGTACCTCTGCACACACATGCACAAACATTACATGAAAAACACCCCACATGTGTTTTTGTGCACATTAGTGTTTATTTGGTCACACATTTCCACCCCAAATGATTTGTGGATGTTTGTGGACACTTTTGACTTTACAAGGTTTACCAAAAATAAATAACTGGATGATTGATTAGACATGAATTTGATAGCTTTTGAGGTTTTTCCAGATTTGTATGTGTGTGTGTGATCATTAGGGTAACTGTCCCAAAGTGAGCTCCATCAATGACCGCAGTGATTGGAAAGTGGTGAGGAAGGCGTTGACTGTGATTGGCTTTAAAGGAGACGAGGTTGAGGTAAGGACATTGCGCACCAAAAGTGAATCATTAATTGACGTAATTGACATTTGTTTTATCACCACCGTGCGGTGCAACATCTCTAAAGTGTTAGCAATTGAAGAAAGGTGCAGAGATTATAATTTATGGGGGAAGTTTGACCATTTATATGTACAGTCAATGCGCTATATAATTCAGGGTGTTGTCGTTTTCCAACTATTGTGAGGTGTGTTTTTTTTTTTTTTTTTTTTTTTTTTAAGACTTGAGAAATTATGCTCAGCGTGTTCTGACAGGTTCATGTTTCTGGGCTTGCTTCCAGATCTGACAGTCACTGCTAAAAAACAAAAACATTTAAGAGGAGGTAGAGAAAGACGATAAAGTATGTCTTCCCCTGTGGGGACGTAAATCTGTTTACGTAGCTTTTCAGTCTTGTGGGAATTGCGCTCCCCCCTTTTGGCAAAAGTAAAAATCCAATCCACATGTTTTAAATGATTACATTGTCTGTATAATCCTGAACTTGCCTGGCACGAGCTTTTTTGTCTTCCCAATTGCTCATAATGATACACTTCATCTTATCACTTTTGGGATATTGCCTTCCCGTTTATATCCTGCTTCTGCCACTATTTCCTTTCCAATGTTCTTTGATTTCCAGCCGCTCACTCCTCTTGTTGTACCCCCTCCACATTCTTCTCACACTATGTGTTTTTCTGTGTAGGAGTTGTTGAACATAATTGCAAGCGTGCTTCACTTGGGGAATGTTCAGTATGGTGGTGAGGACGGCATTGCCTGCATCACTTCTGACACACAGATCAAGTACTTGGCAAGGGTAAGTAATGTTGCGGAAAGCAAATTTATTGGCACTCACAAAAAAGTGATCAAGATCTCTTTACTTTAACTAATCTCACCAAGGAAGTAAGACATGAATTAAATAAAGATTGATGCATTTACTCAGTTTACATGTTTCACTCGAAAGGTATATAATGTAATTATGGCGCTCAGATTTTCTTATGTACAAAAGTACTATAACACTTTTTAGTAATGATGGGCAAATGAAGCTTCAAGATGATTCATGAACCCGTTGTTGTGTTTACTTAGACCTCTAGATGGCACTCTCTGTTCACAGAAGAGCTGAAAGCCGATCGACTTGCCATTTCTTAAAACCCTCACTTTAAACCAACATTGCCATCTAGAGGAGCCAACGAATACAACAACTGGTTCATGAAGCTTCATTTTCCCATCACTACTTTTTTGCTCAATTACTGTTTATTAACCACCTATTGGTTGTTTTGGGATATTGTTTAGCGAATAACAGTTTAGCTGCTCCATTATTAAAATCATTGTTGATGAATTTTCAGCGCACAACTTCATTCATCCCCTAACTTTTTCCAAATCACACAGATGATGTCACATCTGTCTTACAGTTTATCTCTTGTGTACGGTAGGTGACTATCTGGCTGTTGTGCCTGCTAATGATGTTATGTCTCTCCAGTTGTTAGGAGTGAATGGGGGCGTGCTGACGGAGGCACTTACACACAAAAAGATTAGTGCCAAGGGAGAGGAGGTAGGATTAGATGCACACTCATTGTAGCGCAGGTGTGTGATTATCTTTTGTATTTAAAACATGTACACTATCAGTGGATCTAATGTCTTTTTTTTCCCCCCCAACAGCTGATCAGCCCTCTGAACCTGGAACAAGCTTCCTCAGCTCGGGATGCTTTGTCAAAAGCAGTGTATGGACGCACTTTCACCTGGCTTGTCAACAAAATCAACACTTCACTGGCATACACGGTGCGTACATGCTCACACACACATTTAAATTGCACCCTGACTATTCAAGCATGACTGAGCAGTGTATCTTGCCTCTTTTCTTTGTATACTATAGCTCCACCTTGTGGACATTATTTTCAAGTCAACACAAAAACCTGTACTGGATTATATTGCAATGTGAATCAGAAACATACGTGCTAATATACTCTATTTATACTTACATGAACCAAATATTGTATTTATGTATATACATGTCGTGGATATGAAAAGTCTACACACCCCTATTTAAAGGCAAGTTTTTGTAATTTAGAAAAGCTAACTGTTTCACCCTCAAACTTCAACAGAGGTATTATGAAAGGCATTATGAGTAACTGTTAATGTTAAAGAGAACTGTTGTGTTTTACAGGATGACTCTTATAAGCACTACTCTGTCATTGGCCTGCTGGACATTTATGGCTTTGAGGTCTTCCAGCATAACAGGTAAATAATTACTCAATTAATGGTAATATTAATATATGTACTGTAGGTCAACTGATTTATGGTTAAGTGTAGCAAGCAGCTTCAGCTTTCTCATGGCTTGTCTGTGTGGTGCTGTTGAGCAGATTGAAGGATTAGGTCCTCATGATGCGGTAACAGCATGATTTACCATCATTGCAAGTTTTAAAGGAGAACTCAAATCCAACATTTTATATATATTTTCCACAGGCATAATATTAATCAGAATATCATGTTTAGAGTAATAAAAACGTTCACATTTTCCCGACTTGAGTTGATGATGCTGTTATGTTTCAGCTTTGAGCAGTTCTGCATCAACTACTGTAATGAAAAGTTGCAGCAGGTCTTCATTGAGCTTACTCTCAAGTCGGAGCAGGAGGAGTACGAGGCCGAAGGCATTACGGTCAGTCCGCTTTTACACACACGCATTCATAAAAGCTAAAAAAAAAAAAAAAAAGGCAAATATTTGTAGAGGAAACATGGGCTCATCTTAAATTGGGTAGATAAAAATAAAAGGACACTGTTAAAATGTTTGCTTTCATTTGTGTTGACTTCATGTATGCTTTTTGGTGTGCATTTTATGAACAAAGCTGTTTTTTGGGTTTAGTTAAAGGAAACAAGATGGATTCACCCTTAATAGGCTTAATAGGCTGTCACATGTTTGGCGCTTTTCTACCTGTTAAGGCCCTCAAAGCACTTCACACTGAATTCTCATTCAGCTACTCGGCCTCAGGAGAAACTGGAAGGGAGTTCAGTATCTTGCTCAAGGATACTTTTACATGGTCACATTGGCAGGAGATCAAACACCCAATTTAATACATTAAGTGTTGTTTGAGTTGTGTGTATTTTTATCATTATTATAATTTTTATGGATTTTTCTCCTGAGACCATATGAGGCAAATGTAGGTTAATAACCTGACAAATTATTGTCTGGCACATTTAGGTCACATTTTGTCAGACAGGCCTCTTAAATTGCATTTTGTTTTTCAAACCTTGCTCAACAATGTTTTTTTCTTTCTAGTGGGAACCGGTGCAGTACTTCAACAACAAGATCATCTGTGACCTGGTGGAGGAGAAGTTTAAAGGCATCATATCCATTCTGGTGAGAAATCCATAGCTAGTTTATTACCTTACCCAGAAGGCAATGTTTTGTTTTTAGCAAGATTAAAAATTGATGTTAACAATCTCAAGTCATTTGGTTTGGTCAATGATTATTGAAGCAGATCTGTGCATGGCAAACACAAACATCCTGTTACTACATCGACAAATTTGCCAAACACAAAATTTGCATCTAATCAGAATTCAACATCGTCATCCAGTGTTAATCGTTGCACCACATCTCAGCTTTTACTGTTTATCTTTGACATGGTAGTGCTTCCGTGTTGTAGCTATCCCTTGACATTGGCCAATCTTTATCAAGCCTAACAGCCGTGACAGAGTCAGAGAAACTTGATATGAAAATGGTTTATTCAAATTTGCCCTACTATTACGTCACATGGGGCTATTACTATACAATTTGGAATGGCTCATTCTCAATTATTTGGAAACATACATTTGACAGAATTTACTTGAATGCGTAATTTCACATGACTTCATAAATAAACCTTTCACTGATATGGTGTCTGATTACAATTTTAATCTCTTGATACTTTTCTTTCGATCCTGCCACAGGATGAAGAGTGTCTGAGACCTGGAGATGCCAATGACATCACCTTCCTAGAGAAGCTGGAGAACACCGTGGGGGGCCATCCACACTTTGTCACGTTAGTTCTATTTCTAACACAGCATCACTGATGTTTACGTACTTTATCTTATTGTGCTTCACTATTTGCTTTTTGTATATTGCGGCAGACCTGTTGAGGCATGTTGAGTTTGCGTGTATGGACATTATGTGATTTTCTTGCAGTCACAAGCTTGCTGATGGAAAGACGCGGAAGATAATGGGGCGTGATGAATTCCGACTGCTGCATTATGCTGGAGAGGTCAACTACAATGTCAATGGTACGTACACTGCTCACAAAAAGTTAGCTTTTAGGTTAAAGTTCCAGATAATCCTAAAATGTGGACTAATGTGATTTTAAAGCGATGGATTCAAGTCCAACTGAAACACTAAAAAAAAAAAAAAAAAAAAAAGTGCAACTTTCCATACTCACCTACACAATTGTACTGTTTGGACAAAATAATCATTAGTGAAAAAAAGAAATATTAAACTGAAAAAAGATTTTGGTGTGAGGTGAAAAACAATGTGTTTATAAAAACTATTTAGCATTCTAGTTTTGAGTATGTCTATACGAGTTGACGATTTGACACAAAAGAAAAATATGTGAAATGGGTAAGTGGAAAATTTGTACTTAGTTAGTACATGATGTATCCAAGGTCAACTTGAAATGAATCCTATCTCCAGGTTTTCTGGACAAGAACAATGACTTGCTCTTCAGGAACCTAAAAGAGGTGAGTCTGACACAGCTCAAGATTGTTATTAGCTGGTTTGAGTTTGATGCGGTATGTGAACATTCCATTTCCATTTGAAGGTTATGTGCATGTCTGAGAACAAGATCCTGAACCAGTGTTTCAACAGAGATGAGCTGAATGACAAGAAACGTCCAGACACGGTAATACGTGCCTCATTTTCATGCGTCCCAACATATTTTCCCAACGCAAAAGAAACAGACATGTGTTCCCTCAGTGTTGAGTGGGCAGTGTGATGGGGATTCTCCGCTGCTGCCCACTCACTGAGGAATGGCCTTCACATACACCCACTGTCACTGGCTAGTGAGGGAAGAGTCCTTCTCCTCAACGACAGCCAATGTTCACTCACTCCGTCACCACTTGCCTCCACTCCTCCTTTTTGAACGTCAGCATTGATCCCCCTCACTGTGGACCCATGCGGCTTCAATTTGCACTTTCATCCTTTTTCAACAGCTTTTTAAGCTGCATTGGATCTGCCGTCTTCATCCATTTTCTGTCTTGTTTTTGTCTGCCTTTCCAGGCAGCAACCCAGTTCAAGGCCAGTCTGGCGAAACTCATGGAGATCCTCATGTCCAAGGAACCGTCATATGTTCGCTGCATCAAGCCCAATGACTCCAAGCAAGCAAGTATGAAGTCTTGTTTTAATTTTTTTTCTCATCATGTAAAATATTGTGGGTCAATAAGTGAACAATTGGATTTTATGTTGGACTCTAATACATTTGATCAAGTGAGAAGCTTCAAAAGTATTATGTCAGCTTCACGTAACCACTCTTGTAAACAGAGCCAAAGCAGCTTAGCAGCTTCCACAAGCTAATATTTTCTACGTAGACATCATTTTAATCCTGTTCTTGCTGATTCCAAGGAAAGCACTTGGTTTATCGCCACGTCACTGGCTACAGAGTAAACTCGTTCGTATACTGCGTTGGCCTTTGTTTGCCCCTACAGTTGTCCTTTTGTTAGTTCACACTGTTTCTCTTTGTCACTCCTACTGCTCATTCATTTTATCTAACAAGCTATACATTTTTCTCAGGCTATTGTGACCCGATTCTAAACCTTCTACCCCCTCCTCTTGTTGCCAGGTCGCTTTGACGATGTTCTGATCCGTCACCAGGTCAAGTATCTGGGACTGATGGAGAATCTGAGAGTGAGGCGAGCCGGCTTTGCTTACAGACGACGCTATGAGGTTTTCTTGCAGAGGTGATCAGAATATATTTGATTCTATCATTAAGATACAATTCATCAAACATCCATCATGTCATACAATACTCACGTGTTGGAGCCACTGGCCAGAGCTCAGTCATCTATTGTGAGTGCTAATTTGAACAGAGTTGATAATCCACTTTAAACTCTTTAAACCTGAAAAGAATCACTGAAAAACAGTTTTTAGCCTGCTCGGTCCATGAACAGGGATTCGCAAAAGTATCTGTAAAGCAAAAATTTGATACAGTACGCTTCGTGTAGTTTCAACCAGTCCTCTTTTGTTAGCCATTTTCTAATTGCAATTCTGTCTAAAATATTAAACCGTCATTGATGTTTCAGCTTTATAAATGAATTGTTGTATTTCATTTAGGTACAAGTCCCTGTGCCCAGAGACTTGGCCAAACTGGAAGGGCAAATTATCAGATGGAGTTGCTGTGTTGGTCAAGCATCTGGGCTACAGGCCTGAGGACTACAAGCTGGGCAGGTCATTAACACACACTGGCACACATGTATATATAATGTATTAATATACTGAATGTTTTTTTTTATAAATAAACTCCACTTTGCAGATCAAAACTTTTCATCCGCTTCCCGAAGACCTTATTTGCCACTGAGGAGGCCCTCGAGACCAGGAAGCATAGTATCGGTGAGAGAGAGTCCATTGCTGATAATACACCAAACGGCCACAATCACTTTCACAATATACGCAAAATACTATTGAAGTTCTTCAAAGCTTTGACTTGCATACAATAATTCTTTAGAATATTTTTTCACTTGCCGACTTGTTGCCCTCCTCCAGCTACCATATTGCAGTCAGAATGGAGGGGCTACAGCCAGAGGTCCAAATACCAAAAACTTAGAACTTCAGGTAAGGAATAGTCAACCTACTGTTTCCTTCTTCTGGTTTATTGTACATCTGTGAAATAATGTCTTGTTTTTATTTTCAGTTATTGCCATTCAAGCATGGTGGAGGGGGATCTTAGCCAGGAGGAGGGCCAAACGCAGGCGGCAGGCTGCTGACACTATCCGCAGGTACACAAAGACGAGAAAGTCAAATCAGTATTTTTATTCATTTCAACTATGAAAATTGATTTGATAAATAAGTAAACTGAGTTACAAGCTTGGTCGTGGAATGACCCGAACTGGTAAATCAAGTGTATTGAAATTTCTTTTCATCACACCCAGGTTTATCAAAGGCTTCATTTACCGGCACAAGGAGCGCTGCCCGGAGAATGAGTATTTCCTGGATTACGTGCGCTACTCCTTCCTCATGAATTTACGCAGAAACCTGCCAAAGAACGTTCTGGACAAAAGCTGGCCAACGCCACCAGCAGCTCTTACAGAGGTAAGAATTACACACATTTCTCAAACATTGGTGAAACACTAGATATGAATAATGGGACATAACAAAATGAATACATTTAAAATGAACTCAAAAGTTCATGTGTAATATTAACTGAAGCATTCTCGTTTTAATTTTATTTGATTAAGATTTTTTTTAATTGTAGTTGTTATATTAGTTTTCATTAACTATTAATGTCCTATCCTTGAAATAAAGGCATGGAAATTAAATTATGTTTTTTTTATCCTCTTCATTGATTAATCGACAAAATAATCAACAGATTAATCAATTATTCACATAATCATTAGTTGCAACCCTAGTTAATCTAGTTCATTTATATTTTCTTCACTGACAGATCATTGATCACTATGATCATTGGTTTCCAAAGTAAAAGCAAATGTTTTATTTCTATTCAATAATATAATGAGTCTCCTTTCATGGAGGATGACAGAGATAAGAGAATATTTAGAGATGACAAGTTGAAATTCAAACGGTTTGGACAATTTTGAATTGAAAAAAATGTATCTAAACAATGAAATGATTAGCAATTATTATTTATATTAAATGATTACTTGTTGATTAATCGATTATCATTGCATTTCTAGTAATAATGACCTTGCACACGACTATCTGTGTTTTTAGGCTTCCGAACATTTGCGCAAGCTCTGCATGCAGAACATGGTGTGGATCTACTGCAAGAAGATCAGCCCTGAATGGAAACACCAGGTGATGTTTTTTTAAGTCAGATTTCACATTGTCCTCCATCGTGTGTCTTCTAATATTTGACCATCCGCTTTATTTTTCAATGCTATATGGCTAGATGGAGCAAAAGGTGACCGCAAGTGAGATATTTAAGGAAAAAAAAGACAACTATCCACAAAGTGTGCCCAAACTGTTTGTCAGCACTAGACTGGGTAAGTATTTTCAAACAGACAAATTCACACGCTTCAGAAAATGCTGACTCCTCAACTCTTCTCAGATGGTGAGAACATAAATCCCAAGGTCCTGCAGACACTCGGAAACGAAAAGTTGAAGGTTAGTTGAGTCCAGCTCCGTTCAGTTGATACAGTTCCTTACTTCTTTCTTCTTTTATTTCCAGTATGCAGTGCCAGTCACTAAATACGACAGGAAGGGCTACAAGGCCCGTCCGCGCCAGCTGCTTCTCACGGCAAACTGTGCCATTATTGTAGAAGATGCCAAGCTCAAGCAACGCATTGACTACGATGCTCTGAAAGGTCAGCGGTCAACTCCCGAGCAAACAGTTTTTTTTTTTTTTTAATCAACAGCCCCTTGTTCATTGAAATTTGCTGCGCAGGTATCTCAGTCAGTTCTCTCAGTGATGGCCTATTTGTTCTGCACGTGCCCAGTGATGACAACAAACAGAAGGTAGTGCTTGTGCAAGCACTGGACTCAGTTTGTTTTGCTTAACACAATACCTTCATATTTGGGTTTAAATTCCACAGGGAGATGTGGTTCTACAAAGCGACCACGTGATTGAGACCTTGACCAAGATCGCCATATGTGCTGACAAAGTAAACAGCATCAACATCAACCAGGGCAGGTAAGAACTATCTGTGATCGGTGAGAGCAGACGTTACATCATCGCCAGTATTTATCCTTACACAGTGATAAAGTGATGTTTACATTTTGTTTTTAACTCAGAAAGGACAAAATGCTGTTGGTTGGGCTGTTTGTTAACATGATGAGAATTTTGTTTGCGGAAAATGTAAACGGATTATAAAGTCATCTGCAATGTTTGGGGAAAATTACACTCATTTATTCAATACAGTCAACCCTTGCGTGTTCGCAGTTGGCCACGTACGTTTTTTTTCTTTTTTCAATCTTCAAAGTGCATATGTATCTTTCCCCCACCATTCAATCATGTAAACCAAGAATTCTCAAACTTTTGGGTTAAGCGTCACTTGGATGGATTTATACATCTGCCAGTGTAACTAGAAATACTGATTGAGAGATGACAGATTTATAATTAAATCAGAGCTAATCTTTAAATGCAAAATATTTCACTGACCTACAACATACTGCTTGCAGCCCCCTGCCGAACAATAAAAATGTTTGTTCATTTACCGCATAACTACAGCAACCAGCACTGTTGCACATCACATGTCCACAATTCAAGAGTGTTGGCAAATTATTTGGCACATGCTAACATCTCTGTTGAGAAACCTGGGTTGAGTAAAACATTAATCAATAATTGATTTCATTGATGACAGACAACACAGAGCAAGCTATCGCTGTCCAAAAAAAAAGTTTACAGAGTTGAAGTTTGCATAAGAGTTGCCTGTGTGTTGCACATTACTGCTGGCAAATTATTCTTTTGACAGATGAAAGCAGAGTTGGGTTGTTTGGATGGAAAGAAATCATGCCACAATTAATACTTCATCTCATCTGTGAAATAGTTTGGAGGCTAGTTTGCAACAGGAAACATTTGCCTAAAGCTCATCCAATTTTTAAATCCAAAGGCTCACATATAGCTTGCACCACGATATTTACATGTCGTTCAGTAAAAACGTGTTGTTGTTCTTGTTGTGGCGTTACTTGTTTGCGTTGTTGTTTTAATGTACCAAATCGTGACTGTGCTTCCCCTCTAGTATAAAATTCACAGTGGGCCAAGGAAAAGAAGGGTTCATTGACTTCATACCTGGATCAGAGCTATTGGTGGCCAAGGCTAAGAATGGGCACCTATCTGTGGTGAGTGGTTAAATTCTCTATTTTTGAAGAATACAATCAAACTATCTTCATTCTGGATGCCATCCTGAAGATTTTTGTACTGAATAAGAAAAATACTTGTGGGCAGTAGTTGCTATATTATCACGAAGCCATTATGATGTATTGTACAGTCAACCCTGCAGATGGATTTTTATTTGCTGAAAAACATTGTCGATCATAAAAAAATTGCTCTGTCTCCATCTGGTGGCATCTTTGTGCCAAGCATATCTATTGGCAATTAGACACATTTTTGTTATTCACGGCTGCGAAACGCTTGGAACCAGAGGGCCCCCACCCCCGTGACTTCTTTTAAGTACAATTTTGTCTGAATCTGATTGTGGGCTAATTTGAAATTCAGTTTAGTTTCTAAACACTGTTTACTACCTCGCACCAAACTAGTTGATGAAAGTCATTTTCACTCTTTGACAACATCAGAATGGAAAAGTTGATGTCACTTCTGGGTTGTCCACTTGATGTGTGTGACCTTTGTCTCGACTACATTTCTTTCAGACGGCTCCAAGATTGAACTCCAGATGATGATCCAGATCCTCTGATATTGAATGCACACACACAAACACACACACACACACATACATACGCACACACAGACGCAATGTACTCTTCTATCTTTGAATCACTTGACCTCAAGCCCTCCTCTGCTTTAGCCAATCAGGTGCCAGCTTATCATCATATTGTGGGGGCGTTTGCTTCCAATTTCAAGATAAATGATCCAGCAATACTAATTGATATATTTATGTTTATATGTTCTATTTTGGGGGATTAATATTGTTGGAATATTGGAATTCTAGAAGTAAGGCCAAGGAATATCAGCTATGTGTTTTTCTAGTAACGTTTGTGTTTATAAGTGATTTATTTGGGAACAGAAGCAAACAACGAGAGAAGAAAAAGGGGTCATCGTGGAGAAATCAGGATGTTATATATTTTTCCTGCTCTTTTTCTTTTATTTCTCTCTTGTCAGTGGTTTTAATAGTAGGTTTGAAAGTCTGATTTTGCATGTGGACAAACAGTTGAAGGGATGGTGAACAAGTCCAATAACAATGTCCAATGTTAGCTTTGAGTGATGGACATACTACTGTTCTCGTCATCTGTACTACTTTTAAACAAAAGGAGGAGCAAATGAAAAACTTTTATGGTGTGAAGAGGAGGGGAGCAGAGCTCAGGGGATTGTCAGACAGCTGTTTCTCACCTTGTGCTTGTGCCTTTCCCATTAACTAATATATTTGTAATGACAATGTGTCAGCATTGCTCACTCTGGTGAATGGCACATCTTCCATCCTTCCAAACGCCTTCTCTGCTTCGATTCTTGTGCCTCCTCTCTAATTTGTATAACCTTTGTAGCTTGTGACAGGTTTACAGCTACTCTTGTGTTTTATGCCGCTGTGCCTCTAAAAGACAAAAACTCACAACTTATAGCTGTTCATTGAAAATGTGTGTGGGTTTTATGTTAGGTGGCTAATTCAAGCTGAAATTGACTTAAAGGCTGAATGATTTGAAGCCACTTCACTTAGGCTTATTTAATGTTAACTTTGTGTTGTTTTGTTGCTGTTTCATTGGCTTGGAAATTATCATTTCTGTCAGATGGCTTTTGCATAGTGCCCACAATTTTCTAACCCAAGTGTTCAAACCAGCATGTCACCAGCAATATTGTAACTTTAAGCCCAGCGTTTTTTCATCCAGGGCCAAAATTCAAGGTTCAAGGGAATTTTAATTTGAACAATAATGAGAAATTAGGCATGGGCTGATGAAATGATAACAGCGCAAAATCGGTATCATAGTTTTCAAATTACATCTATAAAATGACCTTATTTGAAATATATAGTAGGTAAATAAAGACAACATTTTGTCACATTTTTAACAGTGTATTTTAATTTTTTAAACAGAATAGAGAATATTTATACTTTCAGAAACTTTTATCATAAATATATATATAAACAGGTAATTGACCCATGCCTAATAAAAAGAAAAGAAAATATTTCATTTTATCATTTTGATGACGACGTCCATGTCCATAATATTCACACTCCATCAATTCAGGCAAGTCGAATGATTTGCGATATCCTAAAAGTCACTGCAAACCTTTAGAAGGATGACATAAATTAAATGGAGGATTACGAATAAATCAAGTGTAAGAATAATAGAACAATGAAATTGATATTTTTTTTATTATGTCTAATAAAACTGGTGACTGACTGCGGTTGACCTGCATGACTTCAGAGCAGGCAGTTTAGATTCAGCTCCCACTCATGACATGCGCTGTGAGCGATTGGAGATCACTTAAAATGTAGCCTGGGTGTAAATAATTTTGGGCTTAACTGTAAACAGGGCCTGACTTTTATGAAACGTGATGATTTATCTTTTGTAAAAACAATGAATGAGACAGGTGTGATAAATGATGTTTAGGAAGTGATGCCAAACAGAATGACATTTTATATAGACTGGCTTTGCTTCACTTTACCTATGATCTTTTATCTAAGAGGACCCAATGTCAGCCAAATATTAAAATAGGTTGATTTTGTGAAAATTTGGGCAAGGGTGAGGTCCCACACATAAATATTTACACGTATACAGAAAATATTCTAATATATACTGTATGTAGCAGCAATTCCTATGATAGAGCAGTTATGAAAATTGATGTGTAATTGAAACTCAGCCAAATCCCGATTGCCGGGGAGAAGCTTTGAACCTCATTTTGAAAGGGTCCCTCAAATGGTTCCCAATGGTTATTTTTGCAGACTTCACTCCGAGGCGGGTGCAATATGCCAAGACTGCTGCTTCACTTAAAAGCCAAAGAACCATTATGATCATTATCTGTTGTATAATTTTGAATAGTTTTTGTTAATTGTTTTGATCTGATTTGATTTCAGGAGGGAGACTTGTACAGTTTGTGTTCTGCTATAAATGAAATGTCCAAACCGAGTTTGATGATTTAAAAACATTTTGGGGTACAAAATTCATAGAATTGCTGAATGTGGCTTGTTGCATAGCAATATTAAGAGACATATGAGTCATACAACCTTTTCTGTTAAGTCTGCCAGAGCAACATTTTATTGTTGTTTTACTGCTTTGCAAAAATAGTCTTGTGATTGATACCAAATCCTAATGTTTCTTTTTTTTTTTTTTTTGGAAGATACACTTTGTCAGCTCTATTACAGTATGATCTAAACTAATGTATAATTATGCCAGCACACTAAGAAACATACCATACTAAAGATGTGTTGAATAAATTTGACATGTACAGAAAAAAAAAACTCATTCTTTTGTCATCCATTTGTGCATATATGTGAAATTTTTGGCAAGCAAAATAGATAAGCGGTGAGATTGAAATTCTCCCTAGGTTTGAATGTTTGCTTTTGTCGTTAGCCCTTTGATTTTCTTTTTTTTTTTATCAATGAAAGGTAGCGTGTTTTTTATGGTTAGTGAGTTTTCAAATTAAAAAATTCATCAATAACCTTGAGATTCGTTGAGATTACATGTAAATCATTATAGAACTGTTCCACATTTCTATAAATTAGAAAGTTAAATCTCCAGCAGATACCACAAGAATTCTAGCTCTGCCCCTCCATTTCTAACAGAGCCTTGTGATTTTATTATAGCCATTATTTACAACATGTGAAATGACTGACCCCGATAACAAATGCAGCTTTCAATATTTCTACATTTCTAATGATACTTTCTATATCAGTCGGTTATGTGTTATTGCAGCAACATGTCGGCTGATTGGTTCTGATGTACCTCGCCCCCGTCCAAATTCAGCATGAGTAAGCTCCAGCCTACCATTGTCCAAAATTTACAAGTACATACAGTAGTGTATAGGAATGGGCGCTAGGTGTCGCCCTACAAAAGTCTCAAGACTGGCAAAGCGTCCACATTCACGTCCTTCTTAGAAGTTCAACTTCGGTGTGACATTTCGAGTCAAACGTGAGTCCATTTATAACACACGTGCACATGCAAGTGCTCGTGTATCTATCTTATACTCCTTATGTGATAAACAAAAGTTCATTAACCTTCAGGTAACCTTAAAGTATCAACGGTAGCCATTATATTTCATTTTTTAAGATGGTTTGAATACACTCAAGTGTCATTAGTTCACGTTTTAATGGCTTTAAGATTACAGCTCTGAATAAACTTGAGACACCTGCAAACTTATCAATTGTCTTTATTTTGCCATTTAGGCTGAGGACGATTCAATTTTACTGTTTAAGCTACTGGCAACATAACTCCCAAATAGAAATATCATAATTTGGAACATGCATCTGCAGGGAAAGAAATAGTCAACAAATGGCAAGTATTCCTTGTCAAGCTACCCAAGGGCCTCATAATTACGTGATAGGTGAAGTTTAATGCACTATATGAATAGCAGTATAAAACGATTCTCAACAGCTATCAAGTGATGTTTACTCCAACGTCTTTTTCTAGCAAGACTACAGCTGAGGAACAAAGCACGTGGAGGACTGGCGCTCTCTGATTGGCTGAGGTTTGCCTCTAGCACAGCCCTCCTCCAATAGGAAGGCGATGTTGTTTGTGCATCGTCTCTGCGACCGCTATATAATGTCTGCAATGACAAGGGAATGGAGAAACTCGCCAAAAGAACGACCACACGTCCTACGTGTTAACTTTGAGCTCGACCAGATCGTTGACACACGTCTGGACGCAAAGAGGCGAATTGGACTGAACACCGCGGACTGTCTTTGTCCCTGAAGCCGCATACACTCAGGTGGGTCGCCGCAACCGAGGATGCTCTGACTCACTCACCGCATCTGACTAGAAAGAGGCTGCAAAAGAGTTTGCCTATTTTCTCGAACATTCCACTCTAATGTATGATAGCAAATATAAAGTACAATGAGCCTCGTATTTTGTTTGCTATTCGGCGAAGAACAATGACACTAATAATTACATTAAGGTTTAGCCAATTCTCTCTTTATATCGTCATACTATTTTGACAGTCGAATATGTTTTATGCTATAACGTGGAATGGGAGCAGAATTTCTTCACGTTCTTTTATTTTATTTCCATTTGGCAGCGTTGGCTACTTTTCCTTTACAGTTGTTGTTCCGAACAGCTGAGCGCTACTTAGTAATGTACTGATAACCAAGGTACTCAAAATTACATTGGATAAATCCGGATAGTAATATAGTTATAGAAATAAAAGCTCTAATTACCTGAATGGAAAATGATTGCTACATATAGTGTCGTCGTTTACTAGTCCCTGTGTGGTTTTAAAACAATTAAATATAAACGGCATCGTATGGAATATATATTGTTGTCATTTTAAATGTGCAAAATGTAAGTTTTATTTTGTAAGCGGAAGCTTAGTGTGCTTGTTCACCGGACACCTGGCCGCTTTTTTAAAGCGCGGTGCGGGAGACGCAAATAGTGTGAGGAGGGGCGGACATGCAGTCCAGTTCTGACCAGTTTTGGGGGTACTGAGTCTGACTTTGTCTTTATTGTCGTCGTCATGTTGGTGTTGATATTGTGGAGACTTACTCCGAAACAACACCATTGCATCCTAAAATATCTAGTACAGGCGAGGCTATACTTAGGCTTAGTGATGATTGACGGAAGTTTGCGTGGATGCAAAACAAATCATTAAAGGGGGAATTTAACAACATGTCCTTTTTTTTGTATATGTGCAAATGTGTGAGACAACAATTTTCTGTTACCTTCGTAAATTCAAACATGCCGTTTCAGCTCGGCAACTAAAACGTATGTGATTTATTCACAAAGGTAGCTGGAGATTTTTTTTTGTGTTGAGTTTTTTTTGAATATTGTTTTGACGCGCACATTGTCCTTGTTTAAGTGTTTACGTCTTTTACAAAACATACAATACCAATAAGGACATAAGATCCCCGAATAACAATCTCGCGCCGTGCTGGTTCAAACCGGATGGAACTGGTGTTGCGTTCACGTGCTATCGTTTTTTTCATAGTCAAGAATTGAGGTTCTCAATTAAAAACGGTCCTTGTCAAAATAGAAACACGTCCAATTTGATATAGCTTTCAGTTTTAAAATCATGTATCAAATTAATTCGTGTTAAATACATTGTCGTGACGAAGAATTGTCGTAAAAAGGCAACTGTCTAACCTTTTAAAATTCCGACAGTATTTTTAAACCATATTAGGTGATTTCAGTTGTTGCATTATATCTACAATAGTTTTTTAAAATATATATTTACGATTAAAAATATTTCTGGGGAAAGTCTTATCTTGAATCAGAACCATTTGTACTTCCTATTAAATGTATGCAGCATCCTCACGTGCGGCTGCTACGTTTACTATGTAAATTTTAACCAATAGACGAAGAGCTATTGTCACCACGCTCCAATCAGATGTCTTAAGGGTGGGGCGTCTCTCTGTGCGCGGATAGGGCTTGACACGCCCACAGCGCTCAGCTGTTCTTCCCTTGTCTGTATGTACATCAGCTTGAGGAAGGAACAAAAGCACCAGGATGCGTCCCTGCCATTTTCTCCAAGTACCTTTACTATTCAGTCCCACGGCTTCTTAAAACAGACAGCATTTTAAGTTATGTCAGGGATGACAATTTTCTATCACGTAGGTGCACCATAACTAATATAATATTCAATGAGCATTTTATTGAACAATATTGTGTTCATTTTTAATATTTTAGAAATAAAGAGTAGTCAAATCAACATTTGTTTTAATTTGTCCCCCCTCTCTCTCAACTTTTTTAATCATCCAGGTGTTATAGCCTCCCTTCCTCCTCTCCTGTCAGACGAGTGAAGCACCCCCACCTCGGTTGTGATGGCTCCTACCTTGGCCACGGCCTTTAGCCGCCGTTGGTGGATGGCGGTGACAGCGGTCATCGAGAACCTGCTTTTCTCTGCTGTGCTCCTGGGTTGGGGATCCCTGCTCATCATGCTCAAGTCAGAGGGCTTCTATTCCTACCTCTGCAAGGCACCAGGTAATCTTAATTTTGTGTTATAAAAAGTATCAAGTCTCACGATTGTTTCAACATCATGAACAAAAGTTTTCATGATGATGATTTTATTATTTAGGTAATAAAAGTTTCATAATGGCAACAGTTTGAGCCTGGCACAAATGAATATATGGATGACTGTTTCTCTGCAAAATCCTCTCTGAAGCAGCATTAGTGATCCCAAACCATGCCTATTTGAATATAATGATTTTTATCATGTGACAGAGTGACACAAAAGTGGATTTAAGTACTTACTGGCCTTTTTACCACACTATTTTTAGACCACCCTCTCCTGTGATAAACAGGATGTGTGACCACACCCACTGAATGGTGCTTTTGCTGAGTGTTGAAAACTAAGCACACACAACAACTGGTTGTTTTTAGGGAAAAGTTGAGTATTCTTTGGAAAAAAAATAAATTTGATGACCAAGCTCAAAATTTCAGAATATTTAGCATTCGCACCAACTCTAAAACTGCAGTTGGCTCAGATTAACGTTTTTCGCGGATTCTTTCCTCGCCCTTTCGCGGTCACACGTGTGCGGGAGAGGTCCCTCATAAAAAATAAATAAATAAATAAATAAATAAATATGTGTTTACTATTCATTGTACCATGCAGCAATGTAGGTCAGATAAAGTCAACAAAAGGCTGCAGGAATGATTCATCGTCTTTAGACATTTGCGAATTACTTGCTTTCCTGAGCAGTTGTTTTTGAAGTTACACTGAATGAGGCCATTCATTCTTGCAGCCATGTTTTTGTCCTTGTAGGAGGAACTGATGAAAGTAGGGCGCTCATTTGTAAATATGTATGGCCTGGACTAAGAGACTGCACATTGTCATCATTGTGTAAAAGAATCATGCCAGCGTGTTTGTGTTAAAGTTCACACTATTCATTGCTGACTTATTTGAATGGATTTAATTCAGGTGATCAACCTGAATGGATTATTCCTTCTTAGTTAACGACCTTTGTTACCCCTATGACCTTCCTAGCAGCCTTTAATCAGCTGTTTTTCCCTTTACAAATATAATCAGGTCAGGAAGAACCACTTTTTATCTCGAGTCTCACTATAGTCACCGTATCTTGTTGTCCTCCTGAGAATTTGGCAAACACAAGTTCCCCACACCCAAGACAGAAACAAAGGGGAGTGAGGTTCACTTGTGTATCATGTTGCCATCAAAACGGTTTTCATGTAATCCCATCATATTTGCACAACAATGTTTGGATATTCATGGAGCAAAGATATCAACTGCTACCTCGATTATCTGACGTGCAGCTTGATGGTAACCACGTTGGATACTAATACAGTGGAACCTCCAAAGTTGAACACCCAAGGTCGTTAACATTTTAACTCGTATGGCAGCCAAGAATGTAAAATAGCTTTTTAAGACACAGCCAGTATTGCTAAGGTTTTGAAATTTGAATGGAAGGGATTGAGTTTGATTATGGAGCTTTTAAAGTAGGCAAATGGTGTTGCATGTTGTTGATTTGACAGCCGACATGTCACAATCACACAGAAGAGGCCATATTTGCACAAGACTTTACTCTCACCCTGTCAGCATCCTCCATCAAAGTTGTGCTAATCGTACAGATACACAAGGATTTTAGTGAGTCGGCATTCTTTTCTTGGGGAGGTTGTTTTTCCTGATAGAGCATTGAAGGGAGGGGATTTTGTCGCCTTCAGACAGTCAACTTGAAGGGAACTGCTAATTTTGTGGATAAATTATGATTTTATTTTCCTAGGTTCCAGATCACCCTAATTTTAAAGATACAATTACAATTAAGAAGGTAAATGAAATGTACTCATACAGTGCAAAATACCTCTCCAAGAACTATTTAACAGCGTATCACAAATGAGGGTGCAAAACTACGTGAAGTAAAAAACACATTCACCAAACTAGGTCAAGAGGATTCCAATTGGCTTAAAATCTGCATAAATGTTTTACCTGAAATTTCAACACGTGACATGTAGCCTTCCTAAAACGAGACCATAGATGCAAAAACAAAAGTCATGTGCAAAAACCTTTAAATAATAGAACAGTCACAAGATTGAGAGCAGTATCAAAATTGTCTAACCAGAGAATTTCCTCTGGCATAAACGGTCCACATCATCCTAAGTGGAAAATGAATGAAAATAAATACAGTTATTTTTTTTAAATGTATATATTTCATCCAACTATAGTTCCTTTTCCTTCTGCAAATCATAAAAACTGCATAGACTTGGCTGTGGCTGCACAGCATGAAGGTGAAAAAAACAACACTGGAGCGGTTGTTCAAAACCTGTTTATTTTTCAACCACTGTTTAAGTGTATTTAACCAACAGTTAATTTGAATGGAACATGAACAAAATCACAAATATATTGGCACAAACCAGTGACCATATGATTAGACGATGTCTTTAAGTAACAACTATGTTTTGAGCAAATAATCATGTTTTGAACAAGCAGGGCCCTGATGACTCAGTCATTTTATTCCCCTGTCCCTCATGGCGATTAAAGTACAAAACTGCTGAGTCCTTCTGTTTTGTTTTGCCGACAGTTTGAGCCCAAGCAGATCGAGGTGAACGAGTTGTTTTTCTACGTCAGCCCTTGCTGGTTGGCGCACCAGTCTGTTGATGCAGTCCAGTAGGACAGATGAACAAAAATAGAGCACACGTGTTGAGTGTTGATTCCACTACTGGGAAGCAGGCGGGCGGGCGGCTGGGCATGCAGAGGTTTACCATTCTTGGAGCTTGTTGACTCGGGACGTACTGTTACCCCGGCTGTCTGTTTACGTGACCGTTGGATCACTTGACATTTTTGATCAGCAGCACAGCTTTCGAGAGAAGGAGGAAGAATGTATTGAATGATAAGATGGCTATGGAAAAAAATTGAAGCGAAAAGGATGATAATTTTTTTTTACAGACTGCCGCAATATCAACACATTAAATAAAATATTCATTCAGATGTCTCACCTTTTAATTTTCTCTTCATCCAGAGAGCAACAGCTCCAACTTGACTCTCGCCAATACGTCCGACGCCGAGGCGTCCGATGCCGAGGAGTACCTGGAGATGAATGGCTGGCAAATCTGCAAGGACCAAGATGAGATGCTGAACCTGGCCTTCACAGTGGGCTCTTTCCTGCTGTCCGCCATCACCCTTCCCATGGGCATCGTCATGGACAAATACGGGCCGCGAAAGCTGCGACTTCTGGGAAGGTGAGTCGAGACACGACCTTGTTCACTGAGTGTCTATTTGACATGTTCACATGCAATGACTTTGATTTTCCAGTGGCTGCTTTGCTTTCTCCTGCCTCCTCATCGCCTATGGAGCCAGCGATCCCAACAGTATGTAACAAGCGCTTACGCCAACTGTCAATCCCAGTTGATATCTACCTTCTATGGTGACTCTACAACTGTCTGGTCCATTAATTGGTTTTGTTTTGCAGATCTGTCCATCCTGATCTTCTTTGCCTTGGCCATAAATGGATTCGGAGGCATGTGCATGACTTTCACTTCTCTGACGGTAAGGTCACTTCTATGATTTCCTATTTATTAAACTTCAGGAAGATTGGATGAAGTCAAAGCAAAATGCCAAATAAAACCACCAGTCTAATTTAATCACTACCAAGGACTTGGTGTTTTCATCAGAATGGAGACATCTGTCTGACAATACATCTTGAATGGTGTCTAACCTTACCTTAAAGAAATTCATACCGTAATTTTTCGAGAATAACAAACACTCAGTTATAATGCGCAAACTGAAAATAGCCCTTCAAATTCAGATTTTCCTTTGCATTCATGAAGACTACACTCTCCTGATTTAATTTAACTACTCTGAACTGAGGGAAAAAAAAAACCAGAACTCACATAAGTTGCAAACCAAAACAGATCACCATGGAATCTCCTCCTTGAAGATACACAGCTGCTGTATCCTTGGCCATTTTTCACTCCGACATTTGCAGACTACAGTACATCCAACAGGGAACTGTATTCACAAACTATTAGCATTCTCTACTGGTGGAAAATTGATACTGCAGTCAAGCTTTGGGCACTTGCTATACAGCAATAGTTGAAAAAAAAAATGCAGTTTCTTCCCTAAACAAATATGTATAATACACTCACACAATTTTGCCTTAGTTTTTTTTTTTGCAACAAAAAATTTTTGGTGCACAGCAAATGCCTATGCATTGTGTACCTATACATTGGCATCGTCTACGTGTGTACTCTGAGTGGTGGTGCGGCTACGGAAGCAAATGGAAGGATGGGAGTGGATGGATCAGAGAAGCCAGCGCGGTCAGAGTGAACCCATCAGTCAGATAAAAGTGCTGCATCACAGGAGAGGCCACAAGAGAGCCAGCGTAGAAAGAAGCACGTAATCTATTATTCACTGCAACTTGGCTGCTCTGTCTGGTGGCCAAAAAAAGAGCTTTGCTCATGACTATTTCATCTCTACTGTACATCATAGTTGTGTGTGTTGGTGATGAGCCACATTAATATTCCACTTTGCTGCTGAAGAGATAAACAGGAAGCCGCAAAGTTGGTGTGTATTTATACGCTTACATGCGTGTCCCCACCCACTCTTAATGTCTGCTGCTCAGGTTGCTCTGCAGGTTTTTACCACCCTCACTTGTCTGAGGTTGTTTTTGTTCATCTCCAATTACAGTTAGTCTGTTTGCAAGGCCAGACATGCTTCCAACGGTCATGACGTCCTGTTGTGCATATGAGTGTGTATGTGTGTTTACACCCCAAGCTCTCAGCAAAGTGAGTTATAGCCCCCAGCCAGTTGTGTGTTTCTATTGCTTCATGCGTGGCATGTCAAGATTATTTGTTGTTTCCAGGAAAAGCAGGCAGTGTCAAAACAACCCTGATGTTGCATATCACTTTTTATATGTTATGAACTGTAAAGGAGAGCCCTTCAAACCTTCTATGAAGCCCGCAAAAACACAGCTCCTCACTCACTCGCCTTTAGACCTCGTCTGCATTTCCATTGGTTCTTTGTCCTCTTTGTCTGAGCTTTCCTCACTTTCTGTTCGGTGTGTCCTTCCTGGCTGAGAAAACAGGGAGTGCTTGTCCGCCTCTTAACACACCTGAGAGAGTTTTGAGCATGTGTAGTATCTGTGCATGCTGTACGAAACTCCCCCTGATTCTCTCCCTCGGCACGTGTCGGAGCACCTCTTGCTTCCTGACTTTGGTATCTCCACTCCGAGGCATTTCTCTGTCTCTATTTAATTATTCAAATCATAGTTTCCCTAACGCACGCGACGTCTCCTTGACGGAGGTGGTGGGTGTGACTTGCACACAGAGAACAGCTTGTGGTTTGTTTCTAGAGTGCCGCAGATGAAAGAAAATATGTAGAAAGGATGAAAAGAGTGTCAGTTGCAAGGGCGAGTGGCCATTTGAGATGGGAGCTGGCAAGACAGAGCAGGAGTCGCTGAGATCAGCCTCGTGTGGATGAGACTTGGTGGATGGGTGCTACTTTGGCACGCACATAGGCACCACCACATTGGGTATTGATGAAGGGACTACAAAAGTGGCCATTAGTTGCACTCAGGAGCTTCCCTTGCGCTAAGATAAAAAAAAACTCACACGCTTCTGGGATCGGCTTAAATCATGTCATCATTAAAATGTTAGACCCCCGTTGGAGCGCAACGTGATGTTTGGGCGATTGCCAGTCTGCGGTGTGTCAGCTGTTGTTTGCTGATCTTCCAACTCGCTTGGCTGCACTTTATGATGGATGGAACGGAGACGTATGCTGTGTGTCAGGTCAGGACCGGTCTGAGCTGGTTCTCAATGGCGCATTGGCAAGCAGCAGAATTTCCACTGGCTGCAGCAAACCCTCTTCCTTCTTTTGTTTCCCTCTTGGTTGCTCTTAAAAGGCCTCGCTCCTTGTTTTCTCTTTCAGCCTGCCTGCTGCTTGTTTGGTCATTTCCTCGTCAACTTGGGGACACACTCATGATGCGTCTTCTTTTTCAAAGCTCAGCACACTCTTTTGTCCGGAGTTGCAAAATATGACGTCTGCAGTCGTTGAAAATCGGGTCACGGAATGGCCACTTGCGCAATTCCAAAAAAGTTCCAATAATCGAGTAAAGTTCAGAGTAAATTTAAATTTTTTTTCATGAAATGATTCCATTTCCTCACTTCATCATTGCTTTTATTCATTTTCATAATTTTTAGACTTTCTTCATGATTTCTATCGCTAGTTTTTGCTACTCTGGACAACCTGCCAAAATACCATTGGTGTGGTGATGAAGATTTTTCTAAATACCTGCGTGGTGGGGTGAGCCTCTTTATGACAGCCAATGTCCATCTGCACCTGACGCTAACCAAACCCAGGCATCGAACCGTGATCTTATCTGCATGTGACCTTTTGGAAACTAATATAGACCTTACATGGCTGTCCAAACACTGAGTCCATCATTGTGTACACTTCCACTCTCTGCTTGGATTCACTGACCTCAGAGCTAACAAAAGAACTATTCAGGGAAGGTGGAAGAGTAATAGTTGGTGGCTTGGCAGGGACGCTTATCTTTGCTTTCTCCATTTGTTTGCAAGATGCACATTCTGGTATTTATTTGTCTTACAAATGAGATTCATGCGTGTATTCAAGTGAAATGTAAACACAAGACAGAAGGGCTGGTTGATATGTTGACCAGGTGTTGATCTATTTGTACTTCGTGTTGCCATTCTTCACTAGATTTCAATTGATTTGATTTTGTCAATGTGAAGGTTTCGGGGTTTTTTTTCACCACAACTCTTGCGCAACGTCAAGTACACTAGCAACAGTGAAAATCAATCACAGCACAGTCGCAGTTTTTTTACATGGCACTTGTCATTTTTCATTTAAATTTTACACATTAGAGTTTCTATTATTATTTTGTGATACAACTTTTTCTTACTGCAACCTCAAGACTGAACGTTCAATTTCACTGCACTGCACCATTTAGAATGATAAGTGGCATTCTCATTCTTATGTCAGCAAAAAAAAAAAACAACTCTCCACTACAGCTCAACATCTCCATTTCTTTTGTGATCCACACATGCAGTCGGTTTGCCATGTGATTTTGGAAACAGTGGTCTCAGCACCTGACTTATGACGCACAACCACTACCCCCACCCAAAAACCTCTTGTTGGCACCTTGCTTCTTTTACGGGCTGTAAATTAGATGAGGTGGCAAACGTGCTGTGTCACTCATCACAAGGAGTTGAAGCCGGTCTGGACATGCTCCAACAGAAACAGCCCCCTCTGTTTTTTTTCTTTTGTTTTTGCTCAGGCACTCCTCCACTCGTGATTTGGTTGTTTTTGCTTCCTCCCTCTGACAAAAAATTGCCAGTGGCAATATCACTTCTTTGAAATGAAATCAACTACTTGTTTTCTCTCCATCCGTTCATTTTCTGTACCGCTTTTCCTCACAAGGCCTACCTCAGCTGACTTTGGGCAGTAAATAGTAGGATACAGAGTTCAACTGTGAAATTTAAAATTCTGATTTAAAATCAAATTAGCTCTTTTTCCCACTTTGGCTGCATATATTTTTTTAGATGATGATCTTTTTATGAGTCTCTGTTGGAATTAATTAAGTATCGCCTATGTATATATACATTAGTTATATTTGTGTGGCAAGGGCCTCTTCTGGTTCATGTTTCTTGAAATAAATACTTCATGACAGTACATGCAAATTATTCCAGAAAGCAAGTTGTGAAATACAAATACAAAGCACACAGCAGACTGGGTAGAGTTGTGACTAACAGGAAAATGAGGAACCAAGAGTGCCCAAGTGTTTTTTTTCTGAACTCATTTATTTCTATGTGTTGGCCTTGATTATTCCTGCTGACCACCTCAAGTATGCTGAGTTGGACACACGCTGAGCAACTTAATGTGTCCTCCCCACTAAGTGGGCTAAAGGTTGTTGTGTATCTTATCCCAGTATAAGTGGCTTGTCCTCAAACCAATCATAACTGCATTCCACAAATGAGTTTTACGGATATTCTTTATTTTAGAAGTGATGTGAAAAATCGCATCTCCGTGGTGAAAATAAACAACAGATGATAAAGAACAAATTTGTTCAAATGTTTTGACAGTGTCCTTCAAGGAAAGCTGTGCTTGTACCTGCATGTCCCTGCTGCCTTTTACACGACAGCAGGAATGTGTTCCAACCTTTTGACACATTTGTTATGGATTTCTTCAAGAGGGATGTTTACAGTGAGGCATATTTTGAAGAACAATGTGTGCAGAGGGCCATGATGCAAGGCAAAAGAACCTCTCTGTTGTGTTTTAAATGGTGGTGGCAAAACACAGCTAGATTATTTTACAATGCATTGCATTTTTAGTAGGGATGTGCCCTCCACTGGTCACCAATGTTAAGCGGCAGGATGTTGGCCAATGTGTTTATTGTGTGTAGTTGTCAGGGGAAATAGCTCAGATTATAGGAGGTCAGATTCAAGTCAGCGAGCTGAACCTCAAAGGCAAATAGCCTCCTCATGCAAGAGCTGCAATGATGCTTGAATGGCAGTGCTTTACTTTGATCCACACTTTGTCGAAGGTGATTTTATCCGATTGTCCTTTGATCACATTTGATCATTCCCCAACTATTCATTGCTTCTTCTAATCCATGGATATCTTTAAAATGACTAAAGTCATATGTGCTTTTTACACAGAAGTGTCAGATCCAGGTCCAGAAAGTAAAAGCCATGCCACATTTTTTCTTTAGCCATAGTTGCTTCTAGTCAACCAAGCAGCAGGTACAATTCAGATTTAAAATATAGCGAGCTAGCTCCTTTACCAGACAGTCAATTAGAAGCAGATAGCCAAACTGTGGCAAGGTTTCTACTTTCTGGACCTGTACATGTTCTCATATCATCTTTTACATGTTCTCATATCATCTTTAATGTACTCCCCTTAACTCCTTTATATGCTCAATGGTGTTTTCTGCTGTTTTTCCTTTATTTCTCAGTTACCCAACATGTTTGGAGACCTCAGGTCGACTTTTATCGCCTTGATGATCGGATCGTACGCCTCCTCTGCTGTTACTTTCCCAGGCATTAAGGTAACTCAGGCTGCCACCAAACTCATCTATGAGAGAAGCCGTAGCAACAATTCTTGCATTGCACGTCATTAGATTGTGCAGATGTATCGCCCCGTTTTTAGATGTGGTCATTACCATTGTCTGTCTCCCTGTCTTTAGGTGATCTATGATCTGGGTGCTACCTTCATCACTATCTTGCTGGTTTGGGCCGCTTGCGCCTGTCTGGTCTTTCTTAACTGCTTCGTCAACTGGCCCCTGGAACCCTTCCCTGGCCCAGAGGACATGGACTTCACGTAAGAAACATGCCACACACTCTTATGGCCCAATTACGATTAAATATGATTTATTATTGGTCATCATCTTTGACACTCTCCTGTTGACACAATTCCCTCCCACAGAGTAAAGATCAAATTTAGCTGGCTGGGATTCGACCACAAAATCACAGGGAAGCAGTTCTACCGTCAAGTCACCACCGTGGGGCGCCGTCTGAGTGTAAGCAACTCGATAAAGCAGCAACAGCCGCCTTCCAAAGACCTCGGTTCGCAGGACGCCAGCAAGATGTGCCTGTCCACTGTTGATCTGCAAGTGAACTGCAAGCCCCAAGAAGAGGGTAAGTCTAGAAATGTGCAATTTGTCAGAAATTCATACAGCGCAGAGAATTAATAGTTGTCACACATGCTTCACAATTCTGACGTCAGCGTTTGAATCCTGAAGCAATCCAGCTAATTGTGACGGTCCAGCGTTTGCAAATCCATTTGCGTGAGAGGCACACAAAAACACATTATTAACTATGAATAAACCATGTGTTCCAACTTTGTGAAAATACTTTACAACAAGACAAAGGGTTTCACATATCCCACAGTCAGATGACATACAAGACACAATATACAAATTCATGGTTATGTACAAAGCAGCTACACACAACGTTTGACAGACAAAAGCATACAAATGCATAAACCCTGTGACGTATTTATCTGAATGATACAATGGATTTATAGTCATCCGCCACAGCAGAAATGGTTCTGTGCAGAGAACAGACGAAATGAATAAATCATCTGTCGCCAAAAGACATTTTGAGGTGTGACACGGTGATTGCATATGCAACGTTATCTTCTTTTCGATGCAGTGCATGAACCTCCACTCGCCACGACTAGGAACTCGAGTCTGACCAGATATTAAAATAGACGACAGAGATGTGATCTCGCTCTCCGCTGTCATTTCTTGTGTAGCCCAGACATTCATGAGGAGTGTGTTGAGCCCCATCTTCCTCCTGAGCCTCATCACCATGTGTGTCACCCAACTGCGCCTCATCTTCTACATGGGCGCCATGAACACAATTCTGGAGTCGCTGACGGAGGGAGACCTCAGCACGGGTGTGTGTTCGCACTCATGCTTTCACACAGCTTGATGGTGGTCCCACCCCCACCCCCCCCCCCCCCCCCCTTTGAGTGTCTAGCCACTAATTTCTTGCACTGTATGTGTGTTTTTAATCACTTAACAAAGTCTATGCTGACACTGTAGCCCCTAACAATCTTCTCTCTCACTCAGCTAATCTGTTGTTTCTGGTTAACACCCCTCCTTGTTTCCTCTTCTCCGTGTCTTGCTCTTTGCTCTTGTCCTGTCATGCGGCCTTCCTGTTGCTGTTGCAGTGGAAAGGATGCAAGTGGGTAAGAGACCTTCAGCCAACCATTACAAAAAAAACCTAACACCAGTGCTTTTCAGTTCCCTTCCTCAGCTGTCTCACTGTTGTGAAATCATGTCTGACTAAAAAACAATGTGGCCATAACCTAAAAAAAACCCCACTGTGATGTCAACCCATTCTGTTCTTTTGCCCTAAAAATCTTGACTACACTTTAACAATGCAAAGCATATTTATAACTTTAGCATCATTTTTGTCTGCCTCTCAGTAAGCACGTACACATCCATCTTCGGCGTGCTCCAGCTATTGTGTCTGGCCACCTCCCCTGTGATTGGCTACGTCATGGACTGGAGACTGAAAGACTGTGAGGATGAAAACGACAAATGTACCGTAAGGTGAGACATGACATATCTAGTTGGCACCTACAGAAGCCAAAGTCAACCAAAATGATTCATTCTTTGGGATATTTTTTAATTTTGATGATTAATAAATTCAGTATAAATCTAACTTTCTTAATTGTTAACCATCAGGGAGCCTGGCCAGCCTCGTCGACCAGACAAAAAGATTCAGAAGATAATCAACTCCACCCGAGCCTTCATCTTCACCAACCTACTTTTGGTGTGCTTTGGAGTCACTTGCGTCATGCCCAGCCTCCCACTTCAGGTACGCGCACAAAAACACTTGAGTCAACAGAATAGTTTTTTCTGAATCCCAACAAGTAGAGTTCCATAATGAGCAAGTTGCTCTGCGCACACGTTAAGAACAAAATGTTGGGACAAAGTTAATCAATCAGGTTAGACCACACCCCTTAGTCCCCTTCTTTCTCCATTTTATCAAGGCAGTCGGGAAAGTTTGGAGAGTGCACTTTTTGTTACAATTTTGCTGTGGCCCAAATCACAAAGTACACAATAGTACATAAAGGCACACTAAAATGAGCTTGGTGTGAAAGAACTTAAAAAGACAGCCCTAATCTCAACCCTATGAAACCGCTTTGGAGAACAGTTTTGTGTGAGCCACATCCTCTTCCAAAAACCAAGAATTCTCAGAGCTCGTCTCACAAAACGTGGCACGTGTTGTTCCTTTTTTTTCTCGTTGGCCAGCTGTTAGAAACCTTTTGTCCATATGGCCTACATTATGTCCTTGCATGTTGTGAAACTGAGAGCTGGAGAGATTTTATAGTAATCTAGCGACATCTAGTGGATTAAATACATACGGAACCATATTTGTTAGATTTCAATTTCTTGAAGACGTGAGCCTGTTCCTTCATGTTAACTTCTGCAACCACTGACCTGGTCATTAATAGAAAATGTGTGTGTGGCTTTGTTGTTGTTTTTCAGATTTTGTCTTTCGTGCTTCATACAATTGTCAGAGGCTTCATCCACTCTGCAGTTGGAGGCCTCTACGCTGCTGTGTAAGTGTGTGTGTGATGTTTAGTGCTGTAATACACACGCTATTCTAGCAAAACCTGTACATCCACATTTTGGATATCCTTAGTCCCTTTAGTGTGAGTCTGGATACTTCAAATGTCTGGTAAACTGGGGACACTGGATTCAAATACAAGCAGGAATCTCAAGTGCATACATATTGGCATATGAGGAACCTTCATGATCTGGGTCAAGCATTAGTTACCCATATATACTACATCGGAGACTATAAATTAAGTATGCTGATATTTTATTATACTCTGAATTATTATGGGTTTTTTTGCCTGCAGGTACCCATCCTCTCAGTTTGGCAGTCTTACAGGAATGCAGTCTTTGATCAGCGCTCTGTTTGCCCTGCTCCAGCAGCCTCTATTCATGGCCATGGTGGGACCCCTGGAGGGAGACCCCTTATGGGTAAGTAAGCCCACGGGTGAATATAGTACAGTAAAAAAAAACAAAAAACACTTTAGTTCACATTACTCCTCATCAGGGTGTGACAAGCTCAACTTCATGTGTCTTCAGGTGAACGTGGGCCTCTTGGTGCTGAGCATGCTGGGATTTTGCCTACCCGTTTACCTGCTGTTTCACAGCCGACACCTCCAGCGCCTCAGAGACGAGCGCGACGACGACCCAAAGATCTTCGTCAAGCTGGAAAACAGCAACAAGATTGAGGCCTTTGTTTAGACCGAGAGCGAGCGCTGAAAGAGGATGATTTCCACAAACTTGATAGGATGAACTACTCAGAGGACGAAAAAAAAAAAAGAGACTGGAGAGGAGTCGCGGAGGTCACTTGCCTCTTGTAGGAACTCCATACCATTTCTGTGCTGCCTCTCTGGGTTTGAACATGCACACGTTCACAAACACAGTGTGTTCCCTGCACAACTGCACAGTTTCATCATCACTGACATTGTACACTGTGACAAAGTGGATTCACACAAACACAGGCATGGCGCATGTCATTTCAAGTTCCCCCGGTGGTACCAACAAAAGTGAGCGGTAAACGGACAGAAAGCAAGACTCGCTGTGACGAGACATCCCGTTCAAGTTTTTTTTATTTTTCAAATCATTCAGACGTTGTTTTCGCTCAGCCCATTACAAGAAAATGGAAGTAGAAGAGCATACCCACATGGAAAGCCCAACAGAAGATTAAATGAGTATTGGGATTTTTAAGAAACCACACAAGTATAAAAAAACATGAAGTTGAGGACTTCTACTTTGGGACTGGTGTGCTCACATATAACTAAAGTGAGTCCATTTTCCACCCTAATAGATAAGTGATGCCGTGGCTCAAATATTCTTTTCCTGCGCTTCACCTTGAGGGCATTAAAAGGAATCCCCAGGCAGCAGAATTAGTAGCAAATCAGTGTCACGCTGACATCACGCAAAGTAATGAAAATGTGTCCACTGCCTATTGGAGACTCAAGACTGCTGGCCCTTGCTTTGTCGTGTTCAAACGTCCCTGTCTGCATATGTGGCATCACCGCTTCATATTCAAATTTAAACAATCTCTTTTTTGTTCTTTTACATGTTTTGTGGGATGTTGTGAAATCATTGACGATTCATATATGTTACAAAAAACATGGTGTGTTCAGGAAAATCAGACATGGAAAAAGATGCAATGTTGGTGTGGTATAGTGGTGGAGCATCACCACACCATTTGTTAGTGTGGCTTTGCTGTAGCAATAAGTGCCTCTGTGAGATGCCAAAGTCAGTCAACACACACGCTCACACACACGTTTACATTTTTAAGGTACTCTGTATCTAATTGTTTTAAATGCGCTCATCAGTGCAACACTAAAGCGCACCACCTGCATATTTCCTTGAGTTTTATTCCTTCTGTATTGATATAAAAGTAAGTGTAAAACCAAGGGAAAAACGTCCCAATTAAGACTGAATGCGGAATAGAATCCAAAGTGAGGAGAATAATTGCAGGTGTTTTCTGACAATCCAAAGATGTGTCCTGCCTGGCATGAACTCACAGAGGCACTTTCCAAAAGAGTGCCTCTCTGTATATGTGCAAACGATGGAAGGAGTGGAACTACACAAGACTTGTCTCACGACTTTGGTTTCCATCTTTTCCTTCCATTCCTGCTGCCGTCTGTCTGTCTGTCCGTCCACAAATGACTTCTAATGCCTGAGCTGAGAGACGAGCCTCTGCCCCGTTAGCGGCTTCCCATGAACGACTCGGTGAGAGACAAATGGCACACGTTGCACTTTAGACGCCCTAGAATGGACCTCCGTTGTGTATTTCCGAATAGTTTTGCTCCTGTTTGTGGCACAATCAATGCTCGGCTGCTGGCTGGTGGTGCATGTCACCAAAGAATGTAAAAAACAAAAAAACTATGGGAACAGATAGATAAACTATTTTTTATAAATGCTTGTAGAAGAATAGATTTCATGATCATTATTTTGGATTTATGTGTAGGGCACAATACGAGTCTTGTCTCTCAGCTCAAGAAATGTCCCACTAGACAAGATGGAGGACATAGTAAATGCATGCAAACTTAGATAACTCTCAGTGGCTATATTTCCGTGAACATATTTTGGAATTTTCTGCTGGCTCTTTGCACAGCATGCACCGGTGCTATATTTATGCGAATGTGACTTCTGACACAATTTTATAATCTTCTCGCACATACAGATACTTAGTGCGAGAAATAGGAGAGCAACTTAAAGATAATTCATTTTCACGTTAATATAGCCATTGTTTTTCAAAGGACAATAATTTTCTTGATGTGTCTCCTCTGGATCTGAGAGAATGAGGTTATTTTTACACTCTTATTCTGTTTCAACCAATAGTAAACACAGTTTTCATCCACAAACAAACTTTTGTACTATTCAAACATTGTGTGCACAGAAATGCCGTGCAACCAGTGCATCTTAAGTTACTGTCATATAACCTCACATGGCACTACATTCTAATGGTTACACCCTGTTTTTAAAGAACTGATGAGTGTTGACTTGGTTGGCAAAATGTATTTACTCCCAATTGGGATTTAAGGAAAACAAATCATAATTTCCCCCCCCCTCACTATTGTACCTTAAACGGCGCCCCACCTCCTCTTGATTCCATCAACTCTTTGGTCTGATGTAATTCATCACAGCCTACGACGCTGATGACTTTTCAGTCTGGTTGATAGATTGATGTATTGATTTACTTTTTGTCTGCTTATTTTCAATCAAGGTGCCCTGCAGGTGCTTTGTGTCATGTCCGTGATGATCGATATCTGAACTGAGGCTTTTTTTACTCCCTTGACATGAATATTTTTATGAATGATTTTCATTTCATTTTTTAGTTGTTTGTAAGTTTTACTTTTTTTTACGCAGTATATTTTATTTTATTCTTGCATCACAATATACATTGTCTTTTTAAATCATGTTTTACTGTAACTTGAAGAAAAAAAATCAATGAAAACAATAAAGTGTTATTTGTATTGACGTGTGTCATTTAAATGCAAGAAATGCACATTTCAACGACTTTGACATACTTCACATAAGGAGGCAAAATGTCACAGAAATATTGGCCCATACACTTGGTAAACCTGATTAGCAACATCTTGCACTACTGTTAAGTTATTTCAAGAACAGTTGTGACTTATCTCATAGTAAACGGGTTGGGCCTGACTGTACTGTTCCCTTACCGGTTGGATCATGCACGCTATGCCCATCGAACTAATCCCTGTTTAAATATTTAATGTATAGTGTAACATTATGCCATACACATTTAAAAATGTTTGTAAACAGTAGGCACCAGGGTAGGTGGAAGAAACCACATAAGTGAAAATGAGTCTTGACCAGAAAAGTGACAAACACCTGCTGTGTGTTGGGGTTGCACCAACAAATATACCCTTTAAAAAATGTAGGTAGTTCTCCTTCCTCAAAATCCTAATTAATCCATCAGAACTTCCAAAATGTGGCCCCTGGGCCTTACGTTTGACACCAGTGTATTAGGGGTTAAGTTTGACTTATTTGGTCCGTGACCCGAGCGTGTTTGCAAGTGGGAGGCTTGACACCGTCGTCAGTGAAAAGGTGTTTTACTATTATTTATTATTATTATTATTATTATTATTTCTACACTTCCGTTGACATGTGGGCGCAGCAGGGTGACGGAGTTACCTGAAACTGGGTGGAAGTCTCGGCCCCTCCCCTTCCCTTCGGTATGTGTCTTTCTCATCCTGGAAGAAAGACCGCGGCGAATTGACGACTTTGGACACTTTTCAAGAAGCTGCCGGAGACTTTACATCCCCTCGTACGGACAAAGGCAGCCCAAACATGTTGATCCGAGAATAGTGAGTAATGTGCAATTGTTTCAACTAATAGTCATGATTGTGTCTGGCAGTAAACATTTACGACATGAGGTGAACTATTTCATGTTCGTCAACCAATTTGCTTGTTTCGCCATTTGAGCGTGTCAACCAGAAGTGGAGTTTCCTAAATATGCTGTACTTTTATATAGTTCTCGTTTAGAAATGAAAGTACGATTTTAAATAGTTTCAAGAAGCGTACACTTCAACAGGTTCTCCTGCATGTCAACCCCGTGACACTGCGACGGAATGAAACAGGAAGAGGTTACTGTTGAACTTGCTATTGATTGAATTTACTCCAAATTTAGACAATATATCAATGCAAATTTTCTGTTTTGCTGAGGTCAAGTGTAACTTTTAAATTGTCTAGAAATGATTGCTAAGTGAAAGCTGCTGACAAACAGGGCAATGTTAAATTCGCAAAACTTAGAATGGGATTTCGTTCAGAAAGAAAGAAATGTTGCTGTTCACTTTACTTTAGAAATGTTTCACGTAAATTTATCACAGTATTAGAATAGGCATGTCAAACAATAAAGCTATTTTTGGTTAACTCGACATCTATGGAGGTAGATTGGTCACCTGACCGCAGTACAAAGTGCATTGAAGGCAGGCAGGTTTGGAACACCTTGACCTCAACTATTGTATATTATATATACTCACTACTAAAAACTGTTGTGTATATTTTATATAACTTAAAGTGAGTTAAAATTAATTACATTACACAGTTAAAATTCTTACATTGAAAAACAAAAAGATTCTCTTGTGAGGGAGGCAACAAGTGGCTATAAATTAGATATTATATCAAAGGGAATGCTCCAAATGAAACACACAATACAACGTTTGGATTACATCCCAAGCATTTGTCTTTTGTCTTGATTTGTTTGTCCATTCGCTCTTCCTCTTGTTTAGGTTTCTGTGAAACTAGTTTTGTTACTATTAACTGCTTGTGGGAGTCAGTCGAAGGCAGTCTTGAATCCTACAAAAGCAGAGATCAGTTTTAAAGTTGAAAGAATGAGCGGACATATTTCAAACACCAACTACAACATATTCATTTGTTTGGGTACATTTTGAAATGTCACTGAACATCAGTTGGGACTGAACTGACTTTATCCATCTCTCCACTGGTCTCATGTCACAATTTTAGAAATCAACTAAATCAATCTTATACAAAAATACAGTATAACATCACATAACTGTGCCACATAGTGTATGTCATACCGAGTAGTTCAGGATCAACATTAATCGAATAGCATTGGTGCTATTGATGAGGAAAATTGACTCCCTTTAAAATTTGGGGGGAAATGTGAATAGGTGGATCTACAGGTGCCTGAACTACAAATATGTAGAGGTCCACCGTATATTCACTAGAGATTGATTATTAATTCTATTAATGTTGGCAGATCTTATGATATTTTGCCTGTCAAACTTGCTTGCTGTGATCGACCAGAGGACAGAACATTACTGACGTCATCGAGGTCTAGCTTCATAGCCCCGGTTGGCCCTGTGAGAGGAATTTGAGTTCCGATTGATTAATGAAACAGCGCCGTTGCCAATGTTGTTTCAGTTAAATGGGCCACCACTACTCATTCAGTGATTATGAAGGTCAGGCTGTATTCTGGGAAAAAAATGTGGCATTGCTCTCTACTGGAAGCAGTGCAGCCAAGCAAAACACGACTAAATGAAGATAATGGGCTGTTGGGAATAAATAAAAACTATTTAACAGAACAATTACTGTATTATTATAATTTCAATTGTAAATATCAAAGATCAGTGCTTCAGATAGTGTTTAGGTCAGCAGAGAACTGGCTGGCCCTGACTGCATCTTTGGCCTTTTTGTGGAAAGTCATCAAATGTTCCTGCTCATTTTTGCTGGTCTTTGCAGTTTCTGCTGTGTTATAGGTCACATTTCCAGCATGCTCTAAGTTCAATTGCGACATTTGTCAGTTAGCTTTAGTTAATTAATTCTAGAGAGAGCGTTTCCAGGCTGCTTCTACTGTTTAATCGCTCCAAAACATCAGACAGCAAATAAAAATATACATTATTGGAGACTCACTGACCAAGTTGAAGAATATTTATAGTCACTGTCATGATAACATTTAGTGAATGGAAAATCTTTTGCTCTTTTGCAATGTTCTAATGTCTTATGTTTGTGTTTTTTCCTAGCCGAATCGTCCTGCCTGTCTCAGTGGATGAGGTAAAGACTTCACTATGTACTTATTTTGTCAGACTAGCAAGTTTGATTTTTAAACTGTCAATTCTAATCATTGCAAAAACACTCCCTTCAATCTTAATTTAACTATTTGTTTTCGACGGACTTAAGACATTAGGCTGAAGTGCTGACGCATTTCAGGGTGTAAAAATGTCCTATTGTTTTGATAAATGACTCAAGGTGTGCACAGGGACAGGGTGTTGTCACCTCTGCTGTTGAAATGAGTCAAGCAACTTTTGGGTACGGTTTGGAATTGCTTGCTGACACCATTTTTCACATGCAGACATACTTTTAATATTGTTTGCAACATGCGCTGGTGTTATGAAGCACTTGGAGGTATTTGCTTTTTCTATCCATTAATCCAAAATCCTGCTTCGAACAATAGGCTCTTTATTTGGCCCCTTCTAAACAAACAGCTAAAGCTGTTGTGTCAGCCAGACTGAAATGAATGATTTCTGTGTGACCCTCTGATCGCTTGGAATACAGTAACGGAAAAACCTAATTGCGATAAACGCTGTCAAGTCACTTGTTGACTTGTATCTGGAATTGTGTCGTTAATATTTGGATATGAGCTAATCTCCGGGACATGTTTCATTGTGAATATGGAAATGGAAAAAATGGAAATGGAGAAAAAAAATTGTAATTGGCATCTGTAAATAAATGCTGGCAGAAGTCTTCACTTTGTCCTGAGTTTCCCCAATGAACTTATTGGCTCAACATGTTCAGACCAACCATAACAAGTTTGACCTGTTTGCTGATTTCAGTTGAATGTAAACCGGTATACCTGAAATCTCACAAAGGCTCGGATCAGGTCCTTTAGAAAGAAAAGGAAACATTCTAGTTATACATGGCTGGTGGCATTCCGAAGTTCCAACTCAACCGTGGACGGACAACTCCTCTTCAGTCAAGTGAAAGTTTTCTTTTTCCAGACTAATGATGAACGATAGTCAGGAAACTTTCCCAAATTGCTACTAAATGGGCCACTTTTCTCGATGTCTTTGCCTCATTTTTAGGGTGTGTAGGTTTGACCAAGCTGTCAGTCCCAGAATGATGGTACTCCCTTTTTCCTGTGTCACTCGCAGGGGAGGAAGGTTCAGGGGGAGAATAAAAATACGTAAATAAGTCTCCAACCATCGTATCAGTACACAGGCCACCTTGCTGCAGCAGACCGCACAAATGAGAGAAAGAATTTTTTTTTTAGCATGTTATATGAATGATGGGAACTCAAGCAATCTAGTGTTTGTCTTCATTTTTATTTCCTGAAAAGTTGTCATTTTGGCAGTACAAGCATTCCACCTGACAGCGACTATATACAACCTGAGTATAAGTGGCAGAACCAGACAAACTGAAAAACAAGTGTTTCTTAGAGTTTGTAAATTAAATAAATGAAATTCTCTTTTGCAGTATAAAGTGGGCCAGCTGTATACGGTGGCAGAAGCCAGCAAGGATGAGACGGGTGGAGGCGAAGGTGTTGAAGTGTTGGTCAATGAGCCCTATGAAGAAAATGGGGAGAAGGGACAATACACCCACAAGATCTACCATCTCAAAAGGTAACTTTGCATGTCACTACCACACATTTATTGGGATCCCTGACGTATAAACATAACCGACTAATTAAACATTTTGTTGGAAGCATAGATTGATGTGATTGATATCGCTTTGGACTGCCCAAATAATTTAAACCACATTACTGTGGCATTTGTTTTGCTCCACAAAGTCTCAAATCATGACCAAAATTAAATGAATTAAATTATTTAGAGCTTACTTCAAGGGACTGTCGTATTGAATCCAACTTGACACGTATGAATGTGCAATTTTTGCATGAAAATGTACAGCTCTATATGTCTCTACAGTAAAGTGCCCCGCGTGGTGCGTATGCTTGCTCCAAAGGGAGCTCTTGAGATTCACGAGAAAGCCTGGAATGCCTATCCTTACTGCAAAACCAGTGAGTGCCACTGAATACCACCCAAAAATAACTATGGTGTAAATAATTCATAGTCTGTAAAGTATTTGAATTAGATATGAATGAATGGAAAATAGGTATTAACTGAAAGTCTCTACTCTCCACTATCTCCATCACTCCTGGACGACCATCACTCCGGGACGACCCTTGCTAAGTTCTTTCTGTAAGTAATAGTTTCCTTTATGTTTGTGGTTTGGGTGAAATGCTTGCTGATTAAAAGGGAAGTCAATTCCAATTTTTTTTTTTGTAATATAATTTTTTTTGTAATAGAATGTTCTGTGCAGCCCAACTAGTCGAAACACAAATATATATTTAACAGGCAAAGTCTCACAGTGATGTAGTTGGACGCGTGAATAGTGCCCAACTGTTTAAATTCATTGGGGGCATTGGAATGTGACTGACCGTATTGTATATGCCCATGTCTGCAGAATCCATACATGAAAGAAAATTTCCAAATTAAGGTTGAGACATGGCACAAGCCGGACATGGGAGAACAGGAGAATGTAAGTTATGTAACTTTTTAGGTAACGTTTTAGGTTTTATGTAATCTACAATTTTTCTGGAATTCTTTCATCAAGTTTGTGGTGTTTATCGAGCCACCTAATATAGCTATTGTTTTGCTTCCACCTAATGTTTTATAAGTGCATCTAAAGCTATTTGACATAACATAGAAAACAACGTATTTATATATATATATATATATAATTGATGATGTGGAAACGATTCATTTTAGTGGCTCAATTTAAGAAATGAAACCTTATTCCTTACACAGTGAAACAAGAACTTTCATTTTGATGATGGCAGTTTACAAATAAGAACACATTTTACCATCTTAAGAAAACAAAAGCATTGTATTACCAATCAAATATGATTTTATTAGAGAAATTTGGTAGGTTTTGGGCTTCTGACAAAATGTTGTGTCCAATTGCCTTGAGTCAATGTTTGCAGATTACAGAACTGAAAATCTACTCGGATGAAGAAATATAATTTTTTTTTTTTTAAACATGTCTGCATGCCAAAAAAAACAACTACCACGATGGTTCAGTTTTAAATGCCTTGTTGCAGATACATGGACTTGAGAAAAGTCAATGGGAGACAGCTGAGGTTGTACAAATCGACATTGCTGACAGAACCGTTATCAGTGACAAGGTAAGAAATTTAAAAAAAGCGATGCAAATTTCATCTCAGTCTACTTACTGGAGATCATGTGCTCATTTGGTTTCTTGACATATACAACATAAATTTTCTGTTAAGGATTACAAAGCAGATCAGGATCCAGCCATATTTAAGTCTGAAAAAACAGGAAGAGGGCCCCTGGGACCTGAATGGAAGGTATACATTTTTTTTTGGTTGAAAGAATAATTTTAGTCTGACAATTGTACAATTTGGGCTTTTCTGTATTTGTGATTGCAGAAAGAAATTCTCAACAACCCCAGCTGTCCACATATGTGTGCTTATAAGCTTGTCTCAGTAAACTTCAAGTGGATGGGCTTGCAGTCAAAGGTGGAGACCGTAATTCAAAAGGTTTGGAAGTCATATTACCATCTAGTGGGCTGATAGAGTACATGAACTGCAACGCAGGTGCGTGTGTGTATGCGCGCGCATGCGCACGCACGTTTTTACTGTCCTGTTGTAAATACCCCTGATGGTCTTGTTTGTGCAGATGGAGAAGCGTATTTTCACCCACTTCCACAGACAGCTATTCTGCTTGATTGATAAATGGATCGACCTTTCCATGGATGACATCCGGAAAATGGAGGAAGACACCAAAAAACAGCTGGATGAGGTAACATACTTTTTTCTTCCGTAAATAAGGTTATCAACGACCCTTTTCATCAAGTATTCAGGTTGCGCCCCAATTTTTGTAGAATTACCTCAAAAAATGCGGAGAGTGAGAAACGTTATTGTTAAACTATTTGATTAGGCAGTTGTTTACAAAATGGTGAACCTCACCCTATATCCTTGCTTGTGACAAGCTGAGAATTTGGGATGCTCCTTTTGTACACAATCATGACAATCGCGAGTTTCCAACTAACGTGTTCACCTTCGGAATGTTCTGAACAGGAAATATTAAGCTTTCCTCAACTTTCCCAGTCTTTCGTTGCCCCCATTTCTACTGCACTGCAATGATGTATGTCTACCATGTTCATCTTTGTAACCTGTGTCATTCTACAGATGAGGCAAAATGATGAACTTAAAGGCATGGGCATTGACGAATGAAGGGGGTAAGCAATTGTCTTTGTTCAGGTTGAGTAATAATTTGTACATTCCAGCTACTATTTTATCATTAAAAATAGAAAAATAAATATTTTTCAGTTGGGATTCTTCATGCTGACTCAACCTTGACACACTGGACCAATACCTCCCCCTTCCTGATCCAAGAATGCTACAATTCCTTGATAGATGCTTAAATACATGCTAAAGCAATTGGGTTTATTTATGTACCTGAATACAGACACACTTGTGTCACTCGACAAGTTTCCAGCTGCTTAAATCTTGTAAATTTACTAGCACAAGGCTATATATTTTGGTTTTCCCATGGCAATAATTTATCATGTCTTTTTTTTTTTTTTTATTGTAGGTTTGTCAATAACAGCTCAAGTTGCCAGACTTTTGATTTACTTTATCTTTTAATACAACGAAAAACATGTTGCTCTTGAGACTTTTGTTACGGCAGTTACTATTGTTTGGGGCTTACAGATGATCCTTTTCGTATCTCTGTAAGGTTTCCATGTCATCATTTGCTTAACCACAAGAAAACACTTAAACCCCCTGATATCAGGTGCCGTATTTCCATTATAAAAGGCTCATTCAATGGAGGAGGAAAAGGCAGACTTAATGGATAGTTGAGTTAACTGCTGTTTGGGTAAAAAACAACAACTTTATTTTCAGGGTTTTTGGGGGGATTTCATTACACGCAGCGAGGTTGTGGACATTTTGGCCACGTACAGACACTGTAATTTTATGTTTTTTTGGTTTTTTTTTCAAATAAAGTTACAGCTGCTTTTACTACATTTTCTGTGTTATCATCAGTTCTCATTAAAATATGCAGTTTTATTTTTTAACTCTTCAAATTTCACCTTACTTCTCCGTATGACATTTTTTTTTCTTATACTGTCTCACTATTATTCTAGTATGGGCCTTTACAGAGCATCTTATTCATTCATCCCGTTCATTTTACGAATTGCTTATTCTCACGAGGGTGGCAGGAATGCTGGAACCAGTCTTTGGCCAGTGGATGAGAGAACTGAACTGAACTGGTTAGGGGATAGGGGGGAACGAAATTTCGGTTTCTTTGGGTGTATTTGGCATGTGGAGAAATTGACAATGAAGCTGACTTTGACTTTTGCCAGCCAATTACAGGGCACACTTACACTGCCGTTTAAACGTTTGGGGTCATCTAGACAATTTAGTGTATTTCCGCAAAACTAACATAATTGCACAAGGGCTTTTAAGGGTTTTCTAATCATCCATAAGCCTTCTCACACAATTAGCAAACACTGGAGGAATGGTTGCTGGACATGGGACTTAATAGCCCAAAACCCAACAGAGACGAAAGTTTTACTTGAAAATTGGAGGCTGATAACTTTATGTAATTAATGCAAAGCTTGAGCACACATACCTGGTTTTAACAAATCGACTGTCGGATAGGCTTTTGTTAGGGAAGAAGAATACATAAACACCATAAAATGATTTTGGATTTCTTAGACTGGTGTATTACAACCGTGTTTATAGATTTTTTTTCCAGGTTTTTAATGCTGGTGGACATTCCTTTTTGTTGGTGGCGCTCCAAGATTTGTATTTTGGGGTTTATTTCTGTAATATTGTTAAAATGTCATACGGTTATACTGTACCCACTGACATTAGCAGTTTTTTGTGTTGAAACTGGGGGGGGGGGACCACTAGATTCGTAGTTTCACGTCAGATTCGCAAGGGATTCCCACTTTTTTATCCTGGCAATGCAATTTTTAACAATACTTATCAATAATCTGATGGTATTCAAGGAATTATAATTTTCAACAAAGTACAGAATAAATCAGTTTGTAGATGACAGACTGATAGTTTAGTCGATAAAATATACTAATGGTGGGGAACAAACCCAATACTATTTCAAGCTTGCCCAAAGTTTCTGGATTATCTGTTATTATTTATAAAAAATATAAAATAATAATAATTAAAAAAAAAGATAGCCGCGCCTCTTGAATGCTTTTATTTTGAAAGTGAGGAAGCTCTTGAATTCTTCCGCATCAGGGGCGGTCCCATCTACTGTAGTAGCAAGCACTGTCGATCCGTACTGTATGGCTCAGTACGAAAACAAGTGCTGCATGACCAAGTCAGGTAGTAAATAACATTGATTGTGCACGTTCTTCATTTCACCATCGATTGTTTAATTAATCAGAATTTATTTCCCAGGCTTGCTCACAGTTTTTGACTGAACTGAAATACGATTAGAGCGTTTGATCCATGTACGCTCTGCTCATTATAAAGCTACTGTTTTTCTTGTCACTCCGGATGGCTTTTAACATTCTGTTTACATGGCTAACGATAGTTCATTGCAGTTGTCTCGTTGTCTGTGAATGTTATATAGTCTATTTCATAATTCTGTACAGTACCAATTAAAATATTTGGTGCTGCTTGCGTGTTTTGCAGTTTGTATGCTACTGGGCTTCAAAACTTTCAGATATGGCATCGATGGAGCCAAATGGGGACCTGCAGAGGGGGGACTACGAAGGAGACAATTTGAGGTAAAAACAACAATAAATTTCATATTTTATTTACTTTGTGCCAGAAATATCTTCACTGGTGTCAACATGAACAGATCAACAGACGTAATAGCCATTTATTTGACGTAACAAATTGAGCACATAAATGGACTGGTGTAGAATAACACACTTTTAAAATGTTCCCAATGTTTTGCTTTTATACAGCTACATAACAGGGGCAAAAAATATATATGTCACGTTTTGATAATAATCATATTTCAGTAGATTGTTCTATTGTTTATTTGAATGCAAGTAAGTACAGATGTAAATTTGCAGAGCTTTCTGGCTCATTCCAAATTCAAGGCTTGGAGTATTTTATTCTTCTGTGCAGAGAGCAGTTTGTGAATGAACAAATTAATTGGAGGAGCAACTTTCTAACTTTGTGGCGCAATTTATTTTTTTAATGGAGCAAGGCTTTTATTGAACAATACAATTTTGACCACTTAATATTTTTTTTTAGATATAGAATGAACCATTTGCATTAGTTAAATTCACATTGTGTATAACAGTAAACTTTATTTTTGGGTTTAAAAGCAAAGCTTCACTGATTTTATATAGCTCTGCTGTAATGTAATTTTATAAATAAAATTGATCAAAATGTATTTAAAAACTCTATGTACTCCAGGTAACGTTTGTATAGTTTGCACTGGCAGTTTCTGCTTTGAGCAGCTGACTGCTTTTCCTGCTGTTACCCATTTTTTTTTCACTATTTCTTAAAAGCGGTGACTAATTGACACTTGGTAATTGACAATCATGTTCATGGTAGCTTCTTTTGAATGAAGACGAAAACAGCTCCCAATACACCACTAGTTTTGACGGTGGGTGTTTGATTCACTGTTTTGCTATTTCATGTGTACTAATAATGAGGCGCAAAATATTAATTTTAATGTGAAAACAGCGACGCAAAACTGCTTATTTAGATCCTTGATGTACTGGCATAACAAACATCCCACAATTTTCCCACAAAAGTCAACATATCTATTTCAAAGTCAGGTTTGCCCAACTTTATCTCACCTAATGCGGATTTGAAGAAATAGCAGTCACGTTGTCCTGTCTGAGAAAAGATTAACGCTCTGCTCAGCAGCTTACAAAGAGACTTGAACTTTAAATGTTAATTCAATTTGTAAACAGTTCTAACTCAACAGGATTCATGAATGAGATTAAACAGCATGGGTGAACAATGGAGCGCTGTAGACAGAGGGCCCTGTTCCTAATTATCAGTGGCTTTTTGTTCCTTATTTGACTCTACACAAGGTACTAAAATGTCAAAATGTTGTTGATTTAGTTCTTCCCTTACAAAATAGTTGATTTCCACTATTCGCGTTGGGATTTTTGTGGCAATTCACTTCAAAATACAATGGTTGCTTTCATGGCTTCCTGTGGCACACTTCCAAGAAGACAGCAGACATTGCTTTCATCAACACCAATATCATCACTCAGCTGAGTAATCCTACAGTTATAATCACATGGATGCCAAACTGGATGGAAAATCTGCACGGTGGCATAAAATGAGCACGTGAGAAAACTGTAACAACCGTGCATAATGTCTTACTTCCATTTTGGTGCATGAGTCTGGCTTGCTATTACCATGGCAACTCATGGCAGATAATAAAACTTGAGCTATTATGGGTGGGATTGAAAAACGGCTACTCATTTTCAGAAGATTGTTAAATTTCACATTTTGATTGGTGGCCACTTACCATATGTCCCCTTTATTACAGGAACGTTCATCCAATGACTTTGCTACCTGAAATCCAAAATAATATTTTTGAGTACTTTCACATGACAAAAATCTATTAAAAATCACATATGCTTAATACAAACATTGTCTTACAACCTCATTAAATCCATTAGTCAAGGTACTTCTGTATTTGTCGGTAAAAGTATGAGTGGTCTGCATTTACTGTTGAGAATGTGGTTTTTGCAGTGTGCAAAATTTTATGGATTTGTTCTGTGAATGCATTTCTTTGAATGCCACACCAGATGTGACTTGCTTCGTTTTTAGGAGGCCGGATGTAATTTTTTTTTCTTTTTTCCGTTCCATATCGTCCTCAGGCTACACATAGTGACATGGAACGTAGCCACTGCTGATCCCCCAGATGACATGAGCTCACTTCTCCTTTTAGATTCTCCAGAGGATGTAGACCTCTACGTCATTGGGTAAGGTGGTTTAAGGAATGGAAACCGATTGTCAATTAAGTATGTTTCATGTTTTTATGTTCTAAATATTATTTTTGTTATAGTTTTTGTTATAGTTGCTTGTCAGTATACTTGTGTGGGTCAAACTACCGAAGACACATTTCATGAGTGTTTTTACATACTAGGCCACGAAAGGTGATTTTGATTCTGAGTCCGACCAAAATGTTCAAAATAAATGTTGATGTAAGGCTCCAGGAGGTGTACTCTGGGCCGCTGAGATTCATGTCGGATGTTGTGTTCGATGACCCTTGGAGCTACGCGCTTATGGCCGCCTTAGCACCAAGGCAATATGTGAAGGTACACAAAAGACTCTACGAATATTCGTTTCTATGGAACTCTGTGCTACACCAACTGTTGTTAATACAAACATGTATGTTGATATGCTTTTCAGGTGTCCTCTATCAGAATGCAAGGTCTGTTACTGCTGCTCTTCTCCAAATTGGAGCATCTCCCATTCATTCGAGACATCCAGGCTACATACACGCGCACTGGCATCTTTGGCTATTGGGTAAAAAAATATAGTATATAGTTACTAGCACTGTAAACAAAAATCCTAAATTAATAATCTTGATGTGATACAGTTGAATAATCCAATATGTATAAAATAAATATGTATGAAACCAATATACTACAGAAATTGAACTTGAAAATAAAGCAAGAAGGCACAAACAATCTATTCATTGTTTGTGCCTTCTTGTTTTATTTTCTTGTGTTGTTTACTTGTATGTACATTGTGAACTATGTGTTGTCACCGTGGGATAGTAGGAACGTAATTTCGATCTCTTTGTGTGTCTTGGCATGTGAAGAAATTGACAATAAAGCAGACTTTTGAAATATTTAGTATACGTATTGTAATATACAAAAATACATCATATCAAAGTTGGGCTGTCGTATTAAGGATCGTAAACCTAATTAAAGAATTCGTTAAAATAAGTAGCTCTAGCGCTGGGGTCACCATTTTAAGTTGTACTATATATGTTGGGTTTTTTTGCTGGCCAAACATACACGTTTTTGAATAACTTTTAATAACTAACAGGAACACTTCATTAATTCTTGTGCTTGCTTTAAATTGTCCATTTGTGAGGAAATTCCTTTCTTTTTTGTGTCTCAGGGTAACAAAGGTGGTGTGTCCATTCGTCTGTCTCTCTATGGACACATGGTCTGTTTCCTCAATTGTCACCTAGCTGCACATATGAAACATGCCGCGGAGAGAGTTTTCGAATTTGAATACATTGCGGACACGCAAACCTTCAACTGTGAAAAGGCTGAGAGAATCCTTGACCACAGGTGAGTTGCATCCAATGGAATGTTCTAAGTCCAAAACCATCAGATTTGAAATGCTATTGAATTTTTTATCTTTTCATAGTGTCCCAATCACTTTTAGTAATTGCATACTTCCTAGATTGCATTCTCTTTTATTTTTCTGTCCTCTGTGTCTTCAAGGCTAGTCTTTTGGTTTGGAGATCTCAACTTCCGAATTCAAGACCATGGATTGCATTTTGTTCGAACATGCATCAGCAATCAAAACTACAGCTTGCTGTGGAGCAAAGACCAGGTTTGGCAAATCATTTTCAGATTTAGGCCCATCTAACATGGACACTTTTAGTCATGTTTTATTCATGTCTTCAGCGCAGAAGGTCATGGAATGTTTTGTACAATAATGCTTTCAGCTGATCATGATGAAGCAAAAAGAGAAGTTGCTGCAAGAGTTTGAGGAAGGGCCCCTCGACTTTCAGCCGACGTACAAGTTTGACGTGAACACCGATACATACGACAGCAGGTAGTAGACACATCGGTTGTTATGAGTCATTGTCATGCTTTTAGAAATACAGCATATTACCTGACCCTACAATTTCATTAATGTATATATATGTGTTTTGCTACTCTTGTCACTTTCACAGGCGCTACAGGACATGGTTTGCCTTTAAGTAAGACTTGTAACACATTTATGTCCACACTGACAAAAAAAGTATATCACAACTGTACTTTGGTGTGGATGTAAATGCCGTTTAACAACTTGATCATGAAAGAATTCTTTTTACAATCAACCATTTATTCTCACTTATAACTAACACACAGATAAAAGAAAGAGAACTAACTCTCTAACTTAATCATAAAGGAATCTAGTTTTCACAGTAACACATTTATTCTCACCTCTAACTAACATACGTATAGATAAAAAAAATAACTAAATCCCTAAATTGGAACAATATTTGTCTTTAACAGAAAGGTGTGTAAAGTCGAAAAGCAGGTTGTTTTCATTTAATATGCCCGTTTGTGGTTTTATGTGCAAATCACACATCCACATTGATTTCTTTGCTTATATTCAGTGTTGCTATGGACACAACAAATGTGAAAGTAAATATACAAAGTATATGAATCCATAAGAGTGAAATAAGCACACTATATTCGCAAACCTCACATTGGTGACTAAAGGTGAAATCCATTTAATCTAAAATCTCAAACCCTTTTTAACATGCTTGTTGATGTAGAAGCTTGGGTCTAAATCTCGGGGGTCCCACCACAGCTGCGGCATTTGTTGGAACTACAACATGTGTGTTGGCTTGTACTGTATTTGGATGTGATACAAAGAGTTTTTATTGCTGAGTATGCATGGTAGGGTGAACCTGTTTATCGCATGGAATACGTTTCAAACCCCCTAACAATAGGTGAAAGTCTGTGTTGTGAAAAGACCATAATCACCCTTGCCACAAGTTTTAAACAAACAAACGAAACCTAAACATTTTCTAATATTGCATAGCTCCTGTTGTCACGCTCTCACTCAGTTTTTGCGATGAATATGTGCTTGCATCGATTAGTTTGTTACTCTGTGTTGCAGTTTATTGTAAAACTGACACGTACAACGAAAGAGAATTAGACATTGTATATTTTAACTTTAAAATTTCTGCAATGACAATCGGGTAGCTAACATAAAATATGAAACACCATAGTCGGGCTAATGAAAATGTGCAATTTTAAATGGTCGAACAACTGCTTTGTTAGAACATACAGAGCAAATATATACGCAGAGCAGACACAAATCCAGTCCTTGGCCAGATTTTCTGCAAATATTACAAGTGCAGTCGTAAATATTTCTTAACTGTGCGCACTATGAGACGTTTCTTTGATTAAGGCCTATATAGTATATAAATTTGACTTGACCAAATTTCAGACTTTGTGGAAGAAGAGTTGAAATTATCATGATTTCCATTAATTAGATTCTTATATGCTGTAAGATATGCCTTGGCTCAATAAAGCGAGCAAAGGATTGGATACATTAAGTCACTCAAACAGTTTTGTGGTCAAAAGGAATATTTCTATCCATTTAAAATGTTTCTTTAATATTCCTATAAAAGTACTGGTTATAGTCCTGTGATGTCTGAATGGGCTCCAGTATTTTCTATATTTAAAATTATTGTTATACACGAATAAGGCAGTGATAACCAAAAGAGTGCTATGAGCTCATTGAAAGTGGCATGGTCAAATACAAATGCAGCATTGATGATTAAACAGGTCATGTTCTGTGTTCTGTCTCTCATAACCATCAATCAGCAGTAAGAAGCGCAAACCCGCCTGGACGGACAGAATTCTGTGGCGCCTGAGACCCAAAGCCCTCCACGCTGACGAGCAAGACAAACACGGCGACGGAGCAGATGCAAAAGATGTCAAGCCGCTCGATGAAGCTGAAGAATACCCTTTGGAAATCAGACAGGACTTGTACACCAGCAACATGGAGTACAGCGTCAGTGACCACAAACCCGTCACTGGTGTCTTCACACTGAAGGTGACTGGCTGAAATGTTTTCAATTGATTGATTGATTGATTGTAGATGGTGCAAACCTTGTTCATTGGTCAAGAAAGCAATTACTCTGCTGTCTTCCTAGTTTAGAGTTTTATCAATTTTGGGGAGGGGTTGTGGTTCTTATTAATGTATTTTCTCACCAGACAGAAGTTACTAATACTTTAACAAACCACAATGCTGTTATTTGTTGTTGATATACACTAACAACTGTTCACTTTGTTCCTTTAGCTGAAGAAAATGTACACCACTCCACTGGTGCACCTGCAGGCTGACGGCGAATGGAGTGCCGATATTGATGCCATGCTGCTCTACAGCCCGCTGCAGCCATTCCCTTCCAGTACATGGGACTGGATTGGATTGTATAAGGTCAGCTTTTTTAATAATTGTCTTCTTTCACTTGAACTTTAAATTTGCAGTAAAATGTTGACTTTGTTCCTGAAATTCAGGTTGGATTTACTAGCGTGTTTGATTACATCACATACACGTGGGTCAAAGATGATGAAGTGTCCATCGATGACGACGCCATTAAGGTAGTACATAGTAAATGGAGTAAACTGGGCACTGTGAGACAAATGTATACTTGAGGCAATATTTGGGTGTTCTGTTTTTTAGGTGTATGTGAATAAAGAAGAGATCCCAGTGACAGGAGGAGAGTGTATGCTGGGTTACTACTGTAATACTCTACAGTGCATTATTGGCATCAGTGAACCATTCCAGGTGAGCCCTGTGTGACCTATATGCATATTATGTCACTTATTCATGCATTTCTAGAGAACATCCTCTCTTGGCACTTCACTCTACTCTAAATCGGTTGTTTTGCAACCTTTAGTGAGCCAAAGCACATAGTTTGTACAAGAATAAATAAATCATGGCAAACCAGCTTAAAAAGATTATTTTATTATTTATTTTTATTATTAATTTATTTTTATACTGAAACAAAAGGATATGCACAAAAATATCAAAATCTAGGCCTGTTTGATTTTTTTTCATTTTAAACATAATAGTATTGTTCACTAAACAGGAACACGCCACAGCTTAATAGTTTACATCTCATTCTACGATCGACCTCTCACTCCTTTGCTGGCACGGATAGGAGAACAAGATTAAATAATTTTTGGACCATTTAAGTAAAAATGAGATAATTTCCCATGGCACACCTACAATCTCTAATCCCAATAAGAACATGAGGGGGTGCCATTCTTTCATCGCATTTATGTGTGCCTGGGGCATTTGCTGACGTTTATTTCTTCGTGCTGTTCAGTCACATTTGGCTGCGTTGCTCACTGTGCGGCAGGCCTCACAAATAACAAGTGCCTCTCTCTTGCAGGTCCATGAGTCCAAGGTGGCCATCGAGGAGGGTTTATTGCATGAGAAGATCAGCAGTCTGGATCGAATTGTAGCAACTGAAAACATTCGGAACTGAGATACCTCAGTCTGGTTTACCAGAACCAAACAAAGATTTCAAAACATTTTTGTGTAGAATAAGGATTTGAAATGCTTCTTTCTCATACTCTTACACTGCTCCAGCTCTGTTAGTACCACCAACAGCAGCACTGATTGGTAAACCGTGAGTGTGTGTATTATGTTTACTATGTGTGAGGTGGCATCATAAATTACTGATGATGCAATGCTTTGATGTCACTGAGTTTAGGTCATGATGGTGCAAAAGAATACATCAGATGATTAGTTAAACACTGTTTTAAGATATACTGCTAATGAGTCACTTGCGTCGAGGGTAAAGGTGAAGCTCTTGTGCAGGTTTTCCTTGCATCTACAGTAAACACAGGTTGGTACTTAAGCTAGTCTACAACCATATGGTACTAATTTGTGTTTTCAGTGTAAAACCGATAGAATGATGGAATTGTGATCTAACGACTGCACATTAACCAGCATATTAAGTTTTTATATCATGCTCCTTGTGTTCATGCAGTATTAACTTGGTGGGAATTCATTGTGTACTGTATTGTATAGAGAATGCTGTGACACTGCTGTAATCTGTAAATTCGATCAGTTCTTTTCTTTACTGTTTTTATTTCATTTGAATTGTTTAAATGAGTTATATTGAACCACATTGCTGTGAATGAGCTGCTGTTGCTGCTGCTGGCTTCACATGTTCCTGGTGGACATGAATGCAAAAAGAAAAAAGCTAAAGCTGCCTTTTCAACTAGTATAGTTAGCCAAATAACCATTCCGTTATTAAAACGTGAAATCTATATTTTATTCAAATGTTAATATATAGGGAATGTAAACACATTGCAAAGTGTTTTTTTGCTGAAGAATAAGTTTGTTCAAAAAGGTAAACTTATTTTGTTTCAATAAGTGCCTATTAAAGAAAGCTAAAGTGTCACGCAAATTAGTCACTATTTTAACAAAATGGTATTTTTCGATCGTCTTATATTATTCATGAATTTTGCATAGTTTTAATAATTTCACCTTTAACTTGATTTCTGCACAATATAGTTGTTTATAGCTTGCTGTAACTGAGGCAGCGAAACTTGCGATTTATTGTACATATTTAATAGCATTGACGTAATGTGCTGTAACAGAAAGACCAAACATTTTTAGCTTTAAAGATGCAATTATTAAAAAAGAAATAATATCACCACGTTTTGTGTGTTGTATTGTTGGCTGACCTGTGACTTTGATATTAAGGTGTGAGTCGAATTGCAAATATTAGCAGGGGACGGACGCTAGTGATGTGCATTCCAGTTCTTTTAAGTGAACTGAATCTTTAGAATACGTTCACTCAAAAGATTCGTTCAACGAATCGCCCCACCCCACACACAGTTTTTTTTTTTTATGAATAAAAAATCATGGAGGGTGACGCAACACGTTCACTGACTGATCTAGTGTTGACTCGTGAGTGAACAATTAGTTCAAAAGAATGAAATCTTTTCAGTAAACGAGTAGAACGAATAAGTTCCTAAAGTGATTCGTTCTTTTTTAGTTCATACGACTTTAACCAGTAGATATCGGTAATGCGCATTGAAGGTGGTGCCACCTCGCCGTAAAACAAAACGAAGAAGAAAATTACGTAACTTCCCGTTCACGAACGAGTCGTGAATTGCATTTCCTGTTCACCAACTGAACAAATCTGTGAGTGCAGGAGTCAGTGAGTGAGTGATTTGCTTTTCCAGTTCATCGCGAGAACGGATCAGTGAGGGAACGAACCCTGACTTTCCCGTTCGCGAACGAGTCATTATGCTTCTCTTTGGGTAATCCTGATTTTATAACACTTATAGTAGTTTTTAAATATCGTGTATGCATATATACGCCTAAATATTGTTATCCAATATATCTACTGCAATTTCACATTAGATTGCTGGTTTGAAATTTACTTTTATTAATATTATTATTATTATTTTAATAAACAATAAAACCTGTTGAAACTTGACTGGTGTTTTATTCCTTGTTTTTATTTTTTAAACAAAAATCTGTCATTTGGTTAACTGCTTTATATGACAATGTGTATATGTGTTTTACGTTGTGTAATATGTGTTGGTGTCCCCCAAAATAAAGAGCAAGTAGTCAAATACACATTCTTGACACGTACAAAAAATGCATAGTTATTAGGTACACCTGAAAATGGTGGTGTACCTAATGGAGTGTCCGAATGACGTCACAGATCAAGCAGCCAATCAGGAGGTGGGGGTGAAAAAAAAGAATAAATAAGGAAGTGTAGCGAACGATTCGGTGACCGATTCTTTTGAACAACAATTTTGAGTGAACCAATTCTAAAAATTCAATTCACTTAAACTGGAAAGAACATCACCAGTACAAAACAGTGTAGATGACCCAAACCCGCCAGGTCGAAATAGCCAACTGGTTAGTGGCACGGGCTCTAGCACAGTAAGAAGTTAGTTCGATCCCAAGTGTGAGAATATATCTAGATGTGCTGCCCTGTTTTAGCTCCTGCAGAATGTGAACATGAACAAAATCTTTTCACGCAGGTGTGTTTGAGGGTAACTTGGAAAAACATATTGGAAGGTTACCCTGAGGACTAGAGCTTGACACCTGTGATCTTTGACCATGATATTTCCCTAATAAAGTGGCCTGTTATTAGGTTCACTTGAAAATGGCGGTGTACCTAATGGAGTGTCTGTGTGATTCCCTCGTTAAGTGCACCTGCGTGAAAAGTTTTAGCTGCTGCAGAACGTGAAAGGAGCTAAAACTTTTCACGCAGGTGTGCTTAACGAGGGTCACTTGGAAAACATGTTGGAACGCGGCCCCGAGGACTAGAGCTTGACACTTGTGATCTTTGACCATGATATTTCCCTAATAAAGTGGCCTGTTATTAGGTTCACTTGAAAATGGCGGTGTACCTAATGGAGTGTCTGTGTGATTCCCTCGTTAAGTGCACCTGCGTGAAAAGTTTTAGCTGCTGCAGAACGTGAAAGGAGCTAAAACTTTTCACGCAGGTGCGCTTAATGAGGGTCACTTGGAAAACATGTTGGAACGCGGCCCCGAGGAATAGAGCTTGATACCTGTGACCTTTGACCATGATATTTCCCTAATAGAGTGGCCTGTTATTAGGTACACTTGAAAATGGCGGTGTACCTAATGGAGTGTCCGTTTGAAATCCCTCGTTAAGTGCAGGTGCGTGAAAACTTCTAGCTCCTTTTGACCGTGAAAGAAGCTAAAAGTTTTCACGCACCTGCGCTTAACGAGGGTCACATGGAAAACATGTTGGAACGCGGCCCCTGGAGGACTGGAGGTCGACACCCCTGGTTTAAGTGAAAAGTGACACACCCGCCCTCACCCCCACTTTCTGATTGGCCGTTTGATCTGTGATGTCACTTGGACACCCCATTAGGTACACCGCCATTTTCAAGTGTACCTAATAACAGGCCAGTTGATTAGGGAAAAATCATGGCCAAAGCTTAACTGAAAGTGAAAAGTGCCACACCCGCCCTCACCCCCACTTTCTGATTGGCTGTTTGATCTGTGACGTCACACGAACACTCCTTTAGGTACGCCACCATTTTCAAGCGTACCTAAAAACAGGCCAGTTCATTAGGGAAAAATCATGGCCAAAGCTGAAATGAAAGTGAAAAGTGCCACACTCGCCCTCACCCCCACCTCCTGATTGGCTGGTTGATCTGTGACATCACACGGACACTACATTAGGTACACCACCATTTTCAGGTGTACCTAATAACATTATGCATTTTTTGTATGTGTCAAGAATGTGTATTTGACTACTTGCTCTTTATTTTGGGGGACACCAACACATATTACACAACGTAAAACACATATACATATTGTCATATAAAGCAGTTAACCAAATGTCAAATTTTGGTTTTCATGCCCAAAAAAAAAATAAAAACAAGGAATAAAACACCAGACAAGTTTTAACAGGTTTTTAATGTTTATTAAAATAATAATAATAAAAGTAATTTTCAAACCAGCAATCTAATGTGAAATTGCAGTAGATATATATACACATATTGTCATATCAAGCAGTTAACCGAATGTCTGATTTTTATGTTTTAATTGGCGAATATAAAAACAAGGAATAAAACACCAGACAAGTTTTAACATAAATGTTTATTAAAAATAATATTAAAAGTAAATTTCAAACCAGCAATACAATGTCAAATTGCAGTAGATATATTGGATAACAATATTTAGGCGTATATATGCATACACGTTATTTAAAAACTACAATAAGTGTTATAAAATCAAGATGACCCAAAGAGAAGCGTCATCTCCCCGTTGTTGCATAACGGCGCACCCCTTCATGCAATAAAGTTAGCCGTTAGCTTCGAGAAAACGCGCATAAAAGAAGTGGTGTTTCAGTGAGTGGTTCTTTCTTTCCTTGGCAAATCGTAAATCGATATTCTGGCTTACATCGTTCACGCCAGGAGACGCAACACATTCACTGACTGATCCATTGATGCACGGGAGGGAAGGCAGTTCACCCATTATCTCGTTCGCGAACGGGAAAGTCAGGATTGGTTCCCTCACTGATCCGTTCTCGCGATGAACTGGAAATGCAAATCTCTCACTCACTGACTAGTTCACTCACAGATCCGTTCAGTTGATGCACGGGAAATGCAATTCACGACTTATTCATGAACAGGAAGTTACGCCATTTTCTTCTTCGTTTTGTTGTACGGCGAGGTGGCATCAGCTTCAATGCGCATTACTGACACCTACTGGTTGAAGTTATGAACTTTAGGACAGTGATTCGTTCACTGTCGTTCACTGAAGTAATCCGTTCCTTTGAACGAATCGTTCACTCACGAGCCAACACGAGTGGACGCTTTCGAAGTTTGTTAGTTGTTGCCATAGCGACCACATGTTTATTTCAGCGGCTTTAGCAAGAGGCATATGTCATTTGTTTTCCTGCAGCTACGAGACAAAAAGGTATGGCGAAAGACGTATTTGTTTTTGCAATACCACCTTTAATTAAGCGTCTTAATTGTTATGTCTTAAAAGTCGACCAAGCAAATTGCAAAGTTGACTTTTCAATTGATAAACTTTGCGTTCAAGTCACCTCCAACGTCCAAAAACCCAGCTGTTTTTAAGTAAAATCGCCATTGATTTATAATTTGCTTAAATAATTATTCGTGGCGTGTGAAGAAACGCCCAAAACGGGATTATTTACATACACGAACGTTATTTGAAAAGATGCGTATCAGTCTATCCTCTTTCCAGGATGTCTTGATGAACACGTCCAATGGCACGGTTGTGTAGAAGTAGACTAAAAGTTGATGAATGTTATGCATTAAAATATGTTTCACCTATGTAAACGTGTGTAGAAGTAGACTAAAAGTTGATGAATGTTATGCATTAAAATATGTTTCACCTATGTAAACGTGTGTGTGTGCGTGCGTGTGTGTGTGTTTTACTTCCGTCAGATAAATTCTAAGCGACTGAAAGTAGCTGCCTTCAAGCCACTTCCAAAAAAAAAAAAAATTCCCTTCCCTTCCCAAATCCCCTTCTTAAAAAATTTATGTGAAAGTGCTTTTGAAACAAACTTCAATAAGGTTTATAACCTTATCAATTGTCCGTCTGGTTCATTACATCAATACAGAATCAGCTCTTATTAAAAGTACTAAATTATATCAAATTGAACTCGGACTCAGGAAAGGTGTTGGTTCGAGTCTAATTGAAATTTTAGTGCAGCGTTCGATACAATAAATAATAATTGAACCGGTTGGAAGACTAGATGGAACAGTCCCAAAATGATGCAGGTTCTAGTCATATGAAATGAGTTATTTTCTGACCAAGTTTTGAATTTCACGTAAAGGCTATGACGTGTGGTTCCTCATTCTTTGTTGAAGGATGTCTACACAGGGAAAGAATGTCCATCTGATCGGTGGATCAACTCTGGAGGGTATTAATGTCATACGTAACCACTCCAAGCTCTTCCGAGGAGAATGCATGAGACTGATCGAGGACTGCAACAAATCTTGCAAGCGCCTGGAAGATGATGACAGCGAGAGGCTGAGTAAGCAGTATGGTACAACAGTATTTACATGGAAAGATTCTTTCATGGGGTGTTGCTTGGTGCTGCACAGATCATCGCGTCCGAGACATTCAGTTTGTGAAGAAGGAGCTGGAGCTGAAGTTGGAGGAGAACGTTTTGGAGACGGATCAACTTATTGCACTGCAAAGCAGAGTGATGAAAGCCATCGAGTCTTGCAAGGAGCCTCTCAAAGTCACTATGCACTGTATAGATGAGAGGTAAGTTAAATGAAATGTACATCATTCACATTTAAAAAGGTAAATTTCAGGAAAAAAAACCTGGTAGAGTTATTATTTAATATTATTAAATGACAATCAAGTTGAGATCTTAATATATTTATCCTTTTTTCCGCAACATTCGTAGACATAATAAAATAATCCAAATATAGTCATAACCAGTCAGTCACTGTTAAAGAATGATAGCCTACATGTCAAGAGTGAAGGCTGTAAAATATATTAGGTAGTAACACCCCTGTTTGAACTGTGGAGTGCAGAAATAAATCCCATGAAAAGGTGTATGATGAAGTATACACAGAGCTGCGGAAGGAGGCTGACCTCAGCAAGGGAATTATGGCCCTTATGCAGCGTGTCGTGAAGCAGATCGTTGAGCAAATACGGTAAGTGGCCACATCAAAGATAATATACAGTCAGTCCATTTTAATTCAGGAAATAATCCCGTCTGTATTCCAGATTGAACCAGTCGGCAAAATTCCAACTTGAACAGGATCTCAAGGGGAAATATGAGGTGCAGAATTTAGATACTTCCTGTGCCTCAATGACCCCACATTCCCTCATCAACACACAGCAAAGTTTAAAAGTCAAGACGGTTTCCTCCAGGTGAATGGTCATCTTCTTTTTAATCACCATTCGATATGGCGCTGATCATCACTTTTATTTTGTCCAAAGTGCAAGCATCCTTTTTTTTTTGGATGCACCAATTGACGTGCTATTATTGCAACGCAGCCAATTTTAGGTTAAAATTATTTACTTGAATTTTTATAATCCCATGCATCCCATTGGGCAACAGCAGATCCCGGGTCTTCGAACAAACACTCCAATTTCTGAGCTGGTTATTGTTATGGTCTGATTTTTTCTCATCCAATTTGAAAGTTAGCGCTATTGTGTATCACAAGATAAAGAAGTCATATATACACATCGTCGCTGCTGTCATTTGAGGAAACTGACAATTACAGCTACATTTCATCTGCAAAGACACAATGGCCGACTTTGCCATTCTGAATGAAGCATTTGATATAGGGTTAACAATCCAAGCTGAACAAAAGGGGGCCAAGGACTAACCCCTGAGGGACTCCATGTAGTGGCCATACGACAAGAGAGCAGTTTTTTTTTTTTTACCAGGGTTCAACTACTCAATACACTTTACTAACATGTATGTATATATTCATATATCTTTGACAAGATTGAAATAAAATGTCATCCTCTTTCAGTTCCTCTGTGACACCTGTGCAGTGGGAGAACAACTCTGATTTTAACATTGCTAAAGCAGAGCAGCAGAAGACAAATTCCGTGTCCCTGAGGGCCCTGGTGGAGTCTCTACTGGCGCAGACTGCCGCTGATATGCAAAAGCAGTTTGTGGCAACATCAGCAGCTTTTCAATTTAGTGTCAAACAGCTCAAGACTGTCAAAAGCCAGATGGAAGACCAACTCACCAAGGCAGGGCTCCATTTTGTTTATTTTCACATACTAAGTGATGAACAAGTGATTTATAGGACTTACAAAATGTTTCAACTAATATCTAGTATTTATAACCTGGTACATGATAAAGAAACTAAAACTCCAAAGTGCTCAGTTTGTCTTGACTGGCATGTTGTTCCATGCTAGGTTGTTTCAGAGTTCGCCTTCCAGCAGAGAAACCGAGATGATCTACTGGTGGCGATCACACAGAATGAGCATTTTCTAAGTTTGGCGAAGGCGAGGCTGGATTTGCGTCAGGACAGGCCCCCAAAAGAGCAATGTCATGATCCAGCACAATCACAGCTCCTCGCTGAAGTCGGACAGCTAAACTGTCAAATAGAAAAGTACGTCCACTTTGTCAGGCTGTAGATGGACATTGTGCTCCTGCTATAGTTGCCCATTTGTTCATTCTTACTTCCATCAGGTTGCATGAGACGGTGGAGCAGTCAGAAGAGCAGCAGAGGGCGCTGGTCCGCTGCCAGCTGGAGCTCCAGCAGAACATTGAGCTGAAGGCCAGACTCCTCTATGTTGATGAGTTCATCTGCAGCCAGCTCAGAAAGCCTTTTGTCGTACACAACTTCTGACATCCTTCATTTAGTTAAAATCTAGTTATCAAAACCTTTTTTCTGAGAGTAAAGTTATCGATATATATCTGTTACGTTTGTGTGATACTATTCCGGTCCCATTTTACAGTAATGGACCAATTAAAATGTTTATTACATTTGTTAACATGTAAGACTTAAAACACAGTTAAACCAATCAACAAGACTCAAATATAGTGCTCACCACCAATTTGGAAGTTGCATTTTATGAAGACAGCTGAAATCTCATTTGTAAATGTTTATTTCATAAGGAATTTGAAGACTATTTTTAGTGGCAAACTATAAATTCTCATTTTTAGTGTATTTTAAAGGATAGACGTGGGCAACATGGCCAATCAGGTTCATAAACACGATATTCTTGTTTTGGTGCATGCAGAGTGACAAACTGCATGTTTATTCAACCGTATAAACTGTGTTGAACTGGGTACGGCTGATGGTGTAGTGGTACACTCGCCTGTCTTGTGTGGAGGCACCGTGAGTATGATTCCCACATATGATGGTGTGCATGTGTGTGAGTGTACGACTAAGAAAAAAAACTGCAGTTGAACTTCCTCTACCACACCCAAATCAGTGAATTGCACTGCTGACTTCATTCTGTATAATAAGTTCCACTTGTCAGCTAGTCGAAAAACAAACAGTATGCCTGCTGTCCAAAATTGTAACATGTAAAGAGATATGAAAAGCCGAGTGTCCTTCCTCCAATCTAGAAGACAAGGCTTCACCAACGAGTTATGCGTGTTGAGTTGCAGAAACCTATCAGGTTTTCTCATTTGGCCATGTAAGCCCACAGGAAATGGACTTGAGTTATGTAATGTTAATGGATTTGTGTCCATCTCGTCTTCTGTCTGTTTTACTGCCCGCAAATGACCATTCAACATGAACAGACATCTGGGTCCCTGCTTGGCACTCAGCATTAAGGGTTGGAATTGGGGGGTTAGATCACCAAATGATTCCCGAGTGCGGCACCGCTGCTGGTCACTGCTCCCCTCTCCCCCAGGGGATGGATCAAAATCACATGGGGATGGGTTAAATGCAGAGGACAAATTTCACCACACCCAGATGTGTGTGTGAGACGATGATCATTGGGACTTTGGGACTTTAACTTTAAATGCATGTCCGTGATGAAACATTTTGCGAACCGGCCAGTTGTCAATGTGTCAAAATGAAGGCACAGTGTATCAGGAAAAATATTGTGGGGGCAGTTGTGGTGAAGAGGCCTTTTCCTCTGTTCGCTGGGCATGTTGCTTTTTTTTTCTGTCTTCCAACATCCTTCAGTATTACTTTTAAAATGTGTTATTATTTAATAAATTGGCAGGTCAGTCAAACCTACAAACTGATAGAAGTATTTGTTGAGGTGATTTAAAAAAAATATATTTTACAGTGCAATTTCAAACACCACATAATAAAACAACGCCCACGTGTTGAGAGGGTGCAAATAGTTTCCAAGCGCTTTCCAAAAGCTTTGTTAATGATGTAGAGCAAGGGTGTCCAACTCATTTTCTTTGCAGGCCGCATTGTAGTCATAGCTTCTTTCGCAGGGCCATTATGAAATTAGGGTTTCATACTAGAGTTAGGGCTTCAAAGAAGGGTTTAAAGCTAGGGTTAGGGCTTCAAAGTAGGGTTCATACTAGAGTTAGGGTTTCAAACTAGGGTTTAAAGCTGGGGTTAGGGTTTCAAAGTGGGGTTTTATACTAGAGTTAGGGTTTCAAAGTAGGGTTTAAAGCTAGGGTCAGGGTTTCAAACTAGGGTTTCATACTAGAGTTAGGGTTTCAAAGTAGGGTTTAAAGCTAGGGTCAGGGCTTCAAAGTAGGGTTTCATACTAGGGTTAGGGTTTCAAAGTAGAGTTTAAAGCTAGGGTTAGGGTTTCAAAGTAGGGTTTAAAGCTAGGGTTACAGTTTCAAAGTAGGGTTTCATACCTTACCTTGATTTCCACAAGCATACGCTCAAGTTGTTGTATGAACCAACAGGGGCCACTGTTGTCCAACAAAAGCAATATAATCTCAGCAACGAAACTGTACTAGCTTTTGTTGTAAAATCAGTGAGGTCCAAATGGATACCAATATCTGTGAGTAACAACACATCAACATGAGTAGAATATATATTTTCATTATTTTGGTGCAGTGACATTGCCACTTTATAATGTAAGTATAGGTTGTAACGTATGCATTAAAAGATGAGTCTGTTATTACCAGCTGCCTTTGTGACTATTATGTTTTTGATGTTGACAATCTTGCAAATCTATTAAAAAAAATTCACGGATCAAACCACAACTGTGTATTTTGCCCTTCAGCTCTACGTTAATGTGCAATGCAAAAACCTCTGAAATGTTACCAGTTGGACATCCATCCAGGAGTTCAAAACTTTTGACAAGGTCACTGCACACATAGTGTGCACTTTAAGTTCATCATTTCACCAGAAAGCTTAGCATTAACTTTTGTGAGCAGTATATGTCAAACGGGAAAATGAAGTGCACCAGACAGTCGTAAAAAGTGGATGGGCAGCCCATCACTCATCTGTGTGAGTGACTCAACACGATTGTGTGACATTTATTTGTTTGTCTTCACACCACATACGGATGATGCCCCTTGAGAAATGATCATTGACGAGAGAGGGTCTGAGGATTTGCAGACGGAAATCATGCTGGTTGATCTCCACTGTACCTGCTTGATGCATCTCTAAAGTAAAAGCCCTTGCAATTTTTTGTCAATGGGGGTAAAGGTTGGGTCATGCCCATGCTATGTTTTGTTTAGTTTAGTTACATGGGTCTTGTTTATTCTTGCCAAAGATATTCTGATGCCCCTTAAAAGCTATTCGGTGATGGGTGGAGTGCTATGGTTGCTGCCTCTGAAATGAATGCCATTCCTCGAGCCGCTTCGTTGCATGTTGCGATGACAGTTTTGCAAAGCGACAAAAAATAATGCATCTATTTTATTGTATTCACAGGTTCAGTTCAGGACAGTCGGTTTCAAAAGGACTGTCAACTTTTCTGGTAAATAAAAGTTGTGTACTTTTGTGTTGTGGTGTCACGACTAATAATATCGCGAAGCAGACTAGGCAGACCGGTTTGTGTTTGAATTTGGTGAGCATATAATCAACTTTGTGTTTATTGGAACAACGCACTTTTCTTGACCTCGTTTGGTCCTGGCATGATGCCAGTTTTGGGGGTGGAGTTGTACGTACTGAAGTAATTTCTGTCATCTAGTGGCGAACAATGTTGTTGCAATGTTAAATTGCTCAAGTACATACGGTAAACATGTTTATTTTCAAAAATTAATTGAGAGCATTTGCAAATGTGGGAACTGTTGATTCTTTTTGCTCTAGAAATTTGAGTATGAATGGTTGTTTTTCTGTATGTGCAACTCGTTCTGCCTCTTTTCCAAAATTCAGCTGGGATTGCACTCCAGCACACTTGCGGCACAGAGAATGCATGGCTGTATGAATAACTGCACCCACAGTAAATGTGGCAAATCAATCAATAACCAATCAAATGGGAGTTTGCTGTACTACCTCAGTTTAGTGTTGGATTTAACTTTGTGATTAAATGCTCAAGACATTTCAGATTTATTAAACTTGAAATGTCTACAAACAATTGAGATTTTACAAGATTTCTGAAGTTGGACAAGCTGAGCTGCAGCAGCAACCAGGAGGGAATTAAATATTGACACAAAATAATAGCTTTTGATCACATCTGTTAAAACACTGAAGTAATGTTCCCATATGAACCTAGTTTCCATATTCTGAGATTCATGCTGCCATGTTTTAAGAAGAAAAGCTGGCAGTAAGTCTCGTCTTTATTTCAGGAAAAGAAGCAATTTGATCACCTCCTGGATGCACTTTATCAACAGCATTTATTTTAGACATTTATGGATAATATTCAAGCATCGCCTTCACCAACTATGTTGTGGGGATGTAGTTTTGTCTGTGGGGGATAAAGAAATTGAATATAAGATTCCAGTGCCTTTAAGAATTTTTTATAAGCTGAATACTGAAAGAGAGAAAAAAACAAAACAAAAATACTACATTCAGCCAAGAATCACTCCCCCTTGTCAAACTCACATCAGAACAGTCTTTATTATACCTTGACTTGAGAGAAGGGGGAGGGAAACCCCCTCCCAAAGACCAGAGCAGAGGACAAACATAGATTACATTCAGAAACCTAATAAATCAACCTACTGAGCACTTTGCTATCTTGAAGTTTTGCAGAGTATAGCGGACAGTTTCATTGTGGCTATCAGGACGAAGAAGAGGTTATACTTATCGCATTTCGAAAGAAAGATGTAAGAATGCTATCACCCGTGATTGTCAAGTTACCAAAATATTACACGGTTGTTTTATGTTTACAATTCTTCCATTACATTTCTCTTCCTTGATCATTCGATGATGACAAAAATATATTCAGAAAACTGCAACATCACCACCTTTCAGAGAAGATATTGTGCATCATCATAAGTTTCTTTGTCCTAGTATCAAAGCTCGAGCTGTTTGCTAACACAGCAAGGTTTCCCAATGAATTGAATTGTGTTGCACATTTGTATTTCACAGCTCAGAGGTTTATTGTGTCCTGTAATAACGGGTTGGCCTTGTCTTTCTTCACTCTTCAATCTCCTGCCAATGACAAGCGTGAAATTCTGTGAAACAGATGAGGCGTTTGATGGTTGATCAGCACGATGTCATCTGGGTGAGACTTCTTCCATGAAGTGCTTTAGTCAAAGTTTTTGACTTGGGACTTCACTCGTAGGAGGAAGGGCGCTTATTTCTAGTGATGAGAAAATGAAGCTTCATGAACCAGTTGTATTCTTTGCCTCCTCTAGATGGCAATGTTGGTTTAAAGTGAGGGTTTTAAGAAATGGCAAGTCAGTGGGCTTTCAGCTCTTCTGTGAACAGAGCATGCCATCTAGAGGTCTAAGTAAACAACAACAGGTTCATGAATCATCTTGAAGCTTCATTTGCCCATCATTACTTCTTTCACCCCACTCACAGCCATCACATTTTGTTGGTCATCTCAGTTGGACTTGGCACCTTCCTGCAGTGAATGGCATGGATCCGTGTGGCCCGTTCTGCAACTTTCATGGGTGGTCAGCACCTCTTGGAACAGGCTTTGCCACCTAGGGAAACACCAACTCTTCCTTGTTGACCACACTTACCTAGTTGGACTCGGTGACGCAAGCCTTCTGTTGATTTTAACAAGGCCGTTGGATACCACTTTTCGAATTTGGGCAATTTAGAATATAAATTATCCCATTTTTACATTAGTGCTAAGTGGAGAACCATCTTCCTTGGTAGTTTTGTTTCCTTAGAACATTTTACAAATTTACACACAACACACGCACACACACACACACACACACACACACTGATAATGACCAAAAGCCACACACACGACAAGAGTTGTTTGAATTTATTCAAACATTGAACAGCAACCATAGAGAGGAAGTGATAGCAATCACATTTGAACTAGTAGCTGTCATGTACAGTACACCTGTTTGAGCTTTGTGATGTTAAGTGTCAAAGGGAGGGAACATGCTCTTTCTGTTAAAAGTTCACAACGATAACACCTGACTCACATCTGGTATACAAAAGAATTTTCTTTAAAATAACACAGTAGAAATGTCATTTCCACCAGAAATTTGTTGTTTTAGTGTATTGAATGCACACACATTCGGGTGTTGTATTCTGTTATTTGTGGTTTGACCGTGATTCAAGAGGAATCGAATGCACTGCTTTGCTGGGTTTACTGGATTTCATGATTACATGAGCTTGTCTGATAAATCCAAGGAAAAAGTCCAATGAGGAATTGTTTTTGTATGCTTGTTTGTTTACAAATACCAGCTCGTTAATTTGGGCGATGAGGTGAGCGTTGTACCAGTACTGAGTTTTGGTGCTACATTTCCTGAGAAAAAAGGTCAATAATGAATCCATCCACCTGTTACAAAAAAAAACACTTGACGCCGCTTGAAAAGGTACAAATACTCTAACAAGAGAACAATGCAGGCAAACGATACAACAGTCATGACAATGAGCTTTGCGCTCTAAACCACATGAGCAAGAGCCAACTTGTATACAGTACGGAGCGGAGAGAAGCAACATTTAGCAATGTGAAACAATGCTGTCATTGCAGTTGAGAAAAAAAAAAAAAAAACTCCAGTCTGCACTGAAATCACCCTTCTACCTCATGTAATTTTCCGAGTATGTTCTAGTTGATGCACCAGAGGATAAGTTACTGAGAATTGTGTTTCTCAAGTAAAACATAACTGAACTGAAATACATTATGGTCCTATTTTTGCTACAATACAAAAATAGATGATTTGCAAAAAAAATACTAATAATCTAAAATATAAAAAAATATATATAGTGAATATGTGTTTATGTGATTTATGCATGATTGATTGCTTGGTTAGTAGACAATGCTTTCTTCAGCTGATGACTGAGCATCGCTAATTCAATATGTTTGCACTGATGAACGTGAAAAGACTTTTGTCCTCATGTCGGATGAATGCGGTCTGATTGCTTGTGATGAATTAGTAGTGATGAGGCGTGTGTGTCGTGTGTTGGCGGGGGTCTTTAAGTTCATTTTCAGTGAGGTCACCATACAGAGCATTTGTCATCAGGGTTCATGGGGGTACCCTTCGGACAATGGAAAACGCGAGAAAACTCATTGAACTGGGAAACGCTGCCAATCACCCTGAAAGGTGAGAAATTACAAAATGCATTGAATTAAGACGTGCACTTTCTCAACATATTCATGAACTTCAAAAGACCGGATGTATCCAAGCGTGCATTCAATTTACCTGTAGTGTTCTGGTGCATGTTTATCTGTTAACAACTGCAAGTAGATAGATTGAGATCTTCTTTTCATACACCAATTCTGAAAGCAAGTAAGAGAAAAAACGTTTGACTACAACTGCAAGTATACAAAACCCAAGCCTAATTTTGAAACAAGTGAAGCATTTATGGCAACAAAATGATGGTGACAATTAATGCGAGGCCTTGTTACCTGAGCGAAGGCAATGAAGAACAGCTGCTCATGTGTATATTTGAGCCCTGGTAAGGGTCTCTCTGGGCCATGTTCTCTCACCCACTTTTGATAAGCCTGGACAAAGTGAATGTGATGGGGGTTATGAATAGAAATAAGACGGACGATTTAATTTACAGGCAGCACAGTCAACCTGGCATTAAATCTCGACTCTGGCGCTCCTGTGTGGACTTCCTACCGCATTACAAAAACATTCAAGACTTTAAATTGCCCAAAGGTGTGAACGTGAGTTTTAGTCATTGTTTGTCTATACCAGGGTTCACCCATTCCAGTCCTCGGGGTTCGACGTCCTGCATGTTTTATATGATTCCCTGGTGCAACACACCTGATTCAAAAGATCAGAAAGGTCTTCAGAAACTGGATAATCATCCGGAACCGGTACAGAAAAATTAATCAGTGGATTAAAGTAACATATATTTGGGCATTTCCAGTCAATGATGACGGTCAGTTATTTTTTGGCTATCCATTGCCTGTCTCTCCAAAAGGGCATTCAAAATTCATCCTTGAGGTAAACCACACAAGCAAATTGAACTTTGTGTTTCCAGATGGCAGATCTTCATCAGACACATCGCTTTTTTGTGAACAGTACAAAAGCCTACCCAAAACTGATCATGACATACAGGTACAGTATACCAAACACAACCACTTTGTCGCATAGCAATCAAGTAATTGCTGCTTAATAGAATAGTTTCATACCGCTAATTCATACCTCAAACAACATTCAATTACCTTGCACAAAGCCACGACTGTCTAATTTAACCATATCTTCCCACCACAAACACTCAAAGCCCATAGAAATTCTATTGCATTATCATTCGTGGAAGCAGCATTTCATCATCAAGTGTCTGTACTACACTTACGTATCAACTGGTGTTGTGGTGTGACGCATGACAGCGCCAATTACATATGCCACCCATTTCCTCACAGCTCAGGCGACATTATAATAACACTATCATCAGAAGCTATTGCTCGAAACAAATTCAGTTAATGCTAATCTGTGCTAACACTGCAGCTCTGCTTTCCATTTGGTTTTGACATGGTAGTGCTTTGACCACCACTTCAAGGTTGGTCTTTCGCTCTTGGACTTTCCTGTTATTGGCTGAGGAATCTGGTGTGGAGTGACAATTATCATTTCAGAAGTGGCGGGGAACTAATTGTTCAGGAGTAAGCCAGCTTTTATTATGGGCAAAGAACTCAATAACCAAACTGCTAAACTCTAGTTAAGGTAAAACACATTGACAGGAAGGCATAAATAGCCAGATAACTAATTGTCCAAAGGCTACACTGAAAATAAACATTCTGTAAAACACTGATCTTGTAAGCCAGAAAGAATGTTAGAATCTTCTAAACCATTTTCACAACCAATAAAAATCCAAATCCTCAGATTTCAACATCTCAAATACAAATACTTTGTAATTTTCATACTTAGTCCTCCAAGGAGGCAAACAAACTATCCATCCATCCATCCATTTTCTGAACCGCTTAGTCCCCATGGGGGTCGCGGGCGTGCTGGAGCCTATCCCAGCCGTCATCGGGCAGTAGGCAGGGGACACCCTGAACCGGTTGCCAGCCAATCGCAGGGCACACAGAGACAAACGACCATTCGCACTCGCACTCACACCTAGGGACAATTTGGAGTGATCAATCGGCCTACCAAGCATGTTTTTGGAATGTGGGAGGAAACCGGAGTGCCCGGAGAAAACCCACGCGGGCTCGGGGAGAACATGCAAACTCCGCACAGGGAGGGCCGGAGGTGGAATCGAACCCGCACCCTCCTAACTGTGAGGCGGACGTGCTACCCAGTGCGCCACCGAGCCGCCCAAACAAACTATATTTGCGCTAAAAAAACAATCATGGACAACCATTTGGACAGATTAATATTTGTGCCCATAAATCATACATGACCCCAGCCAGTCCCATACATAAAGAGTTCCCAATTTGAAATCTAAAAAATCTCTGAAGCCCATCAAAACATCAAGGTTTTGCGAAAGATCAGATCAGGATCAGATTTCAGAACCAGAATAACCCTGAAATATTCCACATTTTAAATGACTTTTATATCAGATTCAGCAGTATGAGATTGAGCATTAACTGACAGTACTTACATAGTATGACAGCTTGAGTCCTCCCATGTCAGCTATGTTCTCTCCCAATGTCAAGCGACCGTTAACCTAGATACAAGAAGACACATTCATAAAGCATAAAATACCAAATGTGCAATAAAATGTTTTGATCCCAATGCTGCCAAGCGAACAAAATGCAAGGGAACAAAATGTAAAGTGCTCATTCACATGCTGCATACTTAAACTCAAAGTTTGCCACAGGATCTTAAGCCCATCCTACTATAGTTTAAAGTGGTCAATTTTCCTCCACAAAAGAGGACTTCCTTCGGTCCCATTGGAAACTGCTCTTGTGCCACTAGTTTGAGGAAAGATGAAATCTCATTATCAAATCTTCTTGGCAAATTTCTGAAAACTCATCAAGTACGCAGCAATAATGAGTTTGCTCAACCAATGAGTGGTTGGTGTTACTTTTGAATAAACGTGTCAATGAGTATAACCATGATGATGTAGGGAACTTTGAAGTAAGCTTTTTCCTGGAACAATAATTAATAATAATGATTAAAAAAGACTAAACCAAGAGTCAAACTGCAATGTTCCTTTTACATCAGGTACCATGGGAACATAGATTATGTGCCACCTAATGCTAGTACTTTTCGTGACTATCTATAGGTATTAGTCTCCGCCCCCCACTTCCTCCTTGGAATATAAAGTAGAGCAAAAACAACAAAAAGCACTTAGCTTGTAGAGAAATTGAGAGTAAGAAATTGGAAATGACACTCAGGACACAAAAAGAGTGAACTTCTGGCAAAGGTTCAACCTTATGGACCAGGATATTCTTTATCTGCTAATCAGCATTTTTAAGACAAATTGAAAGTACAAAACAGTCACTTTTTTTTCAAACTTTGAGGCGTCTGATAAAAAGCATACATTCTTGGGCTTAATACCCCCTTGCTCTTTCTCCTCTAACATGTTTGCACTTTAAGGTGAAGTTTGCCCCCTCCACAAAAACAAAGAATTTGTCATAGTTGTCAAACGTGTCATTTTTAAACTAGCCCACCTCTTCCAATTGTCTTTTGGACATGGACATGTTCAATTCAGGGCAGGTGCTCTGATTTAACTGTTCATTTTGTTTTCATTTCCCCAATGTGGATGCATGTGGATTCTCATCTATAGACTTCCACTGCTGGTATATGTAAAAGGCAAAATGCGGCAGAATTTTGCGTGGAATTTTCTTGGAATATCCATTTGAAGACCTACAGGCAAAGTAGTTAAGACTCACCCTTTGATTGTAAACTGTGAAATTATCGTAGAGCTTAACGATACATTCAGCCTTCTTCTGGAACTTTCTGTAGCTCTCCTCTGTCCACCACTGTTGGAGGTTGCCATGGCGATCATACTGCCCCCCTGCGTATGGCCATCATTGTTGAAACGTCATGCAAAAATGATATGTACGAGAAAGTTTTGATGTGAAGAAAAGTATTCCTACCCCAGTCGTCATATCCGTGAGTCAGTTCATGTCCAATGATTGCTCCTATTCCACCATAGTTCAAAGACCTAGCGGGAGTCAAGGAAAATAGTTCAAAAAAGACCTTACAAGTATTTTCATATGCATCTGATGCACAAGTGAATATGACATAGAAGCAAATCATTTACTGTATAGGATAGCAGTAAGTTAATATTCAAGAGTTACAAATATAACTTTTTTTTGTGGGCGGAAGAGTGCTGCAGCCATGGCAACCCATAACACACGCCTTTCTGCCACTTAATGGGACTGCGCACTGAGCCCACTCATGCAGGTACACACGCTAATGGACTGGACAAACACATAATTTTCTATGCAATATAGTGCTTAACACTTTATCTGTTTTATAAAGTCATCTGATGGCGCCGCGGATGGCTGCCACGGTGAGTCGCTCTCTGTTTCTTTGTCTTATTTTGTGTGTTTTCTGTGTCTTCTGCTGTCCATCCCGGATCACTTTTACTAGAGAAGCACTGTTAAACATCGGTCAGTCTTCTTCTGGTATTTTCTCTCCTGTTCTCTTTGATTCAGATTGTTTGTCGGAGATTTTAGCCGGAGCGGCGGTGCTATACAAGCTAGCGCGACGGCGGCGACGCGGAAAACGAGCGGGAGCCCTCGTAAAGCTGAGGCAAAGAGGGTTCCGTTCTGCCCTACCGTCAATTCATCTGGCGAATGTCCGCTCCCTGGCGAACAAGATGGACGAACTGCTGCTCCTCACTTCAAGGAACACGGACTTCAGCAGATCCGCCGCGCTGTGTTTTGTTGAGACGTGGCTTAGCGAACGAACCCCCCACCACGCCATGGAGTTAGCTGGGTTTCGGCTAACGCGTGCAGATCGCAGCGCGGAGCTCTCCGGAAAATCAAAGGGAGGTGGTCTCTGTTTCTACATTAATGAACGTTGGTGTACCGATGTCATGGTGTTGAAAGAGTTTTGCAGCCCTCTCCTAGAAACACTTTTCATAAACTGCCGGCCGTTCTATTCACCACGGGAGTTCTCCTCGATCGTCATGGCGGCTGTTTACATCCCACCACACGCACGTGCGAGTGAAGCCACGCAGATGCTGGCTGACCAGGTGACAGATATGGAGAAACTTCTACCAAATTCACTAATCATTGTTCTGGGTGATCTTAACAGGGCGAACCTCGCACACGAACTCCCCAGATACAGACAGCACATAACGTGTCCCACCAGAGGGGCACAGACACTGGACCACTGCTACACCGTAATTAAGGATGCATACCACTCTGTGGCTCGTGCAGCTTTAGGACTCTCGGACCACTGTCTAGTTCATCTGGTCCCTGCCTACAGACAGAAACTAAAAACTTCTAAGCCTGTGGTGAGGACTGTCAGGAAGTGGACAGTGGAGTCAAGGCAGGACCTCCAAGCCTGCTTTGACTGCACCGATTGGAGTGTTTTTGATGCTGCAAATTCAGACTTGCATGAACTCACTGACACTGTCACATCATACATCAGTTTTTGTGAGGATCTGTGTGTGCAGACTAAGACCTTCTGCACGTACAACAACGACAAACCTTGGTTTACACCGAACCTTAGGAGGCTGCGCAAAGTCAAGGAGGAGGCCTACAGGAGCGGCGACCGGGACCTGTTCAAGCAGACCAGAAACACACTGAACCGAGAGGTCAGGAAAGCCAGGAGGTGTTACGGGGAGAGCCTGGAGAGACACCTCTCTGCCAATCCTGATCCCTCAACAGTGTGGAAAGGCCTGCAGAGCATCACGGGCTTCAAGAAACGAACCCCCCGTCCTGTGGAGAGCCCAAGGCTCGCTGACCAGCTAAACAGGTTCTACTGCAGGTTTGATCGGTCCTCCCACACAACGGGACCTCCTGCAGCACAATCCACACAATCCACATACTCACCTCCCCCCACAACTGCTCTGTCCACACCTCCATCACCGTGGTCACCGACTCTCTCTCTTGCAGAGGCCGCGCCCGCACTCCAGATCCGCGAGGAGGAAGTGCGCCAGATGTTCCGGAGACAAAAGATCAGGAAGGCACCGGGCCCAGACGGCGTGTCACCTTCCTGCTTGAAAGTCTGCGCTGAGCAGCTGGCGCCCACCTTTGCACGGATCTTCAACCGTTCCCTGGAGCTGTGTGAGGTGCCCTCGTGCTTCAAGAGCTCCACCATCGTTCCAGTGGCCAAGAAGCCCGCCATCACAGGTATGAATGACTATAGACCTGTTGCACTGACATCTGTGGTCATGAAATCTTTCGAGAGGTTAGTACTGAACCACCTGAAGGATGTCACGGGCCCCCTGCTGGACCCCCACCAGTTTGCCTACCGGGCAAACAGGTCGGTAGATGATGCGGTCAACATGGGACTGCACTACATCCTGCAACACCTGGACACCCCAGGAAAGTACGCCAGGATCCTGTTTGTGGACTTCAGCTCGGCGTTCAACACCATCGCTCCTGACATCCTCCAACAGAAGCTCATCCAGCTTGCGGTGCCTGCCTCCACCTGTCAGTGGATCACCAGCTTCCTGACCAACAGGAGACAGCGTGTGAGGCTGGGGAGCATCACATCTGACACCCTGACCACCAACACTGGAGCCCCTCAGGGATGCGTCCTCTCCCCACTGCTCTTCTCCCTCTACACCAACGATTTCTCCGCAAGTGACTCTTCCGTGAAGCTCCTGAAGTATGCAGACGACACCACTCTCATCGGACTGATCCAGAACGGTGATGAGACTGCGTACAGACAGGAGGTGGAGCGGCTGGTCCACTGGTGCAGCCAAAACCACCTGGACCTGAACCCGCTCAAGACCGTGGAGATGACAGTGGACTTCAGGCGAGGCCCTTCACCACTTTCACCCCTCACTATCCGCAGTAATACTATTCTCTCCACAGACACCTTCAAGTTCCTGGGAACCACAATCTCTCGGGACCTGAAATGGACCGGCCACATAGACTCTGTCCGCAAGAAGGCCCAGCAGAGGCTGTACTTCCTGAGACAGCTCAAGAAGTTCAACCTGCCACGGGAGCTGCTGAAGACCTTCTACACTGCCATCATCCAGTCTGTCCTCTGCACCTCCATCACTGTCTGGTTTGGATCGGCCTCCAAACAAGACAAGCACAGACTGCAACGGACAATAAGGACTGCAGAAAAGATAATTGGAATCAACCTCCCATCTATCCAAGACTTGTACCTGTCCAGGACCAGGAAACGTGCAAGTAACATCTTAACAGACCCTTCGCACCCAGGTTGCAGCCTGTTTGAACTACTCCCCTCCGGACGCCGTTATAGAGCTCTGTACACTAAAACCAGCAGACACAGAGACAGCTTCTTTCCCCAGGCTGTCGCTCTGATGAACTCACACCACTCTTAGAGTCTCAGAGTCATTACTGTGCAATAACATCCCGCTTGCCACACCTTTTTTGTCTACACTGTTTGTACTATGTGTCCTCTCTGCATCCATTGCAGCCTGGTCATCCTAGAAGAGGGACCCTCCCATCTGTGGTCTCTTCTCAAGGTTTCTCATTTCCCCTAGCTGGAGTTTTGAGTTTTTCCTTGCCCTCTTGGGAGTTTAAGATCAGGGGGTGTTTGAGAATATCTTTCGTTCTTCACATGTCCTGAGTGTTGTTGTTAGTCACCTAAATGTTGAACAGAGGCTGTGATTTACCGAAGTCAAATTCCTTGTTTGGCACGCTCAAACATGGCGAATAAAAACTCTTGAATAAACTGCACTGGGGAATGTCAGCTGAGAGCCTGGAATGTCATTCTCCTGGAGAAATTCAACATCTCACACCGCACCTCTAATATACACGTGCACACCTCTGGCCAAGTGCTGACCCTAACCGGAAGCTGGCTGGCTTTGCAGCTCATGCAAAGATGGGAGTCCAATTCGAGGGCAGACTCGGGGCTATTCACATGGCTACGTCTGAAAATGACTTTCTGACAGCTAGTCGATACGCTGCCTTGCAATGAGCCGGACTCCCTCGCTAAAACTAACTGGCTGATTGAAGCTTCAATTACTGGACGCAATAGTGAGGTTTGTGTGTGTGTGTGTGTGTGTGTGTGTGTGTGTACGGTGCTTGTGCTTGTGCGTGTTTGGGCTTTTGGACTCCTGAAAGGTGGACAGGTCACCACAGAGCCATTAATTAATATTTATCTGCATGCATGGCAGCAGGTAGTGGAATTAGAGGCAATCACCACTAATGAAGACATAAAAGTGTACTTTAATGTTTAGCACACAACCTGTTTGCTCTAATGATCTCATTTGTGAGCTTGTGATTTTTATAAATAAAGCAATTTGGATTGAGTTAAATAGTTGCGCTTGCGTCAAAATCATTTGGAGCAGCATTTGGCTTACAATGGGGTTGGACAATATACGCAAATGCTTTGTATTTGTTCCATCGTCTTCATCCCATTTATTTGCAGCACTTTTCAAAACCGCTTATCAAAACTTGCTTCCTTACTTGAATTCATGCCCGAATGGTTTGCAAATGAAGTTGTAGCTTGATGAGGATGAGTACTGTATGACAGGCAATTAATTCTTCTAATTCCAGAAATTAATATCACTTTAGCTGCAGTCGCTGCTCTGTCGCTTTACTTTGTAACGCCTTCTTCCTCAATGAAGTTCCAAATGGATTTTTGTTCTGTACTTGAATTATATAAATGGAACACAAAGAGACAAGCAGAGGTAGATGAGATAGACTACACCGAATACCTAAGAAAAATATGTCAACTTTCAGGTGTATAGCAACATCATTGATTTTATCAGTATGCTGTATCATACATTTTAACAGGTAGATTGCACTATTTATTCCTCAATTGATTGTTATGCTGGTTCTGCTATTATTGAGAGAATATTAAGGATACTTCTATTTAATGTACAGTATATATTGTGCTAAGAGTAAACAGCATATAATATATTGATTGACAACATTTTAAACATTTTGATGTTAAAGCGATCAAAAATCTCTCATATCACTATGGGAGTTTGTTAGATGGCAAATATGTCGACACAAGCTAAAGTTAGATGTGAAATTAGGTTTATAGTATTTCACTTCTCATTTATGGGTGTTCAAGATGAGCAGCAAGAGAGATAGATAAATGAAAGATTGAGAAAGAGTAGTTGTCCCATCTGTCAAGTTCTGTCCAATTACTGAACTCAAATTCAGGGAGGCGACCTAGCATTGAAACCTGTTCCATTAGTGAGACCTTGTTTGCTAATTGAGCTCTTTGTGGCTCGTTAAATTGATGAAATTAGCGGTGCTGGGTTTTTTGGGAAAGAGAGTGCTGCCAGAATAATGGAGACCTTTTTTTTTTCTGAGCCACCAGTGATTGTATCGTACCTGTGGGATGTAAGACACACATGAGGACAGACACTTACTGAGGGAATTCAGGATTGTACAAAGTGGGTTGAAGGATGCCGGCTGGGAAAACTGAAAGACAATACAAACGAAACATGATTAAAGCACTCTTTGGATGTAGGGAGTGAAAAATACAAACAGCTGGTATCTCCAAGAATAAACAAATATGTAAAATTTGAGAGTAAAGTACATAATAAAATCACAGTATAGATTTGGATGTCCCCGAGTGCCAATGCAAATCAATTGGTGCTACCAAACTTGGCAGAATAAATTTGCTATGAACATCGCACTCAGCACAATTTTACTAGAAACGTAACTGGTCAAACGCTTCTAACTTTATTCGATTTCAAAATTGCTTTTAACGTAACAAATTTCAAGTGAGTGAGCGGCAAGAAAGAATTTTCTTTTTAACAAAATTACAAGACAATGTGTAAAAAAAACCTGGGTGCCCTTTTTCACTGTGTGTTGAATTTGATTCCACACATCTGGTGTGTAACCAAAGTCTTTTTACTAGTTTTAAAATGTCTTAAGGGTCTTGGGCCATCATTCCTATCTGATATGATTTCATCATATCAACCCTTGCGGGCCCTGAGGTGCTTTGGCACAGTTCTTTTAATTGTTAAAACGAAAATTAATGGAGAGGCTGCATTCAGCCACTCTGGAAGCGCCTGCCAGAGAGCATCGATATTTTTAAGAGTATGTTCAACTTTTTAGTTTAGCCTTTAACTGATTTCTCTTTTAATTTATTTTGGTATTTTATTTATTCACTTTTGTATTTATTAAAGTGTTTATTTAATTCTTATTCAGTTTCTTCACTCACATATTTATCCATTTACTATCAGTTTACCACACTTTAATGTTATTTTTTTGTGTCTCCTCATTTGTTTTTAGATTATCTTGTCTTATTGGCTTTTAATCATCTTAAATGTAAAATGTTTAATTCTTAACTCCAGTGTCACCTCATGGAAGTCACCACACTGAAAGATGTGTTTGGTCTGCCCATTCAGATGTCATCCTTACTGCCTTGCCATGTTTATAGTACATATTTCTTTTCAGTACTTTGTGAAAATATAATGTATAATTTTTATTTTATTTGATTTTACCTATGAAAGGCCACAGATGGGACAAAAATGACAAGAGACACGTTGGGCATCAAATAGGCATGTGCCAATTCTACTCCTGAATTATATCCCGAGCTGCTTACATAGTATCAACTCAAATGCTTTGAAAGTATTTTTTATATTGTCTCCTGAATGTAAACTCTTCACAGAAGGACCACATTTTTAACCACAAACTTGTAAGGCAGAAGTGCTAACCACATGCAGCCCACCACCAGGTTTCGGAAATTGCTAACATTTTTATTGTGAGAAGCAACAGCAGTCCAGTAATTGCGACTAATTAAGAGCGTAGAAAATGGAATTGGCTGAGGTGGTTGCCTTTGACGTGAGAGAAATATGTGTGGGACAAGGCTGTTCTGACCTCCTGGAGCCCTCTATATCAGCTTACGAGAAAACCATTGATTTCTTTTCAGTTAGGGATTTAAACCAGTAGGAAGGCTGGCAGGCAGGAACGAAGGTGCAGGCTCCTAGTGAGCGACAAGAGTAAGGAAGGGGTGATGGAGCGAGGCTATTTGTTAATTGAAAAGGTGTTACTGCTTGTTGTTTCTTAAAGTCAAGGTGCACACATGCCAACAATTTGAGCATTTACTCCCTCTTTTGATCAAAGTCAGCAAAAATCCAATATTTGGGAGTGTGCAAAAGATAAATGCTAAAGCCTGTTTCATATTTATAATTGCAAATTGTGGTCAAAATTAAGTCTGGCTGAACCAGAGATTCTGCAATTGTGACCTGAAGCTAGAGCTGTCGTCGGATACAAATGTATATGTAATGTGCCTTCCAAGTCGTTCAGCATGGCAAAAAAAAAGTTCTTCTGAACTTCTCTTTTTGCTTGTATTTGCATCTTTGGTACTTTATTTCTGATTTAAAGACAGTTTTGTCCTAACAAAACAAAAAGCAAACGGCAGTAACACTAACAGCATTATCATGAAAAAAGTCACGTCAAGTTTACGCCCTGAAAAAAGTAATGCTGTTTGTAACCCTGTTACTGCCATCACTGTATTTTATACATAGCAAACATGGATGCTGATGTGATTACATGATGGTTTGTTGCTGTGTGATAACCTACAAATTTGCAACAATATCCCACTTTTGTTGGATTCAGGCAAAAGTGGATAAGTGCTGGACAGTCTGCTATAGCTCTAGTTTGCCAATTGAGGTGGATTTCTGTGTACCAGAGGCTCATATGCCCTGTGATTAAGTGTCGATCAATACAGGGTAGAGTCTGCCTTTCAACCAAAGTCAGCTGAGAAAGTTTCAAGCTCACTTTACGCCAACAGGATGGTGTGCAAGACATTGAGAGCCGTGAACTCAATTTATCCATTTCTATACTGCTGATTAATGATGGGCAAATGAAGCTTCAAAATGATTCATGAACCCATTGTTGTGTTTACTTAGACCTGTAGATGGCACTCTGTTCACCGAAGAGCTGAAAGCCCATTGACTTGCCATTTCTTAAAACCCTCACTTTAAGCCAACATTGCCATCTAGAGGAGCCAAAGAATACAACAACTGGTTCATGAAGCTTCATTTAGGTTGCAGGTGAGCTAACCCAGCTGACTTTGGGCAAGAGTTTGAGGAACACCATAGACCGGTCACCCACCAATCACAGGGCATATATAGACAAACAGCCACTGATACTTAAATTCACACTTAAGACCAATTCAGAATCCCCAACGAACCTCGTATGAATACGTATTTTTTGAATTTTTGAGCCACATGCAAAGTCCAGATTGAACTCCCAACCTCTGAACTGTGAAGCAAAAGTGCTAACCACATCCAGCCACCAGCCACGAACCTCTACTGGGTAAAGATTCTCACAGACATACTTCAAAACCTTGTAGAAAGAATGGAAACAGTCTCCAATTTTCAAGCCCTACAGTGGCTAATATTTCTTGTCCCAGTGTGTGAACTATCACTCACCCATTTGGTTCTTGTTAGGAAGGTAGTAGGCATTGAGAGCCTGTGGGGGGAGTATCCACCTGTGGAGATATCAAACATTACCACCCAACACACACAAACATAGGCAAGCAGAGCGTCACACACACATACTACATACACCAAAGTAGTGAAGAGAATCCCAGAACATTCTCGCTCTCATTTCTGTAAAACCCCCTGGTGAGCAGCATTCAGTGCTTGTGATTCTACAGTCACAGCTCTCTGCACTTGAAAACAAGGACAGTTCCTCTATGCTAATCCACTTGAAGCCAGACCAATCGATTGCCACCAAATTCCCCAAATGACTAACTCTGAAAGTGAGCGATGCCCTTGTTCCAGGAGGGAAAGACTGATGGCTCTGCGTGGGCTGTGTAGCGTCAAAGAGGACCGAAAGACAAGAAGGAGAAGCATTTATTTATTTCTCGGTGACAAGACAGAGCGAGCGAGCAATGAAAGATGTACTTTTTGGTGATAAAGGGGGAGTGCGTGATTCAACTCTTTAGGGTATCGAGCGTGGGCTAATGGAGCAGTTGTTCCGGGCATCTTGGAATAATAATGTGTGTCAGTGTAGAGAATCACTCAATCCAGGAGTATGAAGCTGCTGTATTTTACAAAAAAGGGCTCCATGTTTCACCAAACGTCCCTACTGTCTGGCTGCTGTAGATAAATAACTAAATGGATATTCTTCAGCTCTGTGTTTCGACTTTAAATCTATTTGTTGGTCACAGTGGCACAACCACAAATGTGTCAAACTAAAAAAGGACATCATAGAGACAATTGCTATGAAGGGGAACTCACACTGTCTTATCCACTTCTTCGTGAATCTTCTTGATGGACAGCTTAATGTTGAATTTGATGGTGTTGAGAATGTTCTTGAAGTAGGTTTTCTCATCCACATCAAACTGCCAAACCGTAAAATACGATGACACCAATTGGTTAGTATACAGTTCTGAAAACAACAAGGTCTAATATACAGTAAATCATCAGCCAGTATATCTTTAAAGGAACGCGGTGTTAATAGGTTCGCACATCTACCATCAGCTTTAAGGTTCAGGTTTCGAATCTTAGCCAGCCTGTGGATGGATCGCTCCCATGCGATTCTAAAGAGTAAAAGCAGTATAGAAAATGGAAGGATGTATTCTTAACAAAGTGATCCGTGGATGAAGCTGCTTGTTTTTCACCAACGATTAGGTACAGTGGAATGCTTCATGAAAATACACTTGTTTTAAGATGGACTCTTCAGCAATTAACCAACTAGTTGTTAGTGGGTAAAGACATCGGGCAGCAGATCTTCTCCGCAAATTTGCCAAATTGTTCATGAGCAAGATATTGAAAAAACCCACATCGATGTGTGAATGATCTTTTGCTCTACCATGACATTTTCTATTAATCCTTTGGTGACTGCAGTGAAATTTTAAAGCGCTTCGAGGCCCTCAAGGTAAAGAAGTGCAACACAAGCAAGGCCATTAACCATATTGACTGTACTGGTTATTCTATTACTGAAAACTCACCCACTCATAACATGCACAATTTTTCCAGTGGAGTGATGTGGAAAAATATTTTTCACTCTTTAAGACCAATGTACTCATTGGTTGGTGCAGAGAGGGGAAAAAAGCAATAATCTAGCAAATTACAAAAGGTCCAAGAGAAATTTTGAATGCACCAGTTGCAAATCTGTGATCTGGACTTTTTGAAAGATTTACTGTGAGTTGGGATCACCTTGTACAACCATTTGAACTTTGGCCCAACAAAATTCTTAAAATACTAAAAACTAGCATGCTCACATGTAGAAAGGACTTGCACTCCAAATTAAAACGTCATATTTTCTGACTGCCACTGTTAATACTAAATATGCAGTAAAAATTGATACCGAACAATCCCTTCACTATCTAAAACATCGGTGTCAAACTCAAGGCCGAGGGTCCAGTTACGGCCCGCCACATCATTTTATGTGGCCCGCGAAGACAAATTTTTCATCGGCTTTGTGTCATTACTAAAATTATAAATTGTATATATAAATATATAAATATAAATATTGCTAGCAATTTTTATTACCATTCATCTTTTTAAACAATTTGAAAAGTTTTGACTAGTCTCTTATTTCAAAACTAGTTATTCATCAGTTTGCCGTGTAGCCTATACTGTAAATAATATAAGGCGTTGACAGTCATAATGGCCCTCCGAGGAAAACTATGACTACAATGCGGCCCGCGACAAAAATGAGTTTGACACCCCTGATCTAAAAACATGCAGGATAGCGGCCCTTGAGTCTGACACCTGTGCCTTGGACCAAATCCAGGTCTAGGTTATGGCGCAGGTGTTGTACTTCGGTGGATTCCATTAAAGCGCAAGCAGACACATTCCGTACTACGCTGAAGTTTATGATGGATGTCATCATATTTCCTTCATAAATATGACAACAGCATGCATCGACCTCTTTGACTGTATTATTATTCAGACACACGGTCGGCGGTGGAAGGCGGTCTCCAGGTGCCCTCTTTACATCGCCCAACTCTTACAAGTATATCATCCGAGACCTTGCAGTTTCTTCTATAGTGCTCAAACTACATCTGCATGGAGATCTGGTAGAATTCACATTATGTAGGTTTCTTTTATCACTAAAAGATAATTAACCTGCAATCTATTTAGAAAATGTCATAGGCAGGAATTTATCAACAACATAGTGCATATTTTTGCGCACAAATACGGCCAATGTTAACTTCCAGATAGAGCCTTTTTTTTCTAAAGCTGCAATGCCACGGTTTGACCTTGCTTCTACTATTTGCTTTTTAGTTCTGCCTGTTGGCTCTCACTGGGCCACATGTGCTTCTGTTATCTGGGCCGTTTCAAATTTGTGCTTGCAGATTACCTTTATCACACGTTTCTAGGTATTTTCTTTTAGTTTCTCTGATTACGCAAGCTCTATTATAAAAAATGTTCTCTGAAAAATGTATGGGTGGACCTTCTTTTGCCACGGGTTGCTAACTAGTAACCCATTCTGATACCTAGTGTAGTGTTACAGATATCGATTTTCATTTCACATAGTGGATACTGAATGTTACCCCTACTTGAATCAGCATAGCTAATTTGAAGGGTACTTTTTTCTGCACGATGTATGCTCTCGCCATTTAAATTGGCTCCCAGGATAGGAACGCCTGATGGAAAATCATTTTCAAAGTAGAAAGCCATGATGAGAAAGTGTGATCTTATGACTCACCCCATATTCGCGATCTATGAGCTCAGGCTTGACCAGGAAGTCTGGGTATCCTGTCATGACCATCATGTACTTCAGCTGAGAAAGACGAGTTGAAGAGGATTATGAGGGACAAAGTGGAAAGTGTGCAGGGGAAAAAAATACCACTCTCCATACATTTGCCTCCAACATATATTGAATTATCATTTGCGTCTGGAGTCGGGCACACACATCTGCACAAGCGCACACATCAACTAATCAAGCAAACCAAGTGAAATAGGATTACAGGGAAGCTCTTTATATTCGGCAAGGCCCTATAAAAGGATTATAACTTCACATTGTAAATGTATTAGAAGGGATATCTTGCTGTGCAGACCCTAAATCAGTACCACAGAGAGATCTGTATTCTCAAAGTCAAGACCTTGATGTATTCTATCACTTTGTTTCATCTACCCAAGCAATCAGTCAAACCCGCGGAAGGAAGAGAAGTAGAAAACTAAAACAAATCCAAATCCTATCTAACAGGAACTTGTGTGTGTGTGTGAGATGAAGGAATAAAGTTTTCAACCTTTGCTCTGGCTGCCTCCTTGGTGGCTTCATCCATCCAGTCAAGCTCCTGCAGCCGCAGGTCCAGGGAATGCTTTATATCCTCTACCAACTCTTGCACCTGGAGGGGATCACATTACATTTAAGGTTTCTTTAAAACACATTTTCTCACTCAGCTTATTTCCTGTTAGCCCAGGAACGTTATGTTTTTAGCAGATGTTGGAACTGTTATGTTTCTTTGACGGGAAACTACTGTTGACCAACCATATTAATTTCTGGATGTGCCGTATAAAAGGATGTAACAGGCATGATCACTGAGAACAAAGCTCAGTTGAACACAGACCTCCACTCAGACAAAGATACAAAATTGTAATTCTATATGTGTTTATATATGATGACCTCGTGGTGATCAGCAGCTTGTGTTTACACTTGAATAAAAAGGACATATTGTTATTCCACACACAAATGCAAAAGGCAAAAACAAAAGTCAACAACCCAACAACGTAATGAGAAAAAATTTCCCCATTTTACATTTTTATTCCAAATTTATTCCATTTATATGCCAAAATTTTCTGGGCTTCTGTCCCCCTTCCACAAATGAAAAAACAAATCACTCAATCATAATTTTGTCATGACAAATGTCTGCTGTTCCATCACATCGTGTATGCCTCCATGTCAGGTACTCGGCATGACAAAACACTCGTCTTGAAAGCTTAACAAGAGCTCCCAAGGCTTTGTAATTTCTCTTTAGGCTGTGGTAAGTGTCATCTGTCAGGGCTGCACATCACAACTTGTTACCAAACAAACGTCGTGGGCATTAGGTCTTAAAATAAACCAGCTTCCAGCCCCTTATACTGCATTTTAGACAATTTCTTTGCCTGTTGTAATTTTTAATAAGGCACAAGGGATTATATTCTATCTAAACAGCACTCCCCAAAAATATAGAAGTACAGGTATAAAAATTCATTAAAAAAAAAAGCAATCAATAAAGAAGTGCAATGCAGTATGTAAAATTAATAAAAATATGACCATGTCTGTGTTCATCCACATCGGTCATATAAAGATGGAAGCATAAATGTGAATTAGTATTTACACAAGAAAGAGAACATTGAGAAAAACTCGCACCAGTATACAGCAGTCCAACCCTAATTTTGCCCTTAAAATCAACAAAGGATTGACAATTATTTAGGTAAAGTGCACAATTTTTTCTTTCAACAAGTTTGAAAGTAGTGACAGTGTTGAGTGGACAGATACAAGACTTTTGTTGCAGAAGTTAAAAAAAAAAACACATACATATCTTCATGTTCTAGGATGGCCAAGAGACTGTGATAAGAATAACAATGTGGAAGGATCAAGGTGGGAGAAAGACGGACCATAGGTGATAGAGGGCCAGAGGTGTGGGATTAGTGAGAACTGGCTTAGAGAGCATTATAATGGTCATGGATAGAATTTTCAGATTGGAGCTCAGCAAACCATGAGAATCATCAAGTTGTTTCAGAAAGCCAAGATGAAATGTAAGAAAGAAATGCATGAAGTATAAATCCATGGTTAAAAAAAAAGTTTCTTTTTTTTTTTTCTCTCAATACAAGTTTAGAATAATGATGTTACCAAATGTGTTTTCAGCAATAACATTTGAGGCCAAGGTCAGTTTTTGAATATCCTCTTATTGCCTTGGAAGGCTATATGATTTTCAAATTCATCTCAAAGCCAATGGCCCTCTTTACAAGCAATTATTGAAAACTAGCTGATATTTTGTGCATAGTTAATCTGAAAAACGACACACAACGAAAGGCATGCATTCAGTGTTTCATTCTTTCACTCCCCAGCTTGCATTCTTACCTTCGCCTTGCTCTGTGAGGAGAAGTGCTGCTGGACAAAGAGAGCTCCCAGGGCCATGCCAAAGTGTTTGTTGGCCTGCGTGAGGCACAGTCTGCCCAGCTCCAGCTGCTGCTCGGTGCCATCAATCTCCCGGGAAAACTCATGGATGGTGCTTCGGAAGGCGGTTGACAGATGTTCACTTAGCGCTGCCACAATGCGCCACAGCATGTAGTTATGGAGAACCCTACGGTGGAAGGTTCAGTAAGTGAGGACAGTGTTATTGGATAAAGCATACAGATCATTGAAAAAGTATCTGTGCGGCAATGAGCGCGAGAGCTGTTAAAATTACATGAATACTTGTGAACGGTGCCGCCTCTAATTTTTTCTTAAAAGTGATGTAACAGTCAACTGCGTACAATAGTATGATTTCTTGTTTTACATACACTTTATTTATATCAGTGTTTTTGAGTATGTGTCAAATTTTCTCTGGACACCACCACTGCACTCCAGAGGAAACATGATAGCTTGAGAGAGAAAAAAAAATGGAATTGCTAACTTCAGCAGTGTAAAAGGCAACATGGATACAGCAAATAGGGGAGGCGAGAAGACAGTCTGTACAATAAGAAAGTTACGGAATAAGCTCCAGAAAAATTAATGTGTGACTCCTCACCTACCAGGACTGTCACCTTCGTGGTTTTGCAACCCCCATACATAAGCGAAAGTGAAAAGTAAGCTACAAACACAGGCAAGCTAACAACTAAGTAACACCAATCAAATCTAATATTGCCATTCGGAGGAATAAACCTGGAGAGACTTTATTTAACAGACATGTTTTAGTTTGGCTGTAGCTTATGCCAAATTATACTAATATAGTCACGCTTCATTTCGAAATATCTTGGTCTTCTCACAATCTCGGTTTGACTCAGCCTTAACTTACAAATCTATCCAGGTAAGGCAACTGAGAACATTTTTTTCATTTATTTCCAATGCAAATTATTCATGTTCATGCATTGTCTTTCATGTACCTAATATTGTGGTTATTGCATGGACCATGGCCTCAAGACAGGCCACTTCAAGAAAAATGGTTGAATCGATGCCGCCTGACAACAATGCCATGGAGGCCGTCTGGATCAAAATTTTAGCTCTGAAAGTATCTGAAATAGTATAAGCGGTGGAGACATGAGAAAACAAGACAATGAATGAAAACCAAAGCAGAGTGGTCTGGTTTAGTCTAGTCCAGTGCGGCAAGAAGAGGCACTAAAGGAGAAAGGGAATCATCCATTTATGCATTCAAGTTGAGTCTTTTTCCATCCTCAGACAGAATGGTGGTGTGCTCTTGTGCCCTACTCTGCTGGGTGCACTCTTTCAATGTGCTATGGGGGACAGATGCCCCACTCCCATTGTGAGGATCCATCTGAGGCTTAAGGCATGTTGTTATTGTTTCCTCAACGATTTTATTTTCCCTGTGTATGACAGATATGGAATCAGAAGAGCTTGGCAACGGTACCCTGAAGGTCCTGCCAATAAAACACTTGTGTTGTGAATATAATTGATGGCAAAAGGTAAAGGAAGATGGGCTTGGAGGATGGAGGCTTGTAAATGTTAGATGATATTTTGCAAAGACAATTCAGCATACCTAGAATTTATTTAAGATAGAGATTGCTCAGATGCAATTCATATCTAATTTGTACAAATTATCTACATTATTGAAATAGTGTACTTAGCTCCATCCAATGTTGGACAATGGGCCTCATTCACTACTGTTTCTTCCCGTGACCCTCCACTTAAAGGGAATCTAGCATTCAAGTATGTTTTCTTGGCAAGAGCAAGCCACCATGGGTATGAGAAGCAAGGATTTTATTTGAAGTAACAATCAGAGGTGTAAAGGCTGCCATAGTTTGGCTTTAGCAAAGGTGCTTCTAAACAACTGGGCTGGCAGGTAACCGAACACCCAGAAGCTAACTCGTTTACCTGCTGGTTTATTAAAAGCACTTGTGGCTTAAGACAAACTGTGGCGAGGTTTCTAATTTCTGGACCTGGATTGACACCTCAGGTAACAATGTTAATGAGTAATTTTCACAAAGTTTCTTCAGTCCGTGCCAGCTATACTAAAAATGAATCTTTGACGTCTATGGCAGTGAACGGGTTAAACTGCAAATGTTTTTGTGATGTGTTTGGAAACCTAATTATTTGAATTATGCACCTGCTGCACACACACACACCTAATTCCAAAAGTACTATTCACACCTCTGTAGCCAACACTTCATTTTGCATATGCATTTTACATGAAACATCTTTTCACACCACTTTTCCTTCTTTACAGTCACCTCAAAGGTTAAGCCAATCTTGCCTGATGACATGTAAAATGTGTCAGCAAGTACATTTGCAGTAATGGAGTAACAGCAGAATGTACAGATCAACCAGTGGCTCTTAATTAGTGAAGGAGTGAGGGCTCATTAGCTGAATGGATTTTAATGAGGCTAGTTAGGGAGATGAAAAGACACTGTCCTCCCATTTACAAAGGTAATGACCCTGAAGGGTAATGGGTGGGATTGAGAGCCTCCTATATTCCAAACCTGCAATGGCACTGCGTTGCAGGCTTTAAGTGCAAATACATTTATATACTGCATTGTTAAAGTGGAAAACCATTCAACTACGCTCTGCAACTGCAAAACCCAAAATATTTGGGACAGGTTTTTTACCATTGTGTAATCACAACTGTATATTTTCAATTCAGATGAGCTCTAAACATTCATTTGAGAGCACAAGTGCTGCAATGAGTGCTAAAGCACCATGAAAGCCGGCATTTAGTGAACCGTAAATAACATTAGAACCAGACTGTGTCTGTATTTTGAAAGCAGGACAACGCAGAGAATTCTGAGCTTCAGGGGCCGACACAAATATGGTATCGTACGCATAAGTGCAAGAATACGGCGTCAACATAAATTAGACCACACAGTATAGTGCTCCACCCGAAGCTTGAACTAGCATTAAGTAGCAAACCATTAAAAATGACACACAGCAGCGTGCCAGCCTCACACTCTCACACCCTTGAGAGTGACGATGAACAGAAGGAGCAGACGGAGCAGGAGCAGTGGCAAGGGTGTGTGAGAGATTCTGGTGTTGTCATTATGCTTTCTCCTCCATTGGAGGCTTGCTCATCTGGCTAATGGGATCGGCTGCAGTAACTGCAGTGGCTGGAGACGCCATAGTGGGCTGTAGAGAAGGACAGGAAAATTGGAGGAGGATGATGAGATGGTGTGATAGCTTCTGGGTGGACTTACTACATATGACTGAATGCCATGAATGAAACACTGGGCGAAGAATATGCCTTGCTCATTCATACTCAGGGCTTATTTCTGTCCAATAAATGGTACCTGCAGCCTTTTGGCCACAAGTGGACTTCTTCTTAACTGATTGGCTTTAGCTGCAAGATTGAAGTAAAGGACTAGATTGCTCTTTAAGAACTCCTCATAAACTTTTACTGACCTTTCTGAGAAATGTTCCAGCTTGGGAACATGTGAAATCAGTTTTGGAAGCCACTTCAAAAGGTATATAGAGAGTCATGGTTGGATGTGTTTGCTGTTGAAGAACTTAAGAGCACTAATCTCAACCATATAAAACACCAATATAGCAAAATGTTCCTCCTAAATGTTCCTCTGGCTGAATGGAGAAAACATCTCCAGGTGGATGAGAGGTTGGTTTGTTGGCATATCACTCACTCACTCACTCACTCACTCACTCACTCACTCACTCACTCACTCACTCACTCACTCACTCACTCACTCACTCACTCACTCACTCACTCACTCACTCACTCACTCACTCACTCACTCACTCACTCACTCACTCACTCTATTTTTGTACAGGTGGGATATTGTTTGTTCATGTTTTGAAAGTGTTGAAAGTTAGAAGTATCACAGTCATAGTGTTACAGTCGTACATAAAAAAACAAATGGGACTCTTCTGTGGATAACATTTTGAATACAGTACCTGTAAACTGTTGACACATCAGAAAATCGAATGCTACAGGGTAGAAAAACAAACAAAAAAAACAGGCATATGTCAACGCCATAGTTCAGCCTGAGAGGGTAATTGAGAAAGATTGTGGGTCTGAATTCAGCTGAAACTAAAAATCCATTATTGCAGTGAGGCTATGTTGGACATTAGGCTAGTGGACCAGGGTGTTATGGTTCTGGCAGTTCATCCAGAACATGTTTGGAATTACTTTTTCCAATAATTGGTACATAAAAGAGGCAAACTCATTTGCTGCCAAATCAAATGAGCAGTTAAATCTCCTACCTTTCCATGCAAAGGCCATACATGGTTAGTGCATTTGGTGAAGGTCTATTCCTGCTGGCCGAGTGGAACAGCTCGACAGATTTGTCAGAGCTGCTATGACACATCAGGGGCCACCATGACCAACCTTTGTAGATGAATCCCTCTAACAGCTGACATTTTATTTTTCCCTCAACATTTTATTTTTCTGCTTGTGTAAGTGATGTGACATTGTAGAATTAAGCCATCCAACCTTTGCTGGAGAAGCCTTCCCAAATAATGTCCTTCTCCTAGTCGCAAACAAAAACAAAACAAAACAAAACAAAACAAAAAGAAAAGAAAAATGACCTTTACTGGGCTCACTCAATAAGTATCCTGCATTTGTGTCATGGAGTAGTGTTACATGTTGATGCCGTTTGTGCATGTGATGCAGGTACAATATCAAGCAAGTTCTAAACCCAGAATGGTAAAGAAAATAGAGGGGTGGGGGGTGGGGGGGGGGGATCGCCTCAGCAATGATATCTACGGAAATAAAATGTTCCAAACAACAAAACAGCTTAAGTTACTACAAATATTTACCAACAAGTATTTTGAATGTTTAGCAACATTTCATCATTTAAAATTTGAATGAAATTTAATTAATTTTAGAAAATCTCTGACTTCCTGAGATGAGTGAAGTCCCGAAAAATCTTCTTTAGGATTATTGTCTAATAAGTGAATCATCACAATCATAGTTTCACTGTCATTGTCCAGGTGAGCATTGAAGTCACCCAACCAATCCATTGGGGTGCCCAAGGACTTCAAAAAGTGTGGGCACTCTGAACTGTTGCTTGGTGCGTAGGAACAAACAACAGTCAGGACCTGCCCCCTTGGGTTGAACCCAAACGTACAGCTTTCCTTGGCCCCTCCCGCAGGGGGTGAGCTCGTGGGGAGGGGGACCCACATTGTCCATCCAGACGCTTGCCACTGAGCACCACCTCCGGAGGGTGGCCCCCGGTGACCTGCGTCTGGGCAAAGGAAAACGATGTCCATATATCTTAATCATTGCAAGGGTTTCTGTGAACTGTACTTTGTGTGGTACCTCATCTTTAGCATGGTTGACCCTGCCACTTGCATGAATCCCCCGGGTACTTAGCTCACCAGTGACACACACACACACACACACACCTCTCCACCATGATAAGCTGACAGCTCATATTTGTATGCAAAACGTTTTAAGCGCCGATATTGAATGTTCTCCATCGGTGACAGATGGAAAGTGTGAGGGACTGAAAAGGAACAAAAGTATTCCGTTCGAGGTATACCTTTTCAAGTACACTGTTATTTCTCCCCTCTGAAGTCTTAATAGAGCTTGAGTTTACCGTAGATGGCTGACATATGTATCTATGTATGTGGGAGTATGACATGTATGACATCAGCCCATTTTTCCACATTAATGACAAGAAAGTAATACACCCGCCAGTCATCCAGTCAGTCAGCTACGCTTGCAGCTTGAGTGGTGTTGTGTAGAGCATAGTGACTATTGGCGAGCTGTCACTGGCTCTAACACACATCTTGACGTGGTATAGCCCTGCAGCCTGTCAAGAGCAAAAAAAGGGAGGGAAGTGTGTGTGTGTGTGTGTGTGCTTATGTAGGAGAACAGTGTGGGTAGATCAATAATAATCAGCTGCTTTAGAACTGGAAGGTAATTCAACAGGAACTGATGTGCACTAACATACTCAAATGTCCATGCACAGAAGGACCTGGAAAAAAAAAAAAGCTATATGACAGCTTCAAAGAAAAGACCATGCAATGGCACTCTACACTCAGACTGCACAAATCAATTTGAAAGAAAGTGCTCATAAAGAACCGAACTAAAAATGCATACATCAAAAACAATCGATTTTAGAAAGAATTAGTGCCCCTCCCCTTGGTACGAAATCCAAGCCTTGGAACCTTTTCCACTCTCTTTCCTACTCATTTTGTTTACCTTTTTGATGTGGTCTTGATGATGTCGGACACTTTTTGTATGTAATCTGTGGCAAGTACCACGATCTCCTTGTCTTCAGAGAAGTTGTCCTGGAAGATTTTATCCAGCAGGCGTTTCCAGTGAAGCTGTGGTCAGACAGAATCATCAATTGACACTGTGACGTAAACAATGTTATTTCCCCTTTATTGCATCATACTGATGGAATTCTTTGACTGACCATGTGAGCCCCTTTTTACTTGCTGTTTCAAGGTTAATATCGGGAGAATGTTATTTATAATATTCTATTCTACAATTATATAATTGAACAGTAGAGAGCCTTGTTAGAGTTAGGTCAGATGCCTCTAATGGCTAATTTCCATTGTCAAATTTAGTGTTTTTCTTTCAGCTGATCACTGTGTTGTTTGTTTATCTTGGTGCTCTAGTAATCAAAAACAGTCAATTCTAGGGAGTGACGATTCATGCTCATTGTGCATGTGCTCAGTTCGTAATCAGGTTATTGAATATACTGAAGCACGCAATTAGTGCATTAAGGAAACCACATTGTTTTAATAATTAAATACCTTTGGCATAATCACTTCAAATCCACACATATTTTTGAGAAATGCATCATGAAGTGTGTTTGCACATTTTTTACCTCTTCAAATCTCAATTATTTATTTATTTTTTCCTTTCTTTATTTCCTCCTTTATTTATTTATTTACTAACTACCTTGTCATATTCTAAACCAATCCAATGAGTCAGAGGTTCTATTATATTGTTGAGGAATACAGTACTTAAGAATGCATAATCACAGACTTCATTATAATACGTCTGTTCGAGGCTGGACCATTACTTTAATGAAAAGCCAGGCAAAGATTCATAAGTCAATATTCACGCTCAATATTGCATATTGTTATTCAATACTGATTCCACTGACTTTTCTTCATGAGATTTTTTACCATGGCTGCATTCAGACATTTTTGGTGGTGACAAAATAAAGGCGTATTCTTGCACCCTTGAAAAATGTTTTACTGCGGCAGTAAGAAATAAGTAGGCGAGCAAATCACTACACTATGGGCCATCAATGTGCAGTAATATGAAGTACTGTACTATAATACGTATATTGCGGAGATAGTAACATAACTTAGGTAACTTACCCATCCATCCTCTACACTGTGTATACTGTATATACATATGTGTGTGTTTAAAATGATATAGTTTTTCTTCTACAAGATCCAATTACATTAATGAAAATGTGTCCCCTTTGACAAACGAGTGAGTCTGGTCTGAGAGTTGCCTCAGGATGCAAATAGTTTAAAGGAAAGACCAAACAAAAAAAGATCAAGAGCGTTTGCCTTCCACAAATTCATTTGGAGGAATCAGTTAGTAAAGCCTCTTAATTACGTATCATGTAAACAAAATTTGCATCCTAAATTCATCAGCATCCTCCAGATCTAATTGACAGTAAATTGGTTGCAGCAGCACAGAGTGCTTCTTATGCTTCTGTTTCGGTCCAATTTTCAATCGGCATCTTTGGCCTCATTTTAAGGTTTGCAGATATTCACGATCAGAGTATGTTTCTTTCTTTAATGTAAATGTTTAATCTCATTTTGGCCAAGAATTTGAAATCAGGTACTTTATCTTTCTTTTTTTTTCTCATGTGTCTCTCTTCTAACCACAAAACATCTTGAGGATCTCTGTCAGCGTGCGCGCTGCTTCAGGGTAGTGCCTCCTCCTTCTCCTCGCTCGAAATCCAATTTACCTTTCCTCCTCCTCCTGCCATCATGTCTAACACTCTCCAATGTCCGCTTATACTTCTTCCTCCCCTCTCGCATTCAAGCTTCAATCTTAAGTCCTGCAAGGCGGACGCTTTTTGTGATTCACTTGTGTGTGTGTGTCTGTGTGTGTGTGTGTGTGTGTACAGTACTCACACCAGGAGCAGTGCGCTGTAGCTGCCTGAGTGTAATACGGTTATACATCGTGCTGACGTCCTTTCTTTGGTCATCATAATCTGACATGGTGATCTGGAGAGAGATTTTACTGAAGACTGGACACATAAACGTATGCTTGCTCGTAAACTGGCGCAGACACACAATCAGCTCACATTGGCTAGACGAGTCTCCAGCTGTATAATCTCCTTGGACTTTTGTGTAGCATTGTGAGCTCCCAGCATGCTTAGTAAGCGCTCCATGAGGGCCTTGTATGCCGCCAAGATCTGAAAAGCACAATGACTTCAGCGCTAATCGAAGGGAGGAGCGTCATAAATAACAGCTGGTGACGGCCTGACATGTGGCAGGGTGTAAAGGATAACAAAAGCACAGTGGGACACAAAAGAAAACAGGTGGATTAATGCAGATGAGCCAGGCAACTAAATAGAACAGATGGGAGAGGGATGAAGAAGTGAGGGAAGAAAGCAGCAAAAGACAAGAGGGTGAACTCATTGACAGTGAAGGGTGCAGGAAAGCATCATATTGGAAAGGGGATTGGATGTGGTCCAATAGGAAGTGAGGGCAGAAGGTACAGTGCAGGGAGAAAATGGCATGGAAAACGAAATGGATGGAAAAAACAGGAATTTCTACCTTGACACTGTCTTCATCCTGACCCAAGTAAAGACTTCTCTCAGGCAGTGTGAGTCCTTCCTGATCAATCTATGCAGACATCAGACATGCAATTCAATGTCATAGTCACAAAAGTGACAATATTTACCAAAAACAATGAAATACATGTTTATTTTTCAAATCATAAACATAACTGTGGCTAATCATTATTTGGGTCTGTTCCCTTTTCAAATTTGAAACTGAACCACCAACTAAATCATTTCTAAAAATCTGTGAGTGGCTCTTCTGCACTCCCACCACTCTATCACATAAGATTGGGACTAATTTACATAATAAATGCCCTCATGCGAGTTTCCTTTTGCCAACCCTCGCACATCATGTTATAGGCAGAGAAACCTGTTGTCCACTTTCAAGTGAGGGACATTTTATGTCCTATTTTTTTTTATTTTGCTCAGTTTTACTCCGTAAAAAAGAAAACATACTCAATTGCCTTACCTGCATGATTACGTACATTGGGTAAGATAAATAAATAAATAAATGCCCCCATAAGGGTCTCTGCCCTGCCGGGCTGATGTCACAGGTGGTGAATGGGCTTGGGTCGGTTATTATACAGAGCTACTTTAAAGTCCTTTTCTGAAAAATTATCAGGTAGAAAAACCAATATTTCAGTAAAAAAATCAATAAAATACAGTGGAAACTCCAAACTGTATGCCTTTAGGTTTTTCATTTTGTTGATGTGTGACATTTATTTCAAAAGTGACAAAGCATCCTCAACAAGGAGAAAAAGAGGAAGAGAAGAATGCACACAATAAATAAGTATGTTACATGATGTTTACAGCTACCAACCTTGCTTGTCTCACTATTAACAGTGGTCAACTTATATGTACACTAAAAAGCTAATCAGAATTTGATCAGCATCCCTTCAACAGATTGTCTTCAACCTTAGAGGTTCCACTGTCGAGCCACAATAAATAATACAATTTGAAGGTGTCTTTAGATTTCAAATTCGTCAACATAGAGAAATCATTAAAACCATGTAATATATTCCAACAATTGTCTTTGTCTGAAGTTTCTATTAAAAACTTGCAGGACAGTATTATAATGAGAGCCTTCTAAAGGCTATGCTTGAGTCAGCGCCTTATAATGTGAATTTTGACATTTAAATGAAATGTTTTCCCCGCTCCCTTTTCTTCCCTTCTTTAATCAGGAAAAAAAAGTATTTTAAACAGTCACAGTATTTGATCGTGGATATGAGCCATGTTTTTGCACCAAGAGTATCTCTGTGAGATCAAGTTCAACTCTGTGAGATCAAGTTCAACTCTACTGCTCAAACATGCTGTAATTAGGAGGCAGTCTATGACAACAAGCTGTGTTGTCACAGAGGATTAACCTTCTAACATAACGATACACACACGCAGATGCACGTGCCGCATAAAAATGGACACTGTTTCTCACCCTGATTGCATTCCGAGAAGAGTTCTTGTCATCCACGTTGACGGTGAGAGAGAAAAACACAGCAGTGCTGTACACGCCCTGCGTCCTATAAAGCAGTTCATTGAAATCTGGTCTTTGTGGGGCACCTTCTTTCTCCCAGCCTGCAGCCCCAGGAGGAGCCCCAACCTGATCCCACCCTCCGCAGCTGTCAATCACCTCCATCATGGGGTCAGAGCCTAGCTTGTCGATCTCTTGGATGTTGATGCATGATCTGTAAAACTCCTTGACTTTGCGCTCTGCCGATTGGGGCTCACGTCTCTGAATTGGCTCCATAAGTATGTGCTGCAGTTTTTCTTCATTGTGCTCTCCTATGGCTGTAATGATTCCATAGCTGAGCTTGTCCTCTGGGATGGCGTGACGTCTCAACCAGCCTCCACACGCAAAGGAGTAAAAGTCTTGGCAGGGCTGGATGGTGGGGTCAATATTGGCCTGCACAAAACGTGCCGCCCGCAACAGTACGCGTCGCCGCTGGCAGTCCTGCCTGCACTGCGGATCTTGCTGGGCCTCCAGCGAAATGTATTTCATTGCTAGCATGCTTCCTAAAATGACACACATGCCCGCTGCGAAGACCAAAGCCGATAGGAGGCAAATCTCTCTCCGGCTCCACCGGGGGAGCCCGCCACCGCTGCCGGTGCTGCTCGCATCTCTGTTGCGACCATTTGACCAGGTGCTTCCCCGCCCGCGCGTCATGTGACGGTCCAGACTGCCACCCAAGTGAAGGGTCATACCATTACTGAGGATGTCACTGCTGTAGCGGCCGCCATATTTCACTTCCTGGAACTCATCATAGTGTGCGGTTAGCGAGTAGGTCTTCTCCATGACAATGGGACGTTATGAATTAGACGTCACGAGCAGACGGCTGTGGGGGAGAAGGGATTAAAGGGATTTATTTTGTGTTCAGATTAAGACCATGACGCCGAGTGAGATAAATAGAGGGAGGCCACACAGGGCAAAACACGGATGATATGGACGTCTTAGGCTACGTTGCCTTTGTTCCTTTCAAATCACAAGCCGGCAGAGTGAGGACTTCCATTCTGCTTGAGGAATCTCCCGGGTCTTGCTCTCTATCTCGCTCATCCTCTTTCTCCTGGCTCCCTTTCCATTTGTTCTCCTCCTCCCCAACTGGTTCCAGGTCACCTGCTGATGAAAATAAGAATGATTTAGGAGGGGGCTTTGCGGCATCAAAAGAAATATTGAACAACCAAGACTTTAAAGTTTGGGCACAGTTTTTGCACATATTCTGACCAATTCTGATGGATGGCGGCGAAACCTGTTGGGTTAATCGCTGTCTCTGAGGGAAGTTTGGATGACTTGCTAAAAACAGGGGATAAAAGCTGAGAAATTGAGTGTAAACCTGAAGATTGGGTTCGCCAAGGTAATTTTGTGCTTAAAAATAAAATGCACCCAGAGAGAGTAATCAAAAGCATAAATCTTAAATGAAAGGCATCATCCAGATCCATGTTTCCGAGGGAACAAAATAATAGATCCCAACCTATCAACACAAGAAATTAAATCTGGATTAGAAGAAATGTTCAATCAAGTTTCCATATCTGTAATTGCAGTCATAAAGCATCATCATGTATTCTACTTGAAAAAAAAATCCCTAAAAATAATGCTCGAAAAGCTGCATTTGTGAAAGTACACAGACCCACAAGGTAAAGGTACATAGAAACAGTCGAGGGCTGACTGCTCCAACTAATCCACTGTCCATACTGCCTGTAGGCGATATCACACAAAACAATGACAGCGCCGGACAGATAAGTCGTGTTGTACCGGTGTGAGGGAGCACTCTGTATGACTGTGTTGCACGGGGTTATTGGTCAGCCAGAGTCAACCTGCTCAGAGCTATGAAGACCATCAGTTACACCTGATATGAGAAGAGCTTGCTGCAGTTGCTGCGTTCATCATGCATACACGTGGACACATCAAAATCCATCACCTCAGAAGACATAAAGTCGAAATGGTGAGCACCACATGACAACTGCAGGAATACGGATCGTACAGTAGTGCCTCGTCTGATGAATGATTATTAAGTGTATGGAGAATGTACATCCATCTTTTATTAAAACAAAATCGAAGCAGCGTATGAATTATAATGGAATTTTTCCAACAAATGCAATCACCATTATAAAAGACCAGCAATAGTTCAATGAGTATATAACAATTGCTCGCAAAAACATCATCGTCAGCATCATCACGACAGTTTTAGTAATTGGGTAGTTCTAGCACAGTCTTATGACAGGCAAGTTAACCTAATTGATCATATCAGCTTTTTTTTTTTTGTTGATAATTTAAGTGAGAATTATTCTTCCAGACGTCGTTAGTCGGCACACTTTTTTTGCAATGATGCCTCCCTATTAATATTTCTGATATTATGTATTTCTTGTAGCATCTAGTACTAAAAAATCTTAGTCATTACTGCTCTTGTTTCTGCTACGGGGTTATCAGTCATTCGCACCCTCCTCAAAGTGTTCGTCTCAATACACAGTGCTGTGTAGTTCAAGGCAAATTGGGTATCCAAAAGGGCAGAAAATTGGGGCAAGAACTGGGAAAATTCAACGATTAGGTCTCTCAGTGAGATGTCATTGTCCATCCAAATTTTCATCTGTCAAAACCGCCACTTTGGTGCACATGCTTTTGTATCGGTGAGGCTTTAACTACTGTATGTATCATGACATTAGTTTCATGTACTTAATGGATGAGCACTTATTCTCTCTACCTCTACTTATTATAATGCACAGGTGATCGGATTATATGATTTCGATATATGCCTCCTCTCTTTGCAAGTACTCTCGTCTGCTTTTGAAATGCACCTACACTCCCTTGTGCCACAGCTCCTTAAACACGACAATAAATTAAGGCGCGCACACAGACACACACACACGCACTCATGCACACACACATACGGACCTGAACTCGTGTATGGATAATGGATTGGATCTTGTGGGTTCCATCACAGAACGCTATGTGTGATGAATGGCTATTTACTGAACATGACAGCTTCTGATATCTGAGGGTAACTTATGCTGAAGCGTATGCACACACACGCGCACACACACACACACACACACGCACACACGCACACACACACGATGCAACTGCACAAGACTGGACACATATGTGGAAAACACAGGTCTCATGAGATATTGCACTTTAGCAGCTTTTGTCATTATATTGTATGCCTTTGAAAGTATTCTATTAACATAAGTGGTAAATCATTTCTTGGAAGGGCAACACTTTCTTTCAATGGCCCTCATTTACCACCAGTTCTTGATACGTCCTAGGGACTTATTGTGGTAGAATTGTATAATAATTGTTTGTATAAAAATAATTGGGTCTCTGGAATACATGCCCACTGATCCTTTGTCCGAGTCTGACGCCAAACTACACAGAAGCGCAATCATGTTGAAAAGAAAACATAAGCAGAGCTGCAGTGTTAGCACAGATTAGTGTCAACCACTGGTGTTACCAGCATTTATGTTTTACTCTCCAAAATGCTAATGAGCAGACAAAGCAAGACAGGTTATTATCAGGGGACTGTTACTGTATGCTAAGTCAGATCAGCTGGCAGACACCAAAACCGTCATACGCAATCACACTTAGCCAATTCAATCATAACAGCCCTAACTTCAGTCTGATAACCTGCTGCCCTGTGGCATCTTTTCTTGATGAAACACTTGATGACGACATCTTTCCTGACTTTGCAAATTATTTTGAGTGCTTCTGTTTCTTTTGTTGTGTGACACAGGCTTTGATTGTGCAACCTGTCCAGCTCGAGTTGCGTGTTCGTGCCAAGAAGAGGAAAGTGTGGTGAACTTTTTCTTTCTTTCTTTCTTTCTTTCTTTTTTTCTTTCTTTCTTTCTTTCTTTCTTTCTTTCTTTCTTTCTTTCTACAAACAAACCAGAAATTTGTAGTAATATGTAGTATTAGTGTATTTTTTTTTTGCATATGGAAATGTGAGCGTATTGTAACTTTTGTGCTTCACAGTGCTTGTTTGCCAATCTGGCAGACCTGTCTGCACCAAGCGGGGCATTGTGGCAGAGCGAGAGCGTGTCCTTTGACATGCACCCAGCACTACTGAAAATTTGGTGGCTGTAAGTCTGTCTAACTTCACATCTGCTTGTGCCATATCGCGGTCTGGCGGAGACCGCTGACTTAATGTGATTTTGATGAGCAGACCAGACGCAATTGGAGGTGTCGAGGACTAAGCGGCGCCCCAGAGGGGATCGAAACCTTTCTGTTGCTGGTCCTATTTAATGACCTTCCCTTAAATGTTGGGCAAGTACCATCTCTGTCAATTTTTAACACTCTATGGGCCCTATTTTGTGTAGCAAGTCTAATGCAGAGCATAGTCTAACAGGGATGGAAGTAGTCGTGTCTCTCATTTGCATCAAAATTAGGGCGATTGAAGAGTCTACCGTGCCTAACATTGCGAAACAAAAGCATCACCCTACTTGGGCATCATACCGTTGCTTAAAAGTGCAGGGCACTAATTGATGAGCTAAAATGAAAAAAAAAAAAAAAAAAATAATAATTCTTCCATGTACATGAATGTCATCGTATTTCATATGACAACCGGGTATCAAACCGTCTAAAGTAGTAATCAATTGATTGTATTATTATCATCATCATCAAAATTATAGTTGTTAAATCCCTTTGGATGACACAGGGATGGGGAGCAGGGCATGAAACGTCAGAGGTGGGGATGAATAAATCACCTACTCGGGCAAGTTAGCACCAGTTAATTCTACATTTATTGAGGGTACCTGCTAACCATGTCTAGTGCCACACGGGCCAAAAGCATCAACAAAGCGTCTAGCTTGGCTGGATTGCTGCCTTATTTTCCGCACAGCGATGTCTCCAGGCATGACTGTCATTGCGACACAATCAAAAGTGGAGCGGTTTATATTGGCGAAAAATTGTGCTGTTCACACCCACAGCGGCACGATTGGCCCTTTTTGTTGAACAAAATGGCTTGAGTGAAATTAACAATCCGTAATTGGTAATCCGGTTACCAATAGACCTAACTCACTTTCTTTACGCGCTAGACTTGTGCCAGCCGTGGAAAAATGGGTGCTCTGTTTTTCTTTTTTTTGCTTTTAGGGAACATACAGGAAAAACTGCTAAAGAAAATAACGTGGACAAAACGAAAGCTAACATAATTGCTTCTTTACAAATGTTTGCTTTTGTAGTGCCTCTCCACCCATCAAGTATGAAATTGTTCAGCCAAGTAAATTTTTTGTTAGGTGCCTGTTTCCAAAAACGGGTCTGTAAGCAAGCCTTTCAGATATTTCCTGAACTGTGACATCACAGGGTGTTTGCCGATGAGTCCATTGCGTATGCCACACGCACAAATCCACACACAAATTGACAAGTTTACTTTGGATGCTTGGTTTACGTTTCTTCATGAATAAAATTTTGATTTGTGGCCCGAAACAACTTGTGCTATTGTCATGTCCACAGTCTGCAGTGGAGATGACAGCATGGCTCATTTGTATGAAACGGGATGCTGCTCAAAGCTGGCTGTTTTCAAGAGGGCTGCAAAAATGTTTTGTATAAATGTTAAGTGTTCTATATTTCTGACTGACTGAGATATCTGTCATATATCAGTGTAAGATGAAGCATCACACATCTCTTTTAAGAATTGTCACACAAAGACGTCTAGCCTCTCTTCAATACCACTGCCACCACCAATGAGTCACACAGTATGTCTGCTTGCTGCTTGGCATTGTGCATGTTATATTGATTTTCAGAACGTTTTCTGTATAAGCAACTCCTTCCTGCAGCAGAGATACTATGTACATTAATACGGCGTAGTGTCTTTTGAAATAACAATCATGGACCAACTATAACTCTTGCTTTCACTTAACTGCTCAACTCGGGACCTTTGATGGTGACCAAATATAGACCATACCTTTAGCTTTTTTTCTTCAAACTCTCAAAATTCTCAGTGGATTAAATTATTATCCCTGAGATCAAAATTGTTTCAAAACTTGCTGTAGGAGCACTGTGACTCAACCCTTATCAGCAGCTTGCAGAGGCTACACTCAGTAGTTAGTCTTATGGTAACATGTTTAAAAATCAGCCTTGGATTTGTAATTTTAAGTAGCAGTGAATTCATTAAGGCACAACAACAGCAACAAACAGCAGCGACATCAACAACAATAGTCTTAGTAAATTGATCCATCAAATGTTAACTATTGGCTCACACATGCACTGTGCATATACGCTACAGTATATTGATACATCACATTTGTTTCAATACACTTTTTACGTGACATGCATTTATTGCTTCAGTTTTCTGTTGATCCTTCACACTTGCAAAGAAACACTGCGCGTCTGTTGTTTAGATTAGGAAAATATGAATACATAATAACTGTGAGAATATTTCTTTCTTTTTTTTCTTTTTCTTTTTTTACCAGATAATATATAACCATGAATTGGAAAACAAACGTTTATCTTGCTGTCAACTGAACGTGAACTTTCTTGTACTATTTGAACTTCAAGAACTTTTGTTTGTGACGCAAGGCACGGCAGCAAATTCATGGCTGTGCGTAAAACACAACCAGGGCTGTGGGCAATGGTCACTTTAATCGAATGGCAAAAATGCAAAGGCCTAGTAACAAAATTAATGAGGAATATATTACAAACATCATTCAATTGTGAAGTGTCCACTTATCCACTCAATCACACATTTAACATGGGTCCAACGGACCATTCAAAAGGCTTAGTAGGACCAATTGTGCGTAAAGTGACCAACAATCCCTTGAGCTTTTTCTTTCCCCAAGTTACAAATTGCAATCGCACTACATTGTCCAAAGCACAATTGCAAAGACCACCTGCGTGAGTTCTACCATGCACAAGAGTGGGAGGAACTTACCTGTGGAGAGTAAATCAAAACAGCTGGTGGGTATAGAGAAGTGCCTGAGAGATGATTGAGATCCGCTCCAGTGGAAGCCAAGCAGGTGATCCGCTTTCTTCACACACCGGGATGTGCACCGCTTACTGCCGCCGCTGCAGCAGCCCACAGCCTCCCAACTTGTAAGGGGGAGGGAGCGGAGAGGGAGGGACAAAAGAGAGTGAGAGAGAGAGAGAGAGAGAGAGAGAGAGAGAGAGAGAGAGAGAGAGAGAGAGAGAGAGAGGAGGTAAGTCCGTAATGCACCCGCGGCGCAGGCACACACAAGCCACACGATTATTCAAGTGTTCCTCTGTTGAGGTTTTAATAACTGGTCCCTTGTATCCCATGTATTTTGACATTGTGAGTCAACATGAGTATAGATTGTAGGTATTGTTTTAATAGGCATGGTCCAGTGCAGTTGTACACAAACTTTTTACAAACACACACAAAAGAAAAGCTAAACTCTTCAAATTCTACCATCATGACCACCATTAAAATACAATAGCTCAGTAGGCATAAGGGTGCATCACGCATGAGACAGTGGTGTTATTCCCCAAAATAGTAAAAGTAAGACACAGATTGAACATCATCAGTGCATTTAACCATTAGAAAATAAAATAAATACAAACTAATTCCATTAATGAATTGCATTAAGCAGTTGATGAAAATACTAATTGTACCAGACATTTCAATGTATACAGTTTAATTATCAAATTGACCCAACGGTCTTAATGTTGAGCTTGCACACCTTTAGTGGAACTTGGAAACATATTTGCCACCTTTCATGTGCTATACTTTTCCCCATATGAATCCATGAATCTCAAAACTGCAAAGCAGCTCTTTGGAAAATATTTGCAAACACTTTTTTTTTTTTCAGCCTTAACTGGATTGTCACCATCTAACCACCACACACAAGCCACAAGATCATTTATAGCCAACAAGTCGTAAACCAGTCAAACCAAAATGTTATACTGCAAATCAGCTTATTGACTAACTGGCTATTTCATTACCACTATTGAGAGGAAAGGAAAATCCATCATTTTTACTTCCTAATATGTTTGTCAAAGGTAGGTGTAGGTTGTAATGATATGACATTTGACATTTTGAGGTGGCTAAGAAGAGCAAGCAAGAAACTAAATATTTTTTTGCAGTAGTGTAAGAAAACATAATCTTTTCAATAATTGTACTAAGTTCATCTTGTTTTTCCTTTTTTAATCACTTCACTGGTTTCTTTTATATCAAACAAATTATTTTAGGTGCATTACCTGACATGTTTCGGCGGTTTCTTCCGACTTCATCAGAGTGTCACCGATGTGGTTGTGACGCATCTTTATCAGCTTATGGATGACAAAAACAAGATAAACTTAGTACAATTAAAACATAATCATGTAACACAAGAAGACACGAGTTGCTTCTGCACTTATTGGTTTTCATTTGATTGTTGTATTTGTATTTTAAATGTTTTTCAGCCAAATATTTATGGTATGACTTTTCTTCTGCATTAGCATGGGTTAGTGATAAATACGGTACATTACAAAACAACACAGCACATATCTTCTCACCTAGGAGTGTGAAATCTACTATTACGATATTGCTGTTCTTCCACTACTTCAGGAATTCTGTTGAGACAATGAATGAGCAGCAGTGGTTTAGTTGATTTAAATGTTATTGGTTAGCACTCTTGGGACCACAACTGACCTGACATTAGAAATAGTACCTCGTCAATGTTTGGAAAGTTTGTCTTCTACACAAAATTGTTCAAGAATCAGAATTAATTCAGTTTATAATAAACATTTCTTTATTCCAAATATGAACTAGTTCATAGTTCTTTGACGTGATGATTCTTCTCACATTCCAAAGACATGCGTCATGGGTACCGTATTTTCCGCAGTATAAGGTGCACCTAAAAACCTCCAATTTTCTCAAAAGCCGACAGTGCGCCTTATAATCTGGTGCGCCTTATATATAGACCTATGTTGAGCCACTACGGCAGGCGTGTCCAAATATATGGACTTATATATGGACTAAGTTTTAAAATGGGCCATTCATTGAAGGTGCGCTTTATAATCCGGTGCGCCTCATATATGGACAAAGTTTTAAAATGAGCCATTCATTGAAGGTGCGCTTTATAATCCGGTGCGCCTTATAGTGCGGAAAATACGGTACTTGAAGACATTCAACTGTGCATAAGCATGAGCGTGACCGTGAATGGTTGTTTGTCAATATGTTCCCAATATGTGTACCCAGCTTCTTGCCCAAAGTGCCCTGGGATAAGCTCCAGCTCACCTGTGACCGTAATGGTGATAAGTGGTTTAGAAAATGGATGGATGGATGTTGGACATCACGTTGGACAAAGTACCCAGCTACTTGACCTCATCCATCAACAGCGAGAGACGTGCCCAGCCTAGAAGGTACAGTACAGTTGAAGAGAAAAAATCGCTACAGTATTTCTCGTTGTGCCTAGGCAAAGGTTGATTCATTTGGAACTTTTCACTTTATTGTGAAGTACAGCCAACAGAAGTCTATTCGGCAATGCCTGCCTAGTTGTTATTGCATTCACAAATGCTACACTTCAATGTATGCAAAACCATTCTACTGTTTTTATTGTTTATATTGCATGAGAGGATTCATGGATGCTGCGGACAAAATCGTAACTCTTCTTTAAATAGATGATGAACTAGCCAACCAGCTGCACTACATCATTGGGCCTTGTGGAATTAATAGGGTAAATATTTGAGTTGAATAACACCAAATAAAACGAAATAGTCATTACATGCCAAAACAAACCATTCGGACAAAACAAAACAATAGAGCTCGGTTCCCAAAATGGCCACCACTTAAAAGGGAAACATAAGAAAAAAAATAGATCTGACACATTTCATTAAAGATGACCTATCATGGAATTGGACATTGGGTTTCTACAGGGCCTTCCCTATTACGTATGAAATTAAATAAGTAATTTTATGCTCACTTTCACTGCATGGGCCACATACACAAATCTGCACACTGCACGAGTGTTGCCGTCATTCAGTTTGCACTCATTTTAGAATTGAGGCTCATTAAGTACCCACTCCTTGCTCCACTCATCACAGGAACGAAAGCCATTATCGGAGTATGTCACATGGTATGTCACAAATAAGCTAGTAAGTTAACAAGCAACTGTTTATGAATGTCATGTGGTATTCTTGCAAATGCCACTTGAGCCATGACGTTCGCATCCTTGTCAGTCCTTAGCCACTGTGATATCATTTTCAGTTGGCAGCAAGTGGCAGTACAAAGCAAAATGGGAACAAACTGAAATGGACCAAAATGGGTGGATAGTTTTGCTTAATTCCAGAAACGCGATAGTAATCACAATACCATACCACATTAAGGCCAGTGGGGTGCATAGAATATATCATTGTAACGAAAATGTTTGACTTGACGTCAAATAATGAAATAAGATGGTATTTTTACATAGCTTGGCTCAATCTTTGGTCAATGCCCCATCCCATACACTCAGGCTGGTGACTGACAGTACCCTGTCTCTTGCCCAGGTCACCTTTTCTTGCCCATTTACTACCTCGATCCGGACAAAAAAAAAGACTTTGCTGGGCTTGTTGCATTGCGTCCTCTGACTATTTCACTTTCGCTTTGGGCATTTTGTCCCACTTTGCCCAAAAGTCATATTACTAACAGGTAACAGTGCAACGAGGCACACTGGCCTATAATCTGGCTCAGTGAAGCATTTCATTTGGGTTCAGCTGTCAGCCTGCACAGAAGCAGAACACTTGGCACAATTATATCCCAAAACACTTGCGGCCTACAGGCTCAGAATTATAACGAGTGCCCCTGGAGACCAGAGAGGAAGGAAAGAACCCGCCGAGCCAGGGACACTGATGATGAGCAGATGAGCTGGGATCAATGTTGGAGTCCAACTTAACGAACGTAAAGTGGTGTGACGAGGAGTGGTGCTTGGGGCCTGCAGCACTTCGCTTTCATTCAAACAGATTTGAATTAGGGTGTTATTTACACACCTGCTGCCAAGGGGACGGACAAGAAAACCCTCGCACCATCTCTGGCTGCTAGGCACACACATTATACAAACGAGTACTGGTGGGCAAACAAACGCATCTGGGTAATCCTCTCCAAATAGTTTAATTTCATTGGTCTCTAAACATGTCCTCTTGTAATCAGTGTTAATCAAGAATTGATCAAGGTCTGTACAGCTGGAAGGAACAATGAGTTATGTTTTGCTCCAGAGTTCCCCCTTGAGCTTGTGAAAGCAACTGAAGAAGCCAGAATTAGTTAAGCCAATAGAGTGAGATCAAGTGGAATTCCCACGAGCTTGTGCAGCTGGGACTTTGACCGAGGGCTGTGACCAACAATTATTTTAATAATCGCTTAATCTGTTGATTAAATGAATCAGGTTTAAAGGGAAAAATATTTTCTTTTCTACGTATAGTCAAGTTTATTTCTATAGCCCTAAATCACAGGCAAGTCTCAAAGGGCTTCACATATACAAAAAATTGACAATTGTTCTCAAACATCCCCTGATCTTAAACTCCCAGGAGGGCAAGGAAAAACTAAAAAAAAACCTACTAGGGGAAAAATGAGAAACCTTGAGAAGGGACCACAGATGGGAGGATCCCCCTTCCAGGATGACCAGGCTGCAATGGATGCAGAGAGGGCACATAGAATACATAATATAAAAAATTCCAAAGAAAAAGTAGATGTCCAATTCAAAGTGAAGAGCTGCAGGAGGTGCCCTCGATTGTCCTGGCAGTGTCTTCGAGGGGGGTATACTAAAAGTAAGGGCTATTTTAAATTAACACAATTCCCAAACATTAATTAAGATTCACTTACTTACAAGCTAAGATGCAAATTGAAAATTGATATACGCATAGACGTGTATTCCTCTCATGTAGCTAAACAAAGTAGGTAAAATGTAACACTAACAATAGCATACATCCCAATATAATAAATGTGGACCACTTTCACATTGCTAGACAAAGCCAAGCAACAATATACTTGTACTTTTTGATTCACTAGATCCAATCACATAGTGCAGGTGTAGCAAATGCTGTCGCTGCTGAGTTTGTGTCAGCATGACCACTGATATAGACCAGCTTCTACATGGGTGGGTGAAATAGAACGGGACCGACTTGCCTGCAGCTGGTGTGCCGGAGTAGGCGGACTCATGATGGATGGAGATACGTAGCTTGTCTAGGGGAGGTGGACAACATGAATTTCTTCTTTTGTTTTGCTCAGCATGTGAGCTTGACCTCAGCCCATGCATCCAGCGCCTCCCTCTTCCCACTCAGAAAGTCTAATGGTAAGGTCCGTTAATATTCTTCCACCATTACCTCACATGTCAGGGCAACGTTAATGATCCATGTACATTTTACTACTGTTCTTTTAAGAAGTCAACTTTGTATTATTAGAAAATAAGCATTCACAGTGACTATTTTGTCAGTGGGTGATTAGGTTATTAGGATTATTGGGAATGTATTTGAGACATGTAGTTCAGTGTATTTATTTTAAAACCGGGATTATATGTTTTTGCATTTTAAACATCTGAAGTTGTATTTTTCCTTCCCTGCCTTTTTCTTGCCTCAAGAAGTGTGCAATCAAAAGCTGTCGGGATTTCTATTTACTTATTGTCCACAGTTTAGTGCACATCCTTGTTCGTCTGCATGCTCGCTTAACAAATAGCATTTACAATGTGTCAACATATCAGAAGATTAGACTAATACTGTGTATGGTCTCATTTATTTAAATACGAACTATGACAGCTGAAAAAAAACTGGTGGAAAATGTAATTTCATTCAGGTGTTTGAGATTCAGTATCCGGGTATAGTGAATGCTGGCTCAATTTCCGAGTGTCATTGCTTGGTTTACTAGCCATTTGTTATTCATTCCCAATAGGTGCACAATGCAAGCACAAATTGAAAAGTACTGAGAGCAGGCCCTTAGTTTTGGCACGTTTATCGCAAAAGATATCCTGCAGCTTTTCAAATTTTGATTCGTCCCAAAGGTGTTTGATGGGGTTGATGTCAGAGCTCTATATAGGGTAGTCAACATTTTACACAGTCAACCATGCATGGGTATTACTTTGTGCACTGAAGCCAATGTCTAACAAAAAACTGCATTTCCAACTGTTACCACAAAATGGAAGCATGAAACTGAAAATGTTACGTTTGCACTGGACATTGATCATATTCAGACTAGACAAGGCTTTCTGTATATCTCAATTGTCTTTTTATTCTAACCCTAACCAATGTATCATTATCATTCATTCAATATGACCTTCTACATGTCTGAGCCCTGCATGGTATATAAAAAAAGACTACCCAAGGAGCAGTGTGTCATTTGGAAAAATTCCCATTTTCATTCAATTTTCTCTAGTACAGATGAATTTGTGTATGAATATCGATTAACAATAATGTGAGTACAGTACATGGTTAAATAGTAGAATAAAGTACAACTGAACTCACTGTCCTGCTCCCGTGACGTTTTTTGTTTTTGTTTACCGTAAATCATGGCATGCATGCGTCCCATAATGCATGTGTGGATTAAGTACAGAACAGCCCCCGAAATTTAAACTCGAAGAGCCTTATGGTGCGGAAAATACGGTATGTGAACTTGAACTTAAATCGTATCAGTAATTGCTTCAGTATCTGTCTTCTACTAAAACATACCCTCATTCATTTGCACCTCCACTGATCCTCAGATGACTTGTTTGGTGAGAGGCAGAAAACAAACAACATGAATTGGTCACCAGCCAATCAGTGTTTGTGAATAAGAAATTGTGAAAGTTTATCTGTTACTAACCGCATGAACGTCAGCTATACACTGTTAAAAATTGAGCTGGGGCAGTGAAACATGACATTAATCTCTGTAAACATATTTTCTGTCCTTGGAAAATCTTGAAGAAATGAGAAATTGACAACCACTGCAAAAACAAAAACCTTCCGACAACAAACTGGCATGTTTCCCATGAGCCACAGCTGCAATGTTCAATAATTGCTTAATTAACTGTTGCTGTCGAAAAGTCTCCTCTGAAGACGTTTGGATGTTGTTTATGCCTGTGTAAGTACACACACGCTAAACAGCTACACTTTACTGTGCATTCTTGCGTGTGCTCTTGCACACATGCAATTAAACTTTCACAATAACAAATGAGTAACAACAAAATGCTGCAAAAGAACGTCTCAGTGGAATTTTACTTTCTGTTATGCTCACAGACCAAGGAGTTTTTCCATAAAACTAATTATAATGTCCCTTCATTTACACCCTCCACGGTCCCTCTTCGCCATCTTTTTTACTTCTTTAGTCTCAAGTGTCAGAAACCCCATTACAGTATTTACATCAGTGGACCCTCAAAGAGTTCTCGTTCAAAGAGCCGTTGAGGGAAGGACGCATGGAGGCGAAGAGATATGGTAAGAAGGAAAGAGATGGATGGAAGGAGCTGAGCAGCCACACAAAGTCGCTGGCAAGACGGCAAGATGAAGGGCTGAGGGAGAGGATGGAGAACTGAGAACAAATATACTTCACAACTCAGGAAATATACAAGGAATAATAACGCATGGCGCAAGTCTAAGGTGCACTTGTACTCTTTAGACGTCAGTAAATCAGCAGCCCGCTAGTTTGAATTGCTGCTATAATTATCATAATTTTCTGAGTGAGTGGCACACTCTACTCTTTCACAAAGATTGTTACCATTTGATTTAAGACTTTATTCATCAAAATAAACCCCAAAACCTTTTTTAGTGCACAGTTAGATGTTGGGACATCTTTTTTTTTTTTTGCATTCATATGAAGCTGATGTAACTGTTTTGCTATTCAATGAGCAAAAAACAAACAAACACAAAATGCTGTGGCCTCGGTTTGATGATGGAAATGCTTTGGAAAGTCACAAAGAAGGACAAAGCTCGTAGGAGAATTTTATTGTGTTGCCAAAATGCTGTAAAATATTCAGAAAAAGCATGTTGATCTGTGCCCATTTAAAAACACAGCTAATTCATAAATACTAAATTCAGGGTGACAATAATTCAAGCTTGTTTTAAGTCCTTTGCATAGAGACTAATACTGTGTTCCAAAGCTTTAATAATTAACTATTTAAATTACAGTTGTACACTCTGGAACGACACTCAATGCATTTCTGTTGTTGTCACAGGAAATTATATGCGTACACAAAATAATGGCTGATACTGGACATCCATTTTTGGTTGCTGTTTTTGTCCCAGGATTTCCTAGAGGAATACATTTATTAATTCTTCGGTGGCGTGGCATTGGAGGGACCAACAATTCAGTCCACCGTTGTACAAATAGCTATGCGTTAATAGAAAGTTTTTTTTACAGTTTGATGTACAAAATGAAAATAAGAATAAAGACTCTTTAAAAGATATCTTGTGAATGGAGAAGATGAACACATGTTAGCAGCTAATTTCCCTGAGCATTTAAGAGAAGGGCAGAAAGGGGACAGGTGTCAAGACCCAGTGATAAAAGCTTCGGATTTAGAAGAGTTATGGACACTGAAAGGTGGCCAAGGGGAGGTCTAAGGAGAGATGGAGATTCTGCACCAGGAGTGCTTAGTGCTGTTCTCCTACATTGAAATTCTAAGCTCATAGTTTGCTGAAACCACTCCCCTCTTTTTATTTCCAGGGATGATGTCATCTATATGGATCCATTGGTCAGACGCCACAATCACTTACATCTGTGTCACTGTCACACACACACACGCACGCACGCACACACACACACACTCGTGCACTTAGCCTCACAACGACCTACATCTAAATGCACATTTGCTGCAAAGGACACAAATATATCTGTATCAGATGGGTGGAGTCAGCAGGGACCGGGAGAGTGGAGTGCATGATGGAGTATCATAGAGTCATGGCATACAGACAGTAAGTGAGTTGGAAAGCCACCCCTTCTACAAGAGCTTTATGGCTGGTTTAGGCCGGCTAACCAGGCCACTTAAGGCCACTGTGGAGGGGCGTGGCCCATTTTAATATGTGAGAGTGGTTCCAGTGGTGGCTGACGGCGTGAGGGAAGGTGGAGCTGACCGTAAATCATTTCAAATCATTCGGAATTCATGGATGGGAGGAGAGGACTTGAGGTGGGTGGGTGTATGTGTGTTTTAATAAAAGGAAGGTGGCCAAAGGCAAGCGCATGAATATTTCATTTTGATTATATTAAATATCACCACATGAGCTGCCGGAGAGCAAACCCTCAAAATATTGCTCTTTTTCACAGTTGTTTTTATTTTTTACTTTTTAACATCAAATTTGTGTATTATGTGCTCTTGTGATCTGTCGATGCACTGTGGTTGGGAAGGAATTGCTGTATTAGAACACCAGACTTAAAGCAATGGGTTTATGGATTACTTGATGAATGACTGTACTTCAGGCAACTGCTAATTATGATCCATTAATGTTCTTTTTTTTCCCCAAGAACTGGCGGGCTAACATTTTATTTAGCATTCAGACTGATCTATTTAGTAATTTTTTTTAAACGCAAAGTATAAATGTTTTGACCGTTCTCAGGGATGGAAAGTGGCCCTAAAAAATGTCTTTCTTTGTGCTGAGGCCTACATTAGGCTGAGAATTATAGATAAGTCTGAAATGAAATAGTTCTTTGCAAAGGAAAATTAAGAATTAATTCTATTTTTAAAAATCACATCAGTATTAGATTACCAAAAATATTCAACTAAGCAAGTGGTACATATATGTACCCACAGGTGATGTCAGCACCCCCAAATCGAAGACTATGGTCAACAGTCAGAAAGGGTGGAGTCCATTTTCTATACCAAATATCCAGTTCAGACTTAGGGTGAGAGGCATGCTACGCCTTGGAAAGATCACCAAGAGATCATAGAGTGATGGGAATGTATATAAAACTCATCTGTGTGAACCATACAGGGCAAATGGCTGCTGTAAGAAAGCATACTAATTAATGCTACTTTCAGTAAGTGGCAATCATATAGAAAATTCTAATGTCACTGAAGCACGAGTCTATTATGTATGCATCCCTACATTGTGTGTATGCATGTGGGGTGAGTACCGGAATTCAGCTCCCCATAAGGGAAACAGTTTGAATTAAACGTAACCATAATTATGTGGGCTCTGCGAGCCTCCATACAGTCACCATAGAGCCCCGGTCCCTACGCCTTTGGTTGATTACTAGTCCGAATGAGGACACCTGGGCAGCCATCTGCCGCTGAGGCAGCCATTTTCTACCCAAAGCAGGACCGCTGGCGTGAACGTTTTGAAGATGCTTTTTATTGCATGTTATGCTATCTTGGTCCGTACTGGCTCAACGATCAAACAATTTATTTTTCCCATTTTAGATATAAGAGGCTTTCATGCAAGAATCTAATGAGTGACCTATCCAAAAAGCACACAAAGCAAGATCATTACTTGTACTGCTTTGAGTCTTGTGTAAAGATTGCTGCACATATACAGTGTGTGTGTGATCAACTTGCTCAATACTTGGATTAAATTGAAATATTGTGCCTTTCAAAAGGTCATCGACAGTGATGAAGAATATGGGTCCATGGTAGATGTTAAGTCTTAAGTGGAGGACTGTCGAATCTCAGTGAACAAAGCCGGTCTATCTGAAGGTATTGGTGCAAGGAAGTCATTCTGTGTTGAGGCCAATATGGGAGTCATCACTTTCGGCGCAACGTCTGTTGATGGAGTCAGTCATTGGGATGGGAGAGTCATTCAGTGCTGAGGTTAGAACTGCCACTGTCAGGCCGACATCTCTTGATGAAGTCACTTGGTGTAAGGGGAGTCATTCAGTGCTGAAGCCGAGGTGGGAACCACCACTGGTCAACAACTCTTAGTGGAATTGGCCCAGTTGGCAAGAAACCACCACAGAAGGGAAGAAGAATCGCAGGTAGTCAAAAGCACAAGTCGCTTCATCACCTTTTATGTATGTATGTATTATGTATTTTCCGCACTATAAGGCGCACCGAATTATAAGGCGCACCTTCTATGAATGGCCCATTTTAAAACTTTGTCCATATATAAGGCGCACTGGATTATAAGGCGTACCTTCAATGAATGGCCCATTTTAAAACTTTGTCCATTTATAAGATATATACATTTGGCCCGCGGGCCGGACTTTGGACATGCCTGCTGTAGTGGCTCAATATTGGCCCATATATAAGGCGCACTGTCGGCTTTTGAGAAAATTTAAGGTTTTTAGGTGCACCTTATAGTGCGGAAAATACGGTATGTCTGATTGTTTGACTGTTAGTGTGTACTGTACAGTGAAGATTTCTTGACCAGGGGGTGGAAAAGTGTCAAAATTTATGTTTACAACTTTGTTACAGATAGGATGAGGCAAATGCAATCTGTATAATGTGAAACTGTCAAGTAAAGCTTTATTTAATGCAAGTCCAGTGTGTATGTGTGTGTTGGAGGGGGGGGGGGGGGGGGGGGGCAATAAAATGTTCACACGCAGTGATAACTCACAGCAAGCAGACCGAACCATTGTTGAAATTTGGGCCACGGCATGGAAGGAAGTAATGCACCATTGTACCCCTATAAATGTCTATGCTTGTGTGACAGAGCAAGCATTGGAGACAAGTGAGTAGCAACCTGGTCTAGTTGGCTATTGGCTGTTTATTGATTAAGGAGTCATTGAAAAGTCACCCTCTTCAGTCACTGTGCATGTATCTCTCTCTACACATGGACATACAAACACACACACACACACACACACACACATGCAAGTGACTGACAACATAAGGCGATAAGCAGCAACCTGCCAATGACATTGGATTTCAGGCTCGTAATGTTTAACTCAAACTAATTGAAAGCGTTAGCAGCGCAAGCAAGAGGAGGATAAGAAGGACACGGATGATTTGCTAGACGAGTTGTGAAGTGATTGACAGACAGACAGTAAATCTTGAAATGGGTTTGGGTAGAAGGGGTTGTGCGGTAAAAAGAAGGGGGGTGGCAAATGTCAGAACCTTGGACCTGATTGAAGAGAGCGGCAGTATGTTTGTGTCTGAGCTCAAGGGTGTCTAAGTGTCTCCAGTGAGCATCTAAGGCCATCAGATGTAAGAAAGGTACCCACACTCTGTCCAAATAGCCTAGAAGTCCAGAAACTCTTGTTGTACACTGAAGAAATTTTAACAAAAGTCCAGTTTTGATTTCATGTTATTTATATCCAGATGTGTGACAATGTTTCAGTTCATATATGTGTATTTCTGAGTCATGACTTTAAAGGCCACACTCCAGAACAAATATACATTCTCACAGGTATGGAACACTACATAGCCTTCACATAACACTTTATTGTACTTGGTATTGCATTTTTCTCCCACGAGTGAAGAAAACGCACAATGACACAGAAACAGACAATTTAATATTGAATGTACCATAAGGGAGGAGTTAACAGTAACACCCCCCTCTGGAACATCCTGGTCTCCTCCTACTTCTTCTTCACATCACCAAGCTGAGATACTCTTGAGATTTTTTTTTAGCCCACAAGAGAGCGTGAAATGAAAATATAATTGGGTTTTAATTTGTCTGACAAAGATTCAACTGTTCATCACGGCATTACGGCATAAAAACGCGGTAAATGCTAGACGAATTCCTCGTTTTAAAGAGGACACATGTAGCACACAAATTGTGTACATAAAAATCAGTAAGGCGTGTGTATCTCTTTACACCGCTCTGTTTACTCCAATGTCGGCTTTGTTAGCTTAGAATACACAGAGGGCCTCGCAGCACTGGTGTGTGAGCTCACAGCCTATAAACAATTGCTCAAGTGGGAGATCTCAAGACCCCTTAAGTAGCTCCTTATCACTACCCTGAGTTTATCTGTGTGTGTTTGTGGGTGCGTCCATTGATGCCCTGTAAAATTCTGACCTGTGACTGTGGAAGCTTCAAAACTCTTAAGGAGCCCTTTGAGACAGCAACCTGAGCAAGGGAAGTTGTAACTTAACCTGCTGTGCCTATACCAGTGAATAGAACAGAAGTGTTAGATTTTTATACATCTTGCATTATTTTGGCATACATGTGGATGGCAAAGTAAGAATTTAATTGCACAAGGAGAACGAATTAAGGCAAATTTACTGAACATGTTCGACAAAAAAAGAAAAGAAAAGAAATTTGAAAATTGAAAAATTTAAAACTGGATTCTGTTGTGTGTATGCAATAATATAAGACAGTCATTAATGAGGGAAACCGTAACTACGATGTGGCCCGCAACAAAAAATGAGTCACACCCCTGATATAGGAGCTAGGATATTAGGGGTGAGGCCCTCAGCAACTGTTTGCTTAGGAACTTAAGGGCAGATCGGAGACTTTCTTCCGCCAACACGACAATAAGGCTATCACTTTAAAAGAAAGGCTGATTAGTAGCATCCCTTCACTTATACTTGAATGCCCTAAATACCCTGAAGGCTCTGTTGAATGACATCTAAATTGTCTCGCAGGAAGGAGCCATTAATTCTTAAATACTAAACAACCTGTCATAGTATCATCTTCTCTGACCTCACGAACATGGCACAAATGTTTTCTTTGTGCACACCTTTCTTTTTCTAGGGAAAACTGGCTTCCACATTCCAAAACCATGCATGATGAATACATACTCTAAAATAGTTGTACTTAAAGGTAAAGATGTTAAAAATACACATATTGAGATCTGTCAGGCTACATACAATGCTGTATTCAAAATAAAATGTAAACTCTGCATTTGAGAATGTTTATTTGGGTTTACCCCAAATCCACAAAACTCTAAAGTCTCTTTTCCATTAGCCCCGCTCCACACCGGAACGGCCTCGCTTGGCCCTTGATGTTCGCTTTTCCATTAGACTTTTTCAGGGCTGAGCAGTTACATTGGGGTTTTCAGAACCATTTCTGAGGCAGTTTTAAAGCTCCAGCTGTCTGAGGCCAAGGAGAGCTGTCTCGTCACTATCACCTGATTGGCTGACGGCGATCCAGTAAGGAAAGGCACCGCACACGCCCAATTCATGTTTTTTTTCACCAACTGCCTACTGGCCATCACCAAAGTCATAAAAACACAGGAAAAGTCATTGATAAAAAGGCTGAACTACATTTTATATGCTCTATTTGATGCTTGTTTGATGATTACTGGTAAAACCTTTCGCAAGCGCATGCACTGCTTCCTCGCTGTGTCTCATCCACTTGAATGAGAGTTCGGGCAGAGGCTCGCCATTCCCCGTCCCGACCGATCATGGCTGCTGCCTCGGGGATGATGGCCTTGGGTGACCGCTGGAGGGTTTCAGAAAGAGTATGACGAGGAATTGACTCGGAGAGGCGGCCATATGAATGAGAATGGAGAATTCACCACGCAGAATAAATAAGGCCTTGCGGAGAACTTTGCATGCCATTGCAAAATCACTATTGCTGTATTTCATCCATAATACATATTGAATTGTAAACATGGTTCAATATTATTATTGTTTTGTTATACACAAAAATATGTGCGCTACAGTGTATAGACTTGTGTATTGATAGCTGGAAATGTGTTTTTGACTATATGCAAAAGCCTTAATTTAATGGGGTATAATAAAAACCCTTTACATATAAAAATGAGACAATGAAAGATTGTAAAACAATAAATTGAAACACCTTCGTAACAGTTGAAAGTCAGTCGAAAGCCAAAGAATAAAACTGGGTCTTTAAATAAGTTTTAAAAATGGACAGAAAGGGAGCTTGCCTCACATTAAAGCGGAGGTCATTCCAGGGTTAAGGAGCGGCAACAGAAAAAGATCGATGCCCTCTGAGGCTCTGGTTTGTCCTCAGTACCTCCGGTAGTGTCTGGTTTGCAGACCTGAGGTGAGTAGGGGTGGAGGAGCTCAGAGAGCTGGAGCGAGGCCATTACAGGAGGACTTTAGTTTACGATGTCCTTGAGTTACGCTATTTCGTGTTTACGACACACGCCTCATATATTATTATTTTTATTATTTTTTTGGTATTTTATCTCATATATTGAAAGCCTTTTTTCGAGACGCTTGAGAAAGGACTGTGGTGACTCAAAAAAAAAGTGCATTACTGTCATCTAGCCGAGATGTAAGGAAAGAGTGAATTGCTCTTTCTAAGTGCTGTTGAGAAAGGAAGGGCTTCACCTTAGCTAGAACCAGACCCAAGATGTCAAAGCTATAGAACCAGACAAATTATAGTGGCGCTAGAGCAAAGACATTCATGATTAAAGTTGTTGAGATGTTGATGGCGGTACTTTTATTACATTTGAATTATCAACATAACCCATCCTTTTCCCGTCATCCTTCTTAATGCTACAAGAGTGACAGATGACTTGAAGGTAAGAAATCAAAACAGATGGGGCTCTTCCCAAAGCCCCTTTGTAATTTCTTCGTTAAAGAGGAAGGGATTGGCTTCCTGACGACAGTTGGCGCCTGAAGTTGGCATTTGTGAGAGTGACACTGTGATGTGGATTTTATTATTCGCTGTAATGAGCTGACAGTTATTGCTTTGTCGTGCCTTAATTATTTTGGATTGAAATTGCCATGCGTTAATGAGAAGCCAGCTCAAAGAATTCTATTCAATTTCCCACTTTCTCTGGTTTCCTGAGGGTCAGGATGTACAGGAAGTACAAACATATAGTAAATGCAAAAAATAGATATTTTATGCTCTCAAATGCTTGTCTTTTATCTATACATTTTCATTGAACATACAGTTAGGGAAGATGAAAATGTAAAGTAAGAAAAGCGATGGCAGCTTTATTGTCATCTTATTGCCTTCTCTGAGACTGTTTTAATCAACTCGGGTCATATTTAATAATTGTTAAGGTTTAAAAATATCAAGAATCAACATAGTAATTCTAGAGGGGAAAAAATAGTAGAATTTTGCTTATTGCGTGCAGGGTCAGAAGCTGTTAAGTTTCCCCTAGCTGACTTTAATGCAGATGGCATGACGTAAATTTTCTCTTCGTAATTGTTCTGTGATTGAATGGCAAACGGTCGAGGGTGGAGACCCTGAAAAGCATTCTGGAAGAGGTACGGGAAATTGAATATCGAAATTGAACTTGACTTATTTATCCATTTTCAAGTGACATCTGAGGACATCTAGGGCCTGAGCTTCATTCTGAGGGGCATTTGCGCCATTGTGGGATGGAAGTAGACATTCATGTGAATCCCTCCCTGCCAGACGGACACACATACGTAAACAATAGTCATAGGGTGCTTTTAAAATCTTACATTTTTTTAAGATGATGACAAATATAATACGTTCAATTCATGACTCAGAGTGATTGTCGCACGTTATATTCATGAATGAAATAGGCTACATGACGTCATCTACAACTCACACCCGTGGAGTGCCAATTTACACTAAAATTGTGTTAGACTGCCTGTGCTTGGAATTAGATCTGCTTTTTAAATTAGATGCCTTAATGGACGAGGCAGAAATACTCTGTGAAGCATTCTGCTTCTGCCAAATCCACAAACACGGAAAACTAAACCATTGTCCCTGCACAAAAATGACGAAGTACTACTTTCTGTCACCAAATCATCAGGTGCACCAGAGGCGAGCCTGCTTTGTGTGCCCGCACACAGAGCCCCAAACACTGCCACAGAAGGGTGACGTTGTGCACGCAGGATACGTCAGAGCAAGTGAGCAAATTTAATTTGTTGGTTCATTTTGAGCTGATAAGAGCTGCGGTAAATGACCTCCCCATCAGGTCTGGCTTGCCAGGCTAATCCCATCCTAGCATTTATTTATGGCATCCAAAGGCAGAATAATCCTTACTTTCTACAAAATCTCTATTTTCCATTTTAGTAGACTTTATAGTTCATTCCTGTTAATATTAGGGCTAGCCTTCTGGTAACTTTTCTGCGGTCAACTGACGCGCTTGTGTTTGCTTAAATTTGTTAATTTTTAAGTGGAAAGAATATGATGGCAAACCACAATTGGGTCACTCACTTGGGCAAAGCTTTTTTGTAGACAACTTCTCGATGCAATGTAGAAACACTTCCCAGTCAACGTGCATGCTTCAACAAAAAGCACTCATTCCTGGCCAGATGGATTTAATATGAGGTTTTTGCACAAAACCGATTCGCCAGTGTGTGCACAATAAGCATAATGAATTTAATTTATGTTATATTGCAATAATGGAACCAATAAGAGCTAAAAGTGTGACACCAGTATCGACAACAGCAAGATTAATTACTTGCAAAACAAATCTTTTGTCCTGGCGATGCATTTTATGCTTTTATGTTGAATACTATTGTGTTCCTGTCGTGGTGGAGTGGTGTTGACTTGGCGCATGCAGAGTGGGATCAGCTCCCATTCAGCAATGGTGTGGGAATGTTTGTCTGTCTCTATATATGGCTTCAACCTGTGATTAACTGGGTCAATAAATGTAGAATGTAATGTAGGGGGCAGAGAGGGGGTTCTTAGTTTAAAAAAAACACCAGCTTTGTGTCGACAAGCACAAGCGTTTGGAATAACAACTTATGATTAAATTCACTCTTGATGGATTTGATTACTCTGTGATTCTAATCATTTGTAGCTTTCTCACTGACTCAATCCTGTGTTGTTTTTATTGACTCAGTAGATCACATCAATGCAGAATGAAAAAAGGTTTAAAATAAGAGTCTAAAAAAAATTGCACATGCTATTCCCAACGCACGCACAGACACACACACACAACAATATATTTGTTAGCGCCATTATGCTCTAGCAGAAAAGTGGCATTGTAGCAATGAGGACTTTGTGTTCTCACATTAGTCAGATTTCAGGTGAGGAAAATGCTGCTGGCAAAAATTACAAAAACAAAATGAAAACAAGATTAAGCCCCCTGTTGACATGTGTGTCAATACAATTTTTGCCTGCAGCATACATGTAGCATGGTAATTCATTAATTACTCCCACACATCTGCGCATTCACACACATTTACACAAACAATTTATTACTGGTATTTTTTATTCATACAGGATTTTACTAACAGTAAAAAATGAATGAATGGAAGTTTTTCTTTCCATTAATTTTCTATTGTATCCTCACAAACGCCTCCGTGTCTCTGGCACATACTGAGCGGATTGTTCCATTATTTTTTAATTAAAGCAATAGGACCGAGGGAAGTCATGCTACTTTGTGCTACTGTGAACACAATGCATCAGTAGAAAAACATTTTCTATGTAATTCTTAAACAAATTAATCGTTAATCAGTGCTTGAACCAACAGCCCAGTGGACGTCATTTGTAAGTGCTTGCACAAATTGTACACATAACCACTTATAAAGCTTATGAGTTTAATTATTTAATGCCTCAATCAACTTCAGCTACAATCAACTACACATACAGTATGTTATACTTAGCATTCCAAAAGTGTGCACAGTGTGAACTCAGTCATGCATAGAAGTCCCCATATTCCAATTTTTCCCTGATAGTCATTATATTAGTGCAATATAATATATAAATAATATAATATATAAGGTTAGACTGATGGATGAGGTGTCCAAATCGTGGGCGGAGGACAGACTGGAAACATTTGGTAACGCCAACATATAAAACCCATTATTATATTGGAGCATATCCCAGCTGACACCCACCTGTGTTAAAATGTTCTCCTGTTCAGGTTCCTACCCGAGGCCATCCTTTGAGCTTGCTGTACAGCTTTCTCTACCAATCTAAGGGACCCAGAGCATCAGCAGAACATGATGAAAGATAATGGAATTGTTTCCTCTCTGAGAAGCCTGTAGATAACCATCATGATATGATATGCTCACTGCTTTCTGATAATTAATGTGTCAAGTTTTGCTGTTAATATATTAATGAAACTTTAGACTGTAGCGGAGCAGCAGACTGGTGTCTCTTCCATGCACAAACAATCTGTTTGCTTCATTTTAAATGAGCCTCAAAAGGCTGCACTCATACACTGTGCTGTCTTACAGAGGTACAGAAGACACATGCATGCAATGTATTTTATTTTATGAAGCCTTCACACTATTCAGGGAATCACATAAATATGCATTTCAGGGAAACTAAATTGATCAGGGTGATGCAAATGGATGTTTTTGAGTTATACATTGTTGCTTAGCAAGACCTCTATGAAGAGTTTAACACTTGTTAAAAGGTGTAGCTGTTTAAAATGAAATTTTTGCATTAAAGAACAGTACATCTATAACAACAACAACAATGCTGGAGAAACTTGACTGGCACCGTAGCTTATGAAAATATCCAATTCAGTAAAATACCATTGGAAATATTCAAGACAACGCTTTAGATCAGTGGGATCGTTTACGCCAACTAGAAGCATGGATTAACTTAAATATTTGTTCCCTTTTATTTGGCTTGTTTCTACAGAGTCCAAAACTTTCCTTTACGATGTTACAGATTTGGTTGTGCGTGTGTGCGAGATTAGTTACGAGACAGACAGACAGACAGACAGACAGACAGACAGACAGAGAGAGAGAGAGAGAGAGAGAGAGAGAGAGAGAGAGAGAGAGAGAGAGAGAGAGAGAGAGAGAGAGAGAGAGAGAGAGAGATCGCGAGAGAGAGAGAGAGAGAGAGAGCGCGAGAGAGAGAGAGAGAGAGAGAGCGCGAGAGAGAGAGAGAGAGAGAGAGAGAGAGAGAGAGAGAGAGAGAGAGAGAGAGAGAGAGTGTGTGTGTGTGAAAGAGTGAAAGAGTGAAAGAGTGAAAGAGTGGAGACCTTCTTTGAGCATTTTGTTGGCAGACGATGAACAGATGTGTCCTTCTCAGACATTTTTTTTTTTTTAAGTTTTGGCAGTGTTATCTGCCAGGGAATGAAGCCAGAATGTGACATCAATGTAATAAATCTGAAGAAGATATACACTTTTCCACAAAATGTTAGTTTATGGAATAAAGTATCGTGTCCTTGGAGGATATACGCTTGCTCTCTGTACACTTTTTTTAAACCCAGCTCAGACATGCTGCTACAAAACACATGATAACACATGTAAATGGATTGATAATGACATTTTTTGTTTACTGGCATCCAGGCTGTTTGTTCTCATACTGCAAATGTTGTGCTTAGTGCATTATCGGTTTGTGGCTGTGTTCTAAAAGGATGAGGGGAAATACTTTGTAACAGAGAGTACATAAAGTGAATTGTACAAAATGTGTCTAATTATTTTTAAGTATAAAAAACTGTTTTTGTGAGTAAAGTAAGGCAACCAAATGTTGATGTTAAAGTGTATGTGTTGAAAAAAGAATCCTACAAAAAATAATCTTACAACAACTGTGGGACAAGGGTGCAAGTGTGTGTGTCTGTTTGTGTGAGAGAGAGAGAGTGTGTGTGTGTGTTTGTGTGAGAGTATACGTGTGTGTGTGTGTGTGTGTGTGTGTGTGTGTGTGTGTGTGTGTGTGTATGTGAGGGAAAACAAACGAGAACCCTCCAGGTAGTACTGAGGTTTCACAGTGACACATATTGATTGTGGGGCTGAATATGAAGCTGTGTATGAGAAAATGTGAATTCCTATGGTCACCACTTTTGTGTTTGAAATAAGTGTTTTGGCAAAAGTGTGCTTTTGTTTCCCAGAAGTTTTATCTGTCCATAATGTAATAAGACGTCGCCTGACAAAATAAATTAAGTTACGTTACTTAGTGTTTCTACAGGGTGCTACTACTGGAATGTAATGTTAGCTTTTACCGGAACAACTTTTTTCATGCTAGTGATGAAATATTTCGCAAACATTATTTTTTTGGCGTATTCTTGCGCAGAAGTCGGCAGGATTTGACCGGCAATGTATTTGGCAACATGAAAGCTTGTTATTTGTTGGGGTCGACCATATCTAATAAGTAATCCTACGTAATAAGTAATACTGCTGTTACCCTTGTAAACAGTTTTTCACTGTGAGTCCTAAAATAGGGGAGCCATATTGTAATTTTGCGATGGCCGAAGGGCGATTAAAATAACGATGATGGACTGATGAACTGACGATGACAGTTTTGGTTCGGCTGGAAATAATGATGGACAGACGATGACGGACAGGTGGTCCAGCCACATTTGAATGATGAATGACGTTAGGCAAAACATGCTGAACTCTTGTCATTAAGCATTTACCACAAGACAGGTCATGGAAAGACCCATCGTAAAAGGTTTTGCAAAATGAATATGCCACCCGAATTCAAATCCTGATTCTGGGTTTTTATTCCGTTTGAGGTGTTTATTTGGAGCATTTTTATCCTGTTGGGGCATTAGGTTTCATTCTAATCAGAATAAAAGGCTCACTGTAAACTTGGGCAATCTTCTTCCGCTACCTACAAAAAGTTAGACAGTAGGGACTGAAAAAATCCAAACAAAAATTTGAAATGGGGATTTGTACTTATTTTTTTACACTTTTACAAAATTTGATCCCACAACAAATAGGATTTACAGAGCATACTTTCTGAATTTTCAAATTTCATCTGGGGGTCAGCAAATGCACAGCATGTCTGAGGGACAGTGTGTGTTTGTGTGTATTTTGCCCACTCCACTCGGCTGTATTATGTCAGACCTAACTTTAATTCAGAGCCCATTTTCAGTCCATTACACTGGCTCACTGGGACACCGAAGCAAATTACAACTATCTCTACTCCACTGATTTCATCGTGAAAATTTAAATTGGCCTCCCCGCACCCTGCCTGTCATACATACGGTCTTATATTCCCAAGCACAAACAACTTCCAGGTATCTGCACTTACATCTGAAGGTACTGTATCTAAATGTGCTGCAACTCTCGAATAAAATGAGCAGCCAGTGTGAAAATTGATGAATATTGGTAAAAACAATATGCAGCAGAATTAACAAGAAAATCTTGCTGCATTAGTCTACCCTTTCACTTTCAGCTTGGCTAATCCATTGTGGAATGGCACCCTGACTACGATTGTGTTTAGTTCACTCTGCTGATAAACGTGTGTGTGTGTTCGTGTGTGTGCGTGCGTCCATGTTGGGTAATTTACACAATTTACACAGCAGGGATTGCCTTTGATAATGTAAAAGAGAGAACGGCTGGTCATTTATTTGATATAGCATCACAGTAGGTTTCATCCCACACTGTTTCCCATACAAAATCAAAAGTGGTAAGAGAAAGTGGACACAGTATGTGGAAAGTGGACAGGAAAGGAATAGATGTACTAATGTTAGAGCCGTAAGTCCTCGCTGGTGATAATCGCAGCCGTAAAAATGGATAATTGCACTGCTTTCTTCGTAAACACAACCGACTGTGAGAAGAGAAGAGAGCTGATATTTGTGGTAGCTTACTGCAATTGTGGTTGACAATTGCTATTCATTTTTACACGCATTCTCCTCAGCATGTGAATCCATTCTTTTGAGGGGGCAAATTGTGCACTTACTCAAATGAGATTGCATGATTTTGAATAATTTCTCCTTTCATGTCTTTCATTTGTGGGCTTGTGCGCAATGTATTTGGACATGTGTTTTGCAAAGTACGATGACAGGTATTAGCAGAAGCAGTTTTGAAGAAAAACAAGTATGTTTTGGTTCACTAAGAATTCAAACTAAAGCATGTTACGCTCTGCTTCCATTATCACACTTTTGTCAGTGTCAAAACCTGTCCACCTTTATGTTTACTGCATGTGCAACGCTATATTTATTACTGTTTTAATTTAGTGTTTCATCTGTATGTATATGCAAGACACTTTTCTTACAGCTGCAGTTGTTATGAAATACGCTATATAGATAAAAGAAGTTGTATTGTATTGTACTCTTTTGTTGTGACACTATATAGATAAAATAAGTTGTATTGTATTGTACTCTTTTGTTGAGACTGTGTTTCAAAATTCCAAAGTGTCATTTTCAAAATGTTTGGCAAGTTTGCACATCCCTGTATGACAGTATTATATTGATGATTGTATGGTCAGCTCTCTACATAATTTTGTAACTGTTGGTTTTCAATATTCCACACCACGAGACACCCTAAAGTGCTTCAGGACATTCTGCATCTTGCGACATTGTATGATAATTAGTACTGCACTACTACTGGTCATTATCGTGCATCGATTCATCATCTGCAAAATTGTCACTGTATTAAAGTTATTGCACTACTGGTTAATTTGTTTTTGCTTGATGACTCTCCTCATCATTTGCACAGCTGTCCCTGTTTGTTACAACAGCACTGATTACATTACGTAAAGACTCTGTACTTATATGTCATGCCCTAAATGTTCTATTTTTTTAATTGTTGCTTGTTTATGCAGCATTAGTGCGGTTCGTACTACTGGAAACAACATTTCTTGTGTCTTCTTACATACCTTAGTTTCTTATTGACGATTGATTATAGAATAGTGTAGGTTAGTCAAAAATGCTGAAAAACACGACGGTACTTTCCGCATCGTAAGGCACCTCTGTCAAGTTTTTTGGGTTTATCATAAATCATGGCATGCATACGCCCTATAACGTGGTGCGCCCTATGTGTGGATTTAGCAAAGAAAAGCCCCCGAAATCGAGTCTGCGCTTTTTAACCCGACTCACCTTATGGTACGGAAAATACGGTTACTTCATTTACATGCATTTTACTGAGTGAAGTAAGTATTTGGTCCCCCACAACTTAGCCAGAATTCTGGCTTGCCCACATTGTAATCAAATAGATATTTCACTCCATAAAATATATAATGACATCTAGTAATCACACTGTGAAGAAGAACAAAAACAGAGATCAACTTGTAAGGAATGACAATAGCACAGGAGGAAAACAAGAGTCGTGTGTGTTGTGGGGACCTGATGTGAAAAAAAAGCTGGTTTAACAATGGGGAAACTTTGTCATTCGCACTTGTGGCACAAAGAGACTCAGGGTAACATGCTGGGCCATTCATTCTGCTGGCAAAAGTCAAAGCTGGAATCCCACTGAGCAACGGGGAGGTCGGTTACACAAAATAGTTCCCTCTCCGGGGAATACTAATGTTTTCAAATAACACTATTTCTTCGCCACATATTGTGGCTTGTGGAGGATTGTGTCAGGAAGGGAATCAAAGATAAAACTTAGTCACAATAAAATATTCAAATTAAAACGTTGATTTCCATTGGTTGGGTTAACAATGACTGCCAACCATGCTGTTGACGTACAAAGTACAGGCTGTTAGCAAAACAAAAAGAAGAAGAGTAGATTGGTAAGGGGACAAGAGAAGAGGAAGATTAGGAGTGTTGGACTGAGAATTGTAGGCACAAAAGAGCTGGCTGGCATGATGCAGAAAAGGAGTGCAGACCATTTGGCAATGAGCTGGAGGAGAAAGCGGTTCTGTTGCCATTCCGATGTATCGAGAGTAATCTGAGAGGGGAGAGATTGGTGATTTGAGCAGACCTGATTGGGCACATGGGTGAAGAGAAGAGCTCATTAGTCGGTGAAGGGCAGTCGTGGTGTTAAGGACAGAAATTTAGAGGGACAAAAGGTGTTTTGCATCGAGGATGAATGGAAAAAAAACGATGATTGGGTTGGATACAGCAATGCTGATTAGGGACATAGGTGAAAAGGCACTTTCATCCATTGGCCACAACCTTAGACACAAAATTAATGTTACGCATAAACTCAAGGACAGAACCTGCCTCTTTCCAACTCTCTGGTTAACCACCATGAGGAAATGTGTTTTTCCTTCTTTTTTTCTTTTTGGAAGGTTTTCTAACTCTTTCCTTGAAATGCCCTGTTTTAAAATCAGCAACCCTGTTACTGGCTTGACCTAAATAGACGTCATTGGCTTGTTTAGAAAAAAAATATGGTAAAAACATTTGAGGGTGTCTTAAACTATTTTGAGTCTGTGATGCTGAGGTGCTAGGAGTGTAAATGGTTTATACCTGCATGCAGCCTACAGGAACTGACTGCATTCCGAGTGAGAAGAGCACAGGCCCTGGCCTCCAAATCTCATTTGGCTATGGGACATGAGGGGTGATTTTCTGATAGGGGCAAACGTGAGATGCAGAGGAGTGGGTGGACGGGAGCATGAGGGTTATGACGGAGCTGAGGAGAAAAAGAAAGCTATGGAAGGAAATTGCAGGGGGGAAATGAATGACGGTAAGTGTGGGGGTATAAAAGCAAACGGTAGAAGAGTCAGTGAAGAAGCCAAGAGTCTGATAACAAGAGGCATCATCTTGGATGGATTGAAAGAGTAAATAGAGGTGAAGGATGGATAAGAAGGAAAATAGTGGCTTGTTTCTCAGGACATGCAGCGAGATGTGGCACACTGTGTGCAAAAAGGTGAACGAAAGAGTTTCTTGTCACAGAGAAAAGTAGGGGAAGGAATTATGTGGAAAGAATTGGAGAGAATGTAGTGTGAAGAAAAAGATAGGAAGTGGAGAATGAGAGAAGAAAGTGTATTAAGGACGAGAAGACTGAGGAGAAGTGTGTCTGTGTGTGTGGGTGCGTGCACGCAACCGTAACTGATTTGGCCGAAGCATTCGTAAAAGGTTCGTCTAATACAGTGGGTGGCAAGGAGATCGGAGGGAAGAAGCCTGAAGGAAACACACTTTCAGAAAAAGGAAGAGAAGATGCGTAGAAAGGAGTTAGGTGCAAAAGATCCGGAGTTTCAAGTGGTGGAAAGGAGACAAACTTTCTGCAGTTTAACTACCACTTGAAAATACTGTATTTAATTAATCTGGTGTTTTATTTTTTTTTCAGCGTATCGTCACACATTCCCATAGACACCACGTTGTAAAGTTCCATGATTTGTGTAAGAAAGTAATTAAGCTCATTCAAATCAACCTGCCAAATGAATGAATTAGGTTTCACCATATTCTGCGTAATGATGACCCAAGGATGGATTTGGGATCGAGAAACACACAGAATGCACTCTACTGAAGGTAGTGTGGTCCTTTGTACGACTTCATCTGATGCATATTGCCGTTTTGCTTTCTCTCACACCCCTATTCCAGCCCGGGCTGTCCCTGACTCAGTGCCAGAGTTCACATTTGAGCTGGCGATGCTTGTGTAAAAGACAAACTGCCTGATATCGGCTTGGGCCAGACTAAGATGAAGGAGGATCCATGTATAAAGTGGATAAAAAAAAGTGGGGTTCAGACAAATGGAAGAAATGCTCCAGGGGGAGTTGTAGTAAAATGTGCCAGCACATTGATTTACAACTCCAATGATGTCTGCTTGTAGTGAAGTGATGCATTCTGGTTTAAGTGTGCATAAATAATCATGGCCGACAGTGTCCAGTAATGTATGGTCCTGCCTTAACAAGGTTAGTGAGGCTGTTTGTGGTGGCACAAAACAAGCATCAAAACCATTACAAGAGCCACTGAGGCTTAAGAGTGCATTAGATGAACAGACATGGCTTCTGATATGGCTGAATTTATTTTTTAAACGACTGTCTGTCTCTTGAGGTTAACTTTTACTATTAATTAACAACTGGAAAACATTGAATCATCAATTGTCATTGAAGACAAAAAATTGAATTAACAATTAGCCATCATTCAATGAAAGTTAGATTAGTAGAAAATTAGAAGATACCTTACTGGTTTATATTTGACCTCAGCTACATTGGACATCAGTGTTTGTTTCCATTCAAAAAAGACATTTCACGATTGCCATGTTAACATTAACATTCAAAATGGTGAGGAGCGTGCAAAAGACAGTTCCATCTACCGTATTTTCCGCACTATAAGGCGCACTGGATTATAAGGCGCACCTTCAATGAATGGCCGGTTTTAAAACTTTGTCCATATATAAAGCGCACCGGATTATAAAGCGCATAGAATAAATAACTCAACGTTGCTCAAACGTTAATGCAATCACAATATAGTAACACTCGAAATAGTGAAAACAATAATAATATATCAATAACTCAACGTTGCTCAAATGTTAATATCACACAACACACAAAATAAACACGTAGAGCTTACTTTAATAAATTAGTCCTCATCCACGAATCCATATTGGTCCATATATAAGGTGCACCGGATTATAAGGCGCACTGTCGGCCTTTGAGAAAATTGGAGGTTTTTAGGTGCGCCTTATCGTGCGGAAAATACGGTATGTTATCACCCGCACCCATAGACAGAGGTAGGCATTTTACCAAAGTTTGCTGGTCCGTCACTAGCATTCGTCAGCAGCCTTGGCACCAATCCGTTATAGTCGAATCTGATCAAGTGAATGGGTGTTGTCATCAGGATGCCAGCGGATAAATAGTTTTATTTGACTGGTTGCATTATTACATATTAACACCGGGCTATTGTCTTGGAGTTTTGAAAGACAGCACACATGGGGATGGGGTGAAGGAAAGAAAGATGGGAATGTAAGAGCAAATTGAAACCGTAGGGATGAATGACAGATAACGGGATGGTAAAAAACGACACCATCAGTCAGAGAATTAACAGGCCACGCCGAAGCAAAATGGCAAGCAGTGTGTTAAACACAGGCTTTGTCAGCCGCCACTGCCAGAAAGCCACTCTCCTGTTTGTTTGTGTCAAGGCTGATATGTGGCAGACTAAGGGAGGGAAGAGAGGCACAACGAGATGATAATTGGCTCAATAATCAACCTGGCTAAAATGCTTTCAGATTACTTTGTATTATTGATTTGCACATGCTTCACTTTGCTTAGTTTTTCTGCTATTTTCTCTCTTTATATTGTATTTTTTATTTAAGCTGGTTTTGCGATTTTCTTTCTTTCGATTGTATTTTTCCCTTTGTAGTTCCATTATGGCTCAGGTGACATAGCATCTTGTGTGCAATGTAAGTGTCTTGCTTTCTACACAATGACAACAACAATGTTTGTGATTTCATGGCGTTTTCTGAGAAGACCTTTTGAAATCGAGTAATTGTTGTCCCACTTGTTGTTCCACTTTATACACACACACACACGCCGTCTTTCACAGACGGTAAGCTTCTACTTTTTGCACAAGCTTTGAACCCTGCAGCTTGTAGTCCGGTCCGGTCTATGTAACACTCGTCAGGCAAATAGTGCCGCACAACTGACACGCGATGAAGACGGACATCACTGGAGAAAGGAAGTTGGGCTCCCCTCACAGTGATATCGTATGGGTATCTTGGAATTTAGATTTCTAGAGGAAACAAAAAGCCTTCTTTAGTTAGTAAATGCATTTTCTGTACTAAAATGTAATGGATTGTTTTCACTGTTTATGAAGTAAAGGGTAATCAAAAATAATTTTAATCATTAGTCTTCAGTTTATAATTCGACATTAGGAGTGGTGGGAGCTGCACAGACTGTAAATTAATCTCCAAGTGTTGTACTGTGTCTCTCTTTGCTCTTCTTCTGATTGAGCTATTTAGCCAGCCATTCCACCCTATTAATAAACTGTGTGTGTCAAGCTAAATTGATTCACTGAAGTAAATGATTTGATGAGGGGTCAGTCCACAAATCTTCCTGTATTAATGTGAAGCTAATGACAAATGACAACAGGATCAAGAGAAACACCTGACAACCAAGATCCTTCTTCAAGGTTATAAAACAAAACAAAACAAAACTATGAACAAAACTTTTACATTTTTTTAACTAAAGTCAGTGTGACATTTAACACCATAACAGTAAATGATTTTGAAGAAAATCAAGATTTGACATTGTTTAATTAAAGCATATATGCAGTCTCGTTTTGAGAACATTTGCACAAATAAATCAAAGAGCTCCCATTTACTAACTTAAAAAGCAATGACTGATAAGGAATAAATAAAAATATTAAAAAATTATAAATAAATAAATAAATACATAAATAAAAGCTGGATGTTAAATACTTTTCAGTATTAAACAAATAAGGATGAATGCCTTTACTATATGAATTAAACATTAGGCGGCATGGTGACGCACTCGTTAGCACGTCCGCCTCACAGTTAGGAGGGTGCGGTGTGGAGTTTGCATGTTCTCCCCGTGCCCACGTGGGTTTTCTCCGGGCACTCCGGTTACCGCCCACATCCCAAAAACATGCTTGGTAGGCCGATTGAGCATTCCAAATTGCCCCTGGGTGAGAGTGGTAGTGTGGATGGTTGTTCGTCTGTGTGCCCTGTGACTGGCTGGCAACCAATTGAGGGTGGAGTCGCCTTTCGCCCGATATCACATGGGATAGGCTCTAGCACCCTCCGTGACCCTGAACAGGATAAGCGGTGTTGAAAATAGATGGATGGATGAAATATGTGTGGGGCTCTATCAGACTATTGCATTTTCTGCGAATCATGTGTGGTCAGTGATGCACAAAGACACAGTTGGATTTCAAAGGGAGGTTAACAGGTGAATGAGAAGAACATAAGAGAGATGGGAAATGAGAAGATCGTATTTCTTTTGCGCACTGGCACTTGGACTGTGTGACCTCAGTCAAGCCTCATGAACACAACCATTCATCTACTTGATACGAGGAATAGCAGCCACTGAAGCATAAAATCCCTCTGCTGCAAGTATGGCTATGCATGACAATCAAAGTGGCTCCAGTTAAAGGTTGGCTAATTTAAATTGTTTTGTTTTCACTTTTATTCACTGACTTTAATGTGGCAATTTATGAATACGAAATATCAGACCGTGATAGCAAGCACTCCACCATAGTTAAACCTTCATGCATGGACAATACGGTGATCGTCATTGGTGTGTAGGCAGAGTGTACATTTATAAAAATTGTGATTCATGACTGGTCTTCCCAAAACTCCTCGGAATGTTGAACCTCTTTCTATTATGCCAACATTATGGGCCTGATTCACTAAGATTCCAAATACCGTAATTTCTGGACTATAAGCCGCACCGGACTATAAGCCGCACCAGCTAAAATTCAGGGATATTTTAGTTTTTTTCTTACATAAGCCGCACCGGACTATAAGCCGCACGTGCACATGAGTTTTTTACAAAGAAAGACAGTACACAGAAAGCCGTAAAAATCCATAAATACGCCGCGCCGCCATTTAAGCCTCAGGGTTCAAAGTAACCTTCTGAATAAAATGCATTAAAAGTTCACATTCATTACAACTTGTTTTTGGTGAGCAAAATGTCAGAAGAATTGAATTTAAATGCTGATTGATTGGGTTTTAATACAATGCAGATGGTCCAAACAGCGCCACTGCTTTGTGTAATCTCTGAGTCACATGGCAGAGTATGAAAAAGGGTTTAGAGCCCTTTGACGCAGGTCACCTAGCGTGCATTCCTACTAAAGCTCATAATAGTCACAAGCAACACAGACAGAATAAGCACCAGCCATAGTAGTGTTTCAAAATAGTATTTTTGTTGTTGTTTTGTTCTTCAAGATACCGCACAACAGTGGTCCACAGCCTTTTTGCGAGTGTATAAAAGTGATCAAATCATCACAAAAATCACGAAAAAATCGTATATAAGCCGCACCTGACTATAAGCCGCAGGGTTCAAAATTTTGGAAAAAAGTCGCGGCTTATAGTCCGGAAATTACGGTAGTCATCGCTAAATTGTGTGGTCTCTTATACAAAAATCACAAATATTGGGAATATCTTTTTGGGAGAAACTCTAAAATGGTGGTACTTCACTTAAAAATCTGGCCTCCAGAGATACTGAACAAAACATATTTAATGACGCACAGATCACACACATCCAACCTAAATGTCATCAAAAAGCCCCCAAAGTGAGAAGCAACACACATGAAAAGCAATGACGGAAGAAGCAGTAGAAAATGGTGAAAAGAAGTTCATTTAGAACTGAGAAATGTGAGACTTGCACGAGTGGTCTTACTTCTCTAACAAATGACGTGTGGACAGGCGTCACTTCGCAGACGCATTCCTTTCCTATTCAAAGCCATTTTTTTTTCTTGTATTGTTAAGAACTACATAAAACCAGAATTGACAAAAAAGAAAAAATCCTAATTAGGTGCTGTGGCATTTACTGTAATCATAGTTTTAATCAGATCATTATTTCCTTCTTTTTCACTTTAACGCCAGCATTGGTAACACAGGCCTGGAACAGTAACAAACAGTAGTTACTATATTTAAATTGGTATTAATTATCTCCTCGTCTGTGTATTAGCCCATTAGTCACTACCTGGCTATTGAATCCAAAAGTTTTATGGCTTATTTGCAGGTCCTCGTCTGGTAAATAAAAAAATGGACTGATGCGAGATGAATGTGTTGAAGTTGAATTTGCCGGTTTGTGACATAGTATCTGAGGAACAACACATGTCGCAACCAGAGTGTGAAGTTTAACACCTGTAATTTCCTGTCTGAAAGCCTTCAGTCTTGTTTGTGGACAAGCTCAAATTCTGGGTAATCATTTTCTTTGATGGATCCTGTTTGAAAGGGACAGGCAGATAAATCTCTGCTTAATAGATATGCATTTGGTGTGCCTACTTAGCATAGGGAATTCAGAGTGAACGTGGTTGTTGACTATTTGTCAATCATTATACACCTTGATGGAAACATGTCCTAAAAGAACGCCTAAAGCATGTTGAGCCTAACCCAAGCGAGGTAGTACAAATGCCAAAATTGGATGACAAAATACGGTGTTTGAAACACACAACAACATAATAGAAAATCAAGGACACAACATAAATATTCGCTTTACCCAAGCACAGTGCAAAAAATTAATACACAACAAAGCCTCTCTGTTTATGTCATTAGCTTTTCTATAATGCCAACAGAAAACTGATCAAGTGCTGGTTATTCATCGAGTGTTGGAATAATTAATAAAATTTGTAATCAAGAAATTTATCAAGTGCTACTCTGGTAACAGAAATACATAAACAGAAACAGCAGAAATGAAATAGAATAGAAATACAATATTTCCTATTCTGGCATCTTGGTCATAACCATATGGATGCATACAAAGTGTCCACTTGAGAGATCTGCGATGACTTTATCATACATACTTTGTAACCTTTGGCCTTCCGCAGGACTCAAGCAAATCAGTGCCTTGTTCTGCCATTTCAAAGACTTTCAGCCAATTCAGATTTTTGTTTTGTGAAATATATATATTTTTTTTGTCGACAATAACATTTTCAGACCTTTTTCCTCAATTGTCACTCCTTGTTTTGTTTTTTCGCACCTCTTGAAGTACTATGGATTTGCTTTAAGAAAGGTTTTATACAAAAACTGGCCTGGCTTTACTGTACAGACCATATATAAGGTAATGGACGCACGCCAAATACATATTCCCACAAGTTCACCACACCATCAAGTGCTGCTTTTGAAACGCTAAGGTATTTACAAGAAAATTCAGTGCACCTTTTCTTATCTTTTCATTTTAATGTAGTGTTTCACCCTCCCATGCACAGAATGGAAAGAATGATAATTAGACCATGCCATACATAGAATTTATTCCCATATGTCCTTTTTAGTTCAAGTAAATCTCCCAGAAATCTCTGCTATCACTGCCTGTTTCACAATATTCCAAATAATCAGCCAGCATAATGTGAACAAGTTGTTTACTAGCTCTTGACATCGCTAAATTAGATGGCATGCGTGAGCCTAAATTGGAGTTTTATACAACAGGTTGGCTGGTCAGCAGGGGGAGCTCTGCTGCTCAAAGACACTGATTTATTGGACAATTTCACAGCAGTGTCTGCAGTAATGGGACAGGATAAATGGCTGACCCCTCAGTGACTGAGCTACCTCCAGGGGAAGTGCCACACATTGTGAATTCGTGTGTTTGTGTATGTCAATTCTTTTTGGAAGTGTGTCTCTGTGCTATATCTATTCCTTTTCATAGAGTGTGTCTTTAGGGTGTTCCCCCTCAGGTTGTTGTGATGTTTTTTGTTCCTCCATTTCTCCATCTGTATACTTCATATAACCTCCCCCAATGCACATGAAAAATATATCTTCCCTTCACCATTCTTCCTCCATTCTATTATAACTAATTTACTCTCTGGCCGTACCATCCTTTAGTGCTGTCTCTATCACCTTGCCCTCGGATGAAAATTCCATTTGTGGCTGCCCATCCTTTTCCCAACACAGTGATACTCTTTCTCACATCTATTGGTATATTTCGCATTCATAACATCTTCCCTGGTCATTTCTGCCTGTGTATGGCTTTTGCCTGGGACATTTCCCATCACCCTAACCCTAACCCCCAAAAATAAAGTTATAAAACAACTACAAATCTCATACAATATGTTTTTGCACAGCGCACAGTCACCGCTTCAAAACATCGTGTCAGTTATTTTGTTGGGAGGTTTACCACCAAATCTTTCTGCTCTGACAACAATGTTTCTCACGGTTTTATGTATCATGCATTTTAATACCTTTAACACATGGTCAGTCTGGGATATTTGAATGGTATTTCCAGATGCTTTACATTTTGTTACTGGCTTGAATTAAACATCAGATTTGTGCAGCTCAGCTTTTTATTCCCACAATATTAAAATGTCTGAGATTCACATTACACGTATTTTTATTTTTCAAATCCATCTATGGACAGAGCACACCAAAGTTGATCTGACAACTGTATAACACAAGCAAACACATGCACACTTGAAATTATGGATTTAGGGAGACTGATCCAAAACATTCACCACACATTTCCTGGACAAAACGAGAAGCCAAGAAGTAATCAACAGACAGTGCATACTTATTTCTCTCTTGAGACTGACACTAGAGACGTTTCCAGATACTTCCAATTTACTTCATAACATTGGTAACAGTAGTTCAGGTTTCCACCCACCACATGGCTGAATAGATTTTGGGGCTGGTGCTGCTGCTGTGCTGGTCAAGCACTGGATGCTACTGGATGCTACAGAGTCACTGAAAGATCTACTCCCCATGGTCCTGAGATGAGCAAAGCGTGCAGTTAGATAGATTAAGGAGGACTAGAGGGTGCAGGTAAAAGAAAGTGGATCCATTGATCCTTTTTAGATTTTTGCACATGTTTTTATTCAGCACCCATCCCTTCTCTCATTTTATTCCAGTTAAGAGTGCACTTTGTAACCCACAAGATGTTTAAGCATGTGGCAACCAGCATTACATCAAAGTCAAATAGTAATAGGCTATCAAATTGATTGTTTGTTTCCTTTGTCATCATCTTAAATGGCCCAAGCGTCATGCTATAACAGTGTCACTTGAAAAGATTTATAACTGATGCAAAACTCGCCCAACTGTTATTTGGGTTTGATCCATTGCGTTGTTTAAATGGAGCTGAGTCATACTATGGTGTGTTCATTAATGAGACCACTTTATTGATTTAGTCATCTAATCTTTTTGACATCTATGACTCTGTGGCCAAAATGAATGAGTGTTTCAAGTATGACATCACACATTTTGAAACTCGTTTCTCAAACAGCATCATAGCACTAATGAGAAGAAATGACTTTGACAAAACTGTGTAAGGCCACTTGCATGGGATAGTCTTCTCATTTTTTTCAATATCTGTTACTGAAGAAAGCTATCCCAATGTCAAATTTTAACCACCATAAGCACGAAAAGGGATACATTTGCGGTGGTTTTTGCAGGAGTTATTTGGATGTGTGCGATGTGTTATGAGGACCTCCAAGTATCCGTACAAAGGATTTTCAGGACTACCAGCCTATTGTTATTAACTAGTGCCTAACCTTAACTGCCCACTTTGCTTACAGGAGCACAAATCACTTTGTTTTGCACGGTATATTATTTCATCACGGCTAACTGTGCATGAGTATGTTTTCATTATTGATCAGTATTCAGATGCAAAATCAGACATGCTACAATCTAAATGTGTTTTTACATTGTTTACAAGCAGACTGTCCTGCTTCTCAAAACAGTTACAGCAGGATTGCCTAACCACTCGCGGACGTGACACTGAAAGGCAGAACTTGAGCAGCATGTAAAACTGCAAGAGGATCCCTTTCATAGCTGTGTGTACCATTTTAAAATGCTGCTGCAGAATACCTTTCTTTGCCAATGCCATAGTTGTTGCATTGCAGATGAAACAAACAAGCTTTAAATGAGAATAAAGAATAAATATATACTGGTCTACCAGTTGTCCACAATCCACTGGTTGGGCCCTTCTGAGTAGTTATTTGGAGGAGAGCAGAGATTTTGGCAGCAAAATGGATGCTAGGTTTCTTTATCTTGCTACTTATAATTCCTAGATTGCCACTTTATCATGATTCATTGTGATGGTTATGCTGTTACGCGATAAGGTAAAGTGGTGTGGATTGAACTGAGTGAGAATTTTCTTTTATACATATTTGACTCCACGTTGTTACTTCTGCTCATTGGTCACATCAACATTGTTTGGACATAAAACTGTGTATTTGTCCTCATAAAGCATGAGATATTACCAGTAACATCCACCAGAGAATCAATCAGACTGATTTTCAAAGCTAAGAAAATATCACTCAACCATGTTTTTAATACTTCCCCTGTGCATGTTCTTCTCATCTTGTATTCCCTCATCTCCCTCCCTCTTCTTCTTCTTAGAACACCGGCACATACACAGCCAAAACGAATCACTTTTATTCATGCTGGCCGGCAGAACGTATTAAATTCTTTTAGGAAGGAGCGGGAGTCACAGTCTAAACAGCATTATGCTTCCAACACACTTCAATCTGTTAGACTTCACCTGAAAGACAAAACACTACTGCTAATGGGATCTATTGAGAATATAAACATTCAAACAATAGAAACAGCTTTTAACTCTTCTTCACTAATGTTATCTCCTATATCCATACACACGCAAACACATAGGCCTTATTTTGCCTTTAAGGTCTCCTAATAGTAACCATTACTAACTGCCAACACGGGAAGTGACAAAAGTGTTTGACGTATACCGTATTTTCCGGACTATAAATCGCAGTTTTTTTTTTTCCTAGTTTGGCCGAGGGTGCAATTTATATACTGGAGCGACTTATGTGTGAAATTATTAACACATTATATAATTTCACATGATATTTAGATTAGATAGATTGCCTTTCAAGATGACATGTCTGTTCTAGGTGTTGGATTTTATCAAATAAATTTCCCCCAAAAATGCGATTTATAGTCCAGTGTGACTTACTATATATGTCTTTTCCTTCTTTACTTTATTTTATGACTGGTGAGACTTGTACTCTGGAGCGACTTATAGTCCGGAAAATGCTGTATGTTTATACTCTTTGGGCATTTACTTATTACTTTCTAAACATATACGACTACAATTATTTTAAAAAGCAAAGGGAGTTTATGTGGTGTGGAGTACAAAATAATTATTTGATCATCGCCATACATGAGCTCAAGTTACATTGCATGATCTGGAGCAGGCTCGAGAATTTCATTTTTTACTTCTCTTTTTTCCAGTTGCAATATATACGTATACTGTCGGGTTGCAGGATATTTCACTTTGATACACAGGCCATGACGAAAGGGAAAAAGGTCATGGTGTACCAATGACCTTGTGTTCTAGTCAGTAAAGTGGAACTTACCGCTTGCTGTCAGTTACAGAATGTGATTTTATGCAAATGGAAATCTATGAAAACTGCATCCAACAATTTAAGAAGTTTATGGCCAAATTTCATTGCTGAAACTTGCCCTCCAAGTCTTTAACAACTCTACAAACAGATTCTATAGCCTACCTTTACTGTGTAAATACAGCATATACCTTTTTTTTTTTTTTTTTATTCCAGACAGATCCAATAGTGCTGACAAGGGACTCTGAAGTGCAGCAAAATTTCACTTCTCCCACTGCTTCTCGCTAACCCATTGTCATTTTTTTCTGCCAGACACTCCCTCCTTCCATTTTTCTGACAGATTGGACCTCTCTCCACTTTCACTTGATAAATTAGACGAATTGCAGTAGTTCCTGAGCAATAAATTTATTATTATTCACTGAAGTCAATAAATTGCAGCCATGAAAGTGCCATACCAGGACTGAAAACAGCCACCTCCATACCTGTACACTATCGCTCGTACACGCACGCACACACACACACCTTCATACACATATACACACACACAAATCAGACTAGGCTATTAATTGTCCATGTGTTTAGTTGTGACTTCCAACGTGGGCTGCATTCTCATGAGCGTACAGTGGCTATTTGTGTCATTGGATGACTGAAAAGGTCTGATGTGCACGACCTAAAGCCATTCCTATACTGATTTGCAATCAACCTCTTCTTACAACCACAAATTAATAGGGCCAGCCTATATTTGGTGGCAAAGGCACTATGGCTGAAGTGTAATCCTACCGTGCTAATGGAAGTGGATTTTTTCTACGTGAACAACATAAATAATATACCCAAGAGCAGGCAATGTAGAAAATGTGCAACAAAACTTGGTTAGAATTAAAGTGCAAAGTTGTTAGAATTGTTTTGTAGATTAAAGCACATAATGAATGATAATATGAAGAATTGACATTTTGTTTTATAGTATATACTATGCTGTTTTAGTGAGCTGTAATGTGGGTAGATGATGGTGGCAGCGGCTATGTGAATTGTGAATGCAGGGTATTAGCGGTCTGATCATCGGAGGGAACAAGCTGTTACAGGTTCAGACGGTTCAGTCTCTCCCTTGATGGATGGGAGACAGTCAATCAGTGTTGGTAAATGTCCAAATAGCTGGAGAGGGAGCGTGGGAGGGGGTCTTCACGGCTTGACCATGCGCTACAGGAATCGGCAGTACATATCCTGCTGAGCAATTACTAATCAAAATGGCAGGTCTGCAGAACTGTTTGGCGTGTATAAGCTGAGTCATGTTTAGAAAGGCGACAACCTATGACTAGTACATGAGTGAAAAAAATATAATGGCACTCACTGTACTGTAATCAGACCAGTACCCAGACCTTAGTCTTTGGGAGTGCACATAAAATGCATGGGTGCTCCGAATTACTTATTATTAACAGAATTATTATCATGTATCAGTATATACAAATAAATTAAGGGTAATAAATATTATTATTACCCTGCAAACAAATTCATGTGAAATCAAACAGTGCCATGGTTTGGTCCTGAAGCACGTCTTAACACGTTGAGACTGAGTAGAATTGTTGTCAATTTTCCAATGAACATGTTGACCCTATGGAATAAATAAAATAAAGATTTTATTGTTAAAGATACTCGAACACCTCTTAGCTCACACCTGACTATTGCCAAGACATGGGGATGACACCGACATGTTGCCTCAGTAGCAAGCATGCTGTAAGTAAGGTCATTTAGGCTGGGTTGAATATGTGCAAAATGACAATATTCTGAGGAAAAACTCCCTATGCAAATATTAATTAGAGAATTAACACACATTATTTTCTCTAGCAAATTTCGAGTTTAGGAAGGACATTTACGTGCACCTGTTATGTTAAAATGTTGATATACATTTAGTTTATCAAGATATATGGTGTCTTGGTCCTGCCACTCAAGGAGTACTATGGAGATGACTATATAGATAAAGAGCAGAGGGAGAAAAACAAACATAGAAGAAAGCAGAGTAGAGAGAATGCATGCTGCCTGATGGCTAGTGAAGTTCACAAATGAATATGAATTACCCAAACACCAGCTTGCTTTTTGGAACACAACACTACTCTTGTTTCTTTACCGTTACTTTTATGCTTTCTGGTAATGTGTTTAAAAATCAATGTATGCTCTTTCAGTACTTTCAGTGCTTCTAAATGACATTAACAGTTGTTTTTCTAAATCCGTGTAGGTGTTTTTTCCTTCTTTGTGCGAAGCACATTGAGTGCCTTGTCTATGAAATGTGGTAAAGAAATAAAACTACTTTTCCTTGCCTAATGAACTTGTCCTTTGCCTGTGCATGTCTCACTTGTTTCTCCTGGAAAGCTACTCCTTAAATCAAGGCACATGGAAACACCCCAGGACTTTGCCCAAAGGTACCTGTTGGTCTCTCAGGCATGGATAGCAAACAATGTTCTCTTCCCTGATAAGATTGAACTCTGGCATGAGTGACGAATGTCATGTTTGGAGGAAAACAAGCACGTGTCGTCACTTGGTCAACACCATCCTACACAGTGGAGCCACGTGCTCAAGACAGCTCAGGACCTTGGACTGGGGAAACCATTCAACTTTCAGTGGGACAACTTAAGTACACAGCCAAGATGTCAAAGGAGTGGCTACAGGATAAGTCTCTGCACATCCTTGAGTGACCCAGCCAGTGTGTAGGCTTGAATCCAATAGAATCTCTGCAGAGATTTGAAAATGTCTGCACTACGATGTTCCCCGAGTAACCTGATAGAGCTTGAGAGGTGCTACCAAAAGGAATGGGTAAAACTGACCAAAGATTCCTGTGCCAAGCTAGCACCTGTAATTCATCCCAAAGTCTGTGAATATTTGTGTACATTTCTTTGTTGTTGTAGACCATAATAAAATGTGCTGTGAAGACTTTCCAGCAATATTCTTACATTCTATACGAATAATTAATGTTCAACCAACCAACCAACCAACCAACCAACCAACCAACCAACCAACCAACCAACCAACCAACCAACCAACCAACCAACCAACCAACCAACCAACCAACCAACCAACCAACCAACCAACCAACCAACCAACCAACCAAAAGAGAAGAAAGAACAAACAACAACAACAACAAAGAACATCACTGGGGATAGATTTCAACAGTGTATTTCAACAAGTATAATATTCGATCAAGAAAAAAACAAAAAGATTCATATGTTGCTCAATGATAGCAGTAAATCATCAATTTGGTTAGTATGATATTTGTAAAAATATAATTGATAGTAAAATATAAGGATATAATGATGAATTATAATACAGTACAATTAATATATACAGTGTATGAAATTGGGAATTGAATACCTTCAAATGTGTTTCCAAACCTTTACTGAGCCACATTATTTTAACAAATTTTCACTGCAAACCAAAAAAAATAAAGGATGCATACTGAAATAATGATCTTGTCTCAATCTACTGTCAAATGTACTTTTTCAGTGTGAAATTGGACTAGTTAGATTTAAACAAAGCTAATACACAAAGACATAACGTACTCTGAATGGCAAGCAGAGCTGGTTACATAGATTTACTGTTTGTTATAAATTGCTGGCAAAGCTTGATGAATAAACAGAATTACTGAATTTGCAAAAGGAATTTTCCCCTACTTTTTTTGTTTTGCTCTTTAATCAGCTACCGTATTTCTCCCAATGTTTCCATGACCAACTATAGCAAACACAAGCTCCCGGCAAAACAGTCGATCTATTTTTATATGGCTATGTCTCTCTTGTAGAGGTGCGCAGTTTATCTCTGCCATGACTGTTGTTGGAGCACATTTATTTGGCGACTGAGTGCAGAGCTCTTTAGTACACAAGTTGTGCCCGTTGACCCAACTCTGTGTGTGTGTGTTTGTGTGTGTGTACGTGTGTGAGGGCAAAAGAGAGACTTTGTGTGAAAGACACATGAGTGATTTGGGATGTGTTATTCCTGAGAGAACTTGCGCTTATCTGGAAAAGCACATGGCCTTTTTGTATCCTCACTCACAGCCAAAACAGACATAACCGGAAAAAGGGATTGATAAATTGTAACCACAAGGATAAAATGGATTTTATGGTGATTATTTTGATGAACTTTTCATCGCTTTCAACGTTATGGAATGTTTGTGTGATGTCAGCACAGTCAGCTTCAGTGATGGCGTATTTGTTTTCATTAATAGCAGGTGAGTCAATCCCAGCGTATTAAGGTTAGAGGCAGGGTCACTGTCAGTGCTCCTCAAGACAAACCGCCTGTGTAGGTTCACATTTACAGGTGTTTTTTGGAATGCAGAAGGAAGTTGGAGAAACCTCGCTCAACTACATGTACATGTTCCCGTGTGGAGGACAGCCAGAGCTGAGATTCGAACCCAGAATCTCAGAAAAGTATGTCTGACGTGGTAACCAAAAGGGAATGTTATGACTAAGACCTGCTAGCCTAAAATGGACATAAACGTGTGAAGAATGGAAGTTGCTTATTTCATTTATGCAAATGATCCGCAGTCATTTGGATCACATAATTACCTCAGTTGACAAAAGGATTGGAATGGTGCAGCCATTTACATTATTTTTTCCTTCGATGTAGAATATTTTGATTTGAGATCAAATGTTGATTAACAGAATTCAGCTGACACAAAATTTAGAGACTATGGGTGATGAAAAAGATGTCTCATTCTGACTGAAGCATTAAATTACAGAATGCAACACACAAGACATGGAGAGAAAATAAAGCACAAGCTTTTAAAATGAATAAGAAATAATCATAGCACAGCAAAGTACCATTAAGGCTGATAAAAAGAATGAAAATAGGGTTGGAAACCACTTTGTGGACTTCTGAAATTCATGACAGCACACTGAGTTCCAACTACAGCTCCCATCTAAAAAAAATCAAAAGCAAAGTAAGGCAATTATGAGCTAGCAAGAAAGCAGCGAAAGATGTGTTTGACGCTTTTTCAAAAGCTGAACCTTCCTTATCTGTGCCCTTCGCGTCGTCTGATGATTAAAGTACAAATATATTAACGACTTGTAGAATTGTGCATCACACATGCATTCACGAGATTTAAATAACAAATTTGTGTGTATGCAGACCAACCAACTTGCACACTACCCCACTAAACTATGAACTTCACCTACGATAACTATCCATCCATTATCTGAACCACTTATCCTACTCATGATGTTATCCCTCTGGCTTTCCTTTTTTTTGTCTCCTAAAAAGACACTATGCAGCGAGTGATTCAGTTCATCCAATAAATAATTATTAAAATTGGAGCACAATTGTTAGTCATACAAATCACAGTTGCTCTTTTCATCAAAGCAGAAGATGTTTTTCCCTCCTCTGTTTCTCTTTCCACTTTATTGTGGAACAACATGTCCCCACCTATTGCTTCTGGACTCCCTGATCCATCCTTGCTTTTCTCCTTTCTTCTACTCATTTTTTCCCTGCCTCATCAATCAGGACCAATTCATTCATTGTCCTCTGTTCACTCCCGGCTAGCTTTCTATGTTCTCTGGGACTTTTTTCTTTTCATTAGAGGAGAGGATATGAGTTGGGGGTGATTCCTTGATTGCTTCAGTGTATGTGAGAGGCCTATAAATCTATCATCAGATGTCTCGTTAAACACACACATGCACACGCACAAGCACACACACAAGCACACGCACAAGCACACGCACAAGCACACGCACAAGCACACACACACACACACACACGGGAAGCATTTAAGATGGCCATCAGAGGTAACCACTCACAAGGAGAGGAAAGCATAAGAGTTGATAAGAGTAAAAAGTTCAAGTGTCTTTGAATGATCTAATGACAGGAGAGTGTTAGTTCAACCTGTCAAAACAGGAAAGGTGGATCAGCTTTCATAGCAAAGGTGAGACAGCACGATGGGTCACCCTGATGGGCCGATTACAAGAGATCGCTTTTAAATGAAGCATAAAGCCTTTAAGAACAGGTTTTAAAGTGGTGTTTTTTTAAACTCTGGTGTTATTCTCTACTTCTATAATACGGCAAGATACACCTTTTCAGAAACTTGTGCACACATTCATGGGGTCATGAATGTCTTAACAAAAGGTTGTAGTGTATTTGTGTCACTAGATAAGATGATCTTGACACCACTTCTCCATCAAGGTTACTACAAATAGTTCTATAAGAGTAACAAAGAGGAGAGTAATAAATAAAAGGCAGAGCAATAAGAAAAAGTGCTGAGCAAGAGATAACTGAATAATTAATAACAATAATAATAAATGTACAACAATAATAATTGTTATTTAATTATAAAATAAAATGAATCAGGATGTGGAAATAATGATATTAGATTTCTAGATTAGTCATCTGACCAACGCTGGCTGAAGACCAGAAATGCAGATCCAACGAGATGGATTGCAGTGGATAAATGAAAATTGAATTAATTAATTAAACCAACTTTCAAACAGTCGATCAGAGTGGCAGCAATGTTTGTGTGAATTTTAAGTCTGATTAATTGATTTAATGCAATCAATGTTAGATTTTTTCCCCTAATATATGCAGACCTATTGATTGTTCCACCTGTAAATCAATTGAGATTAAAATGCGAATGTTCCAAGGGCTTGTTTTTCATTTTGATGTCCTTCCTCAGGTAGCTGTAGATGGTATAAGTCAACAGTCGTAGGAGTTTATCTTATGCTAGTGAAAAGAGTGAGCAATACACCTCAAATGATTTATTTTTCTAATCCGACTTGATAGAAGCAAAATGATGTGAATCATCACACCACTGGCTCTAACATCAGTAATCCTGACCTCATTTGAATGTTGTTGTCTTTTTCAATGCACATCGATGTCAATTAAATTATGTTGTTTATGCACTCTAAATTTTCTTTATAAATTGGTGGGTGAAAATACACAATTATGACTTTTTCAACCTCATTCCTTTCAACCCAACTGATCATGACCCTTCATTATAAATGAAGGTAAAAACGAACAGTCAAGTGAAACCTATTGCACAGGCCATTATTTCAATTTCATTCATCAGTTCTTCTTCTTAACCAAAAGTGAAACCTAATTTAACTATTACGTACATTCTTGTTAAGTATGACATGAGCATTGTTTGCAAACCCATCTACTGATTCAGACAAATCAAGGTTGCGTAAGCAAACAATATAGTAGATGGCTCCAAATAGAAAATCCCAACCAGAATCTGTATCCTCCCATTCATGCATTGTAAAGATATTGTGTATTAGCCCTGGAAACCAAATCCTGGCCTAACCCTGTACTCCCAACTCCTGTTGGCATCTTGAGCAGGTACAGCACCTGGGTTAAAGTCTTGAATATAGCCAATTTAAATTTATGAGTAAGGGTCTTGTGAATATTGTAAGATAGAAATGCATCTCGAATTCCTAAACCTAAAACTGCAGTCTTGCAAATTTGCTTGTGCACATGTGCAAAGTAAACTGGATTATAATGCAAAAAATAAATCAATAAATATGAAAATTTTCACCAACAAGAATTGCCCGTGTTTGTGTAAGTACATGTGTGCATTCAAACAGTAGTCATTCATTCATTGTCTATTGCTGTGTAATCTGTGATTGGATGTCGACCAGTTCGGGGTGTCCCCCACCTACCACCCAAAGATTACCGGGATAGGCTCCTTGTGAGGATAAGCGGTATAAGTGAATGAATGAATGAGTAAAAAGAGTGCAAATGCACCACTTTGGGTGTTACAATTTGTTTTGTTTACCCATCAGATATGTTAGTTTAACATACTTTTCTTAAATGGGAGGCGGTTTTAAAAAGCAGGTACGAAATTGAGCACTCTGCTGTGTTTTTTTTTCCACCCATGTGAGTATTGTTATTGCAGACTGTGACGCAGTGTAGCGTAAAACCACTGCTTCAAACCACACTTAATCACACACTGCAGCACAGAGTAAATATCTAATCACACTCACAGGACTGCATGAATGCTGATGCACACACAAATGTGCTTATCACACACGCACACACGCACGCACATACACACAAAAGCACGCACGCACACCTACAACTACAATACAAAAACACACATACACTAGATACCAGTCTCGCACATCTGGAAAGGAAATTCCATCTTTTTCCACTTTGGGCAATGGTCGGAAACACTCACACAAACTACACACACAAATCAGTGTTTGTGATCTATCTCAATGCCACGCCTCAACAAATTCAATCAGAAGGGAGCTTGAGCTTTTTGTATGGCTTTTTTTCCTTTTTCTTTACCCTCCTGTTGTCGTACCCCGTCTCAAGGTATTTACACACATGCACACAGACACAACACATGCACACGCACATGCACAAACACACACGCACACATCCACACTTTCTGATTATCACTGACTACAGGCAAAACTTGCACATCCACGTTGACATTGTTTAGTGCACAAAATAATAAATAATTCTTAATAACACTGATTATTTATCTGAGAATAGAATTGACATTTGAGCAGCATCACATTAAAACCACAGATAAACTTATCTGGATAGTAATTAAACATCATTCAACTGTCTTTCTCCTTCCACTATTCCTGTCGCATTTTTATTCTCTTTATAGTTTCTACAACAAATTCACACAGGTGAGAACCTCCAGGCAAAAAGTATGCAGGTGTTGTCCTGAATCGTGCTAGCGGATTGCCTAATTAAAAAAGAAAATCCCATTTACGCTTAAACTTTCCTTATCCTGAGTGTGGTTTGTTATGCCTGATTCAATACCAACCTCTAAAACCTCACCTGAGGCAGCAGATATTGCCAAGTGTCTGAGTGGAAGTCTAAATCCATCTGTTTGCACTGAAAGCTCAACCCGCTGCTGTCAGCCGGCACAGAGCACCATTGCACAGGCAAGTTAAGCAGATGTTTGCTCGGAATGAGGATGTCGTCTCTTATTTCCTCCTCTCCCTCTGCTTCTCATCCCAGATCACACGGTTACAATCATTGCTTTTTTTGTCCTCTCTCTGTGGTTTGTCCTCGTCTTTGTTCTACTCTGGAACATAAACTTTCTCTGCTTGACGACATAAAAGTACAATTATTGCACATATGCTATGCTATAGAACAAACAAAACTTTTCGTGTATGAAGAAATCGGTTTACTGTTGCATTTACCTCAACAATTACTTAATTAAAATAAATACGTCTATAAATAAATAAATAAATCTATAAATAAATAAATACGACGTATTTCAAAACTGTAATTGTGAATCCGTAACTTGGTCATTGTTATTTTTTATGCATTTCAGACAAATTACAGTTTACATCTCCCATTATTTTAACTCTGTCATTTACGCACCTTCACTCAACACTAAAGTGTGAGCCTTCCCTGTCAATTCTGGTCTTGCAAGTATCTCTTAATACAACTGAAACAATTTTCCTCTGAGGCGCATCAGAGCTTGTAGTAAGGAAGGTGAAACATTAGTTTGGGTGCAGTTACGCTCCATGAGTTTCAGACATGGGCCTGACCTGAGCAACCTCTAAATAATGTCTGGAGGACAACTGAAGTAAGCCTTAATAGGTCTCAGTGGCCTGAGCTTTGGGAGACACATGATGATATACAGTGATGTGTTTAGGAAAACATTGCTCCCTGCTCATCTTGAAATAAATACTACAAAGCGGTCTTGGTGGAATAGTAGCTCACAAATGAGATTAAGCTCTTGACGTTATTGCTGCATCATTAGTCTAAGGGTGTATTCAGACCTGACTGTTTGGTCTGGACCAAACAAGCGAACTGAAGGACTTTTCTGGTCTGAATAGACACTCAAAGATGCACTTGTTCTTTTTTTTTGTCCTGCTCCTCATCTATTATGAAAGCCCAAAAATTTTCCAGTGCGATTTTTGTCTAAAGCAGTGGCAAAAGTCTCTGAGTTTACTTCCTGGTAGGTAGCTATGTCAGCGCTTCTTAATGTACGTAGGTACCATGGCACTTTGGGAATACCATCAAGAACGACGCGCAAACGTGAAGAAAAGTGAGTGATAACCACATTTTGAAAGGAAGGCCGAGTACTGATGAGAATCAAATCACAGCTACAGGAAGCATCATGCGGGCCTCGACTTTTATGATGATACTAAAACTTTAAATGTACTTTACAGCGCTTTAACGCTGTTGAATTTCTCCCTCACTGTCAACGGGTGTACATTTAACATTGACATACTGCTCGGATTGAACCGTTTTAGAGCATGTTTATGTTGGACGAGCGAATTGTATTGGTTTGCGCTTAGAGGACGTATCTGGAAACATGAATTTTTAGCTGCTCTACCTTAACTACCTCTTGTAGCCATTGTTGGTCTCACCATATAGTTTTGAAATCAAAGTACATTAAACACTATTTGATATAATGACTACTCAAGTTGCATCGTCAGCAGATATTCAGCATTGTTTAATTCCATTCTTGATGGGTGGACAGGCATTCCAGAGATCTAACTATTTGAATATGACAAAGGACCTGTAATGTAAAAGTAAAAGTGACTCATCAAAGTAAAGTAATGTGCAGCAAATTATAACTAGTGTTAAATGGTCACAATCACGAGCGTAAGTGTTTTGGCAACGGGAGAAATTTTGAAACCTCATTTGCACTCGATTGTGGAAAATTATTTAGTAAAAAAAGTTCAATCTTGAAAAAGAGTAAAATCTTTGACGTGCTAAAACATATATACCCAAAGAGAACCTATATATGTGTTATCTATACAACTTAAACAGTTTTATGTTATACCCCACATGCCAAAAACAATTTCAATAATACACTTGTTGCCAAAGATCCCTATTGCTCTTGAAAGTGCTGCTGTGCGTTGGTTGTAAAATTAACATTGTGGGTGCACTTCCCCCATTTCCTCTGCATGGCTAACCGGAGCATTCTACTCACAGTGTAGTGAACTAATTGGAGGTGTAAACACACACAAAAACAAACCCTCATAACAATTTGCTTTGTTAATTTCACAGAAACAATTGTCCAGTTTTATGCCGTCAGTTCAGCGATTCTGTTGGAGGGCTCACGCTCATCTTGGCTGTGTTGGGGACAAGCAATCTGTTTGTTCTCTGAGCCACAAAAAGATGACCACACTTCTCTTTGCAAAGAAAGTGGTTGCAGGAGAAGGTAGAGTGGATGCAACTTAATCTTCATGACTGAATATATGTGATTACATCTGTGGCAGGGTGGGGGCAGCAGGAGGTGACAGCCAGTGAAATAAGAGGTGGGATGATAATGACTTGCAGCGGGACTGAAGCAGAGCAGAGATGAGATCCGCTTTTGTTCTTCATTTGGGTCACCGCTCTGATTGCTGAACACCAAATGAGTCCTGGAGGCTTTTTTTTTTCGAAACATGGTTGAAGCAGACTGGGGCACATTAAACACAACACCGTAGATAGGGTTTGTGGAGCCCTCACCTAATAATAATAATAATTAATTCAAAGCAAGGGTAGTTTAGATTATCCAGCAACAGCAAACATGTCGCAGTGACAACAATAATACCAAACAGAATGAAATATGTCTGAAATATGTCTGGTGTGTGGTGTGCCAGAAAAAAAAAGTGTCTGGAAATAAGTGCAAAAAATATGTGAGATAAAAATTAGTGGTGAGTACGCTCTAAACCAAATCAATTATCTCAGCACAAAACACAAAACAGTCTACCTTAAACCACTTCACTTATACGGACACCAGCATCAATAATCATCTGCTATATATCAGAAATATTTTAAAGTACTCGAACCTCAAATTTGGCAAAGATTATATGGAATTGAGAATTAGACATTTATTGTATATAGGAGCTATATTGTGCATTTTTGTCACAGTTTATCACAATGATCTAGAATAAGAACATATGTCACACACTCTAATTATAGTCTTGCTGAAATGAGCAAGCTTCTACTTGTGAGAGTAGATTCCAGACTGTGAAAAAAAAAAAATTAATTGTGGAAGATGCACTTCATACACTGCATTGTGCATGTGACATGGTGGACATGTCACCAAACCAAACAAAGTTACCAAATTTTGACGTCACAAGTTAGAGACGGGCAGATGACAAAATATTGTATAATTTCCCTCTTGAGCCAACTATTTGTAAACAGGGCCCTGTTTTCTAGCTCAGCGCAAGAGAAGTCAAGCTTAATGTGCAGTCTGTGCACATGGGTGAAGTTTACTTTCTTTTGGTATTTTTGTCGACAGACACACAGAAATGAGCATTTGCATAAAAGTCAATTATTGTTAAAAGTTCCCTAGAAAGAAAAATTCAAAACAATCTCTGTTATTGGACAAGTAATTTGGAGAAAATGAAATGATCACAAATTGGAATTTGAGATGTATTAGTGGTCTTTGTCTTTGAAGGTTCCACTGTATTCAATTGAGGACCGTGGTGGGCTATGAAGCCAAGGGATTACAGAGAGTAGTAAATAAATGTTGGATCGTTTAGAGCTGGCAAGGCCTGCTACACTTTATGGAGACTCATTTGTTGAGGTGTTTGCACAAAGTCCCCCAAATCAATGCAGCAATGATTCATCGCTTCTTAAAATGTATGCGTCGCATCGTGCATAAAATGCAACTGAGAGGAAAAGAGTTGTCCAAATGGTTGCACAAAATCCAGAAGACTTTTTAATGGACTTGTATTACAATGAGAGAAAGGAGAATTGTTTCAGGATGACAGAGTGAATACAGCCTACAGGGAAATCAAACACTATTATGGGTTGCACCTTGCACCATGTCAGTGACAACGTGTAGATTTTTTTGCTATCTAGTGATGAACGAATAGAATGCGACAAGTTTGAAGCACATGCATTTTGAAGAACACGTACGATGACAGAGAGCACTTTTTGCTATCCTCCCACCATTTTTTTTTAGCTGAGGTGCAAGCCAAATGTCATTTCAAATGACTTCTAGTATGTCCTCAAGTGAGAAAGTAAGTGCATTGCATTTGTTACCATGCTGTAGTCATTGATCAGTGTCGTATACGGTGAGGCACGGCTCATGCAACATAATTAGCAATTACTAGAACTACAATTGTATGAAAAAAAAATATACGTTTACCGTATTTTCCGGACTATAAGGCGCACCGGACTATAAGGCGTACCGTTAATGAATGGCCCATTTTAAAACTTTGAGGCGCACCGGACTATAAGGCGCACCATTAATGCATCATGTCAGATTTTTAATCCAAATCAAATCATTCTCCATTTTATCTTTTTTATTTCAACTTCAGACGCAACAAATTACTTTATAATCACAAAACAATGATCCATAGTCTTTTTGATTCGTGATTCATAGTCTTCAGCGGGCCACTTATGATTGATTTCATGACACAATGCTTCGAGCCAGTTTAAATTTAGGAATTTGGTCCATATATATGGCGCACCGGACTATAAGGCGCACTGTCGGCTTTTGAGAAAATTTTACGTTTTTAGGTGCACCTTATAGTCCGTAAAATACGGTAAATGTGATAGAACATTTCTTTGCATGTTCTTGAAATTAAAAGTGGGCTTCTAAAATGATTTAAGGAAAATCAAAACATTCTACACATTTTACCTATAATCTCGATTAAAACACGCACACATACACGCACACACATACCCACAAACCCTCGCATACACACAAACACATCCAGCAGTTTATTCCAGACCAGTTATTTTGTCACTAAAGCACAAGTTGTAGACACACAGTGTCCTTTGAGTGACTGTGATGGATTTGGTGGCATCTACTATCCACCAACTGATAGATTCTATCAGTTCCATATGATGTAATTTCTTCCTCACATCTCCATCTCCCTATAGAAGACACAAATGCGGTAGTGTCGCATGGTGAAACAGGGGAAACCAAAACGCAATGTTCTTCATCCAGGGTGTCGCTATATTTATGAAGATCCAACCACCCTACCTGAGCACAGAAATGATTGATTTTCGTAGTATAGTGCAGTCCACAAATGAGACAGAATAAGAAATAAGGAATAGTCGTCCACCTGTGGCTCAGCAAGCACAACCAGCATAAATATTCAAACACACCACGGGAGGCTCGGTGTGGTGCCTGGCGAGACGCCTCGCACACACTGCTGATCCTTTACAGATGGATTACATTACATGCAGCTTGTCATTCCATATATGGATCCCCCCCCCAATACATTTTCATAGATACCAATGCTAATTAACGTCAAAAATTATACTGCAGAGAGAAAATTGGTTTGTTGACAGGCTCGATTGTCCTTCAAAAAAAAATCAGGTTGATGAACATGTGATAAAAGGCTGCTGCCTTTATGTTACATACCTTCATTTTAAAAAATGCACAATGGAGTCTGCCATGTCTTCCATCTAGCCACTGCTCAATGTATATATGGACAAAATACAACCTGTGGCCTTACAGCAATAAATTATGTTTATGATATTTCATGGGAAACGTTTATATGCTGGAATGATTGGAAAAGACAACAAATTGAAGAGTTTGGTTGCATCTTCAGTATGATGCAGCACAGTTCAACATCACTTTAAGAGACAAGCATAATCGTATTGTTAAATGAATACCTCTCTGAGAGTGTGGTTTAAAACTGAACATTATTACTATTAGTAAGGCAGAATATTTGATTCAGCACATGCACTGCACACCACTACATTGTAAAAGTGGTCAAATTACTGTGGCTAGTGGATATATTTGGAATAGAATATGAACACACTCTCACAGACACAGATCTGTTATGAAGTACTGTGCCACCTTTCAAAGTTTCTGAATATAAGATTATTGCAGGTTAGTGACAAAAATGGCATAGGGTAAAAAAAAAAAGTCAAGGACAGGCTCATGGCAGGTTATTTTGTCACAAAGCAGCATGTTTAAGAGTGGAAAATGGTGACTAACAAAATGCAACCTTGAATTCCGAGTTGATGACCAATGCTAAATAACAACTATGATGATTATACCCTCAGCAGAGCAAAGAGGAGAAAAGTCTGCAGCAGGGGTCACCAACGTGGTGAAGACCAAATGAGTAGCTCATGAGGCTGTTTTAAAAACAATGATAGAACTTTGTGATTTTCTAGGAGTGGTTCAGAAGTTATAATGAATCACATAATAATTTAAAAATATGAACACTAGCAGAGATGTATGAAAACACGTTTGCATGTATTTTTCAGTTCCCTAATTATTGTGAGAATCAACATTGTCAGCTTGTTAACAAAGAAGAATAACGTGAACAATAACACATACAATTAAGTCAAATTTAAATAACTCCTAATCACAACATGACTTGAACACAAATATTAATGACGTCCCCTGATCTTAACCCCAAAGGTTACTTGAGCAAATTAGTTTTCAGAAGTATGTATCAATTTAGAAGCCACTCTCACTAATCAGTAGCCAAGAAGTAGCTCTCACGTGCAAAAAGGTGAGTGACCCTTTCTCTGATGATTAATAATTTCAGAAAGTTCTTTATCATTTTTTCATTAGTATATGCTGTAGAGCAGTGGTTCTTAACCTGGGTTCGATCGAACCCTAGGGGTTCGGTGAGTCGGCTTCAGGGGTTTGGCCGAACACACCTGAATGTCGTGTAAATTCGCCATAACGCATATCTGAACTGGTCTTGCAAAGGCAACAGTAGAAGTCACACTGATTTGCTGGTACGTCATTACCCCCCCAAGAGGGGTTCGGTGAATGCGCATATGAAACCGATGGGGTTCGGTACTACTATCCCCCCAAAAAAGAGGGATTCGCTGAATGTGCATATGAAACTGATGGGGTTCGGTACCTCCAAAAAGGTTAAGAACCACTGCTGTAGAGTACGACAGCTTAGAAAGCAAAATTCTTGGAAAAACAATTTTAAAAAAACATTCTTAATTGCTTTACGTGATGAGCTATGCTACAAATAAAAAGCTGGGGTTAATCATTTTCATTTTCTTCGTTCATCATTTTCAGCATTAACGTGGTGCTCTCACATAGGTGTATAAAGGCCCTTTTCCAGCAACCACCCCTCCGTCTAATGGTTCATTGTGTTGGAAGGCTAATGGATGATTTCATGGAAAACATTAAATTGCTTGAGTGACCCCAAACCTTTGAACGGTAGTGTATATTGTAAACATTTGCAGCTTGTAAACAAGTTAGGGCAATAATCAGAGTTCGGCAACCCAAAATGTTCAAAGAGCCATATTGGCCCAAAAAAAAAAATAATAAATAAATAAAAAACATACCTGTCTGGAGCCGCAAAAAATCTAAAAGCCTTTTATAATGCAACATAGACTGCCAATACATAAGTTGTATGCCTACTATTAAAATAATAAAAAAAAAATAGTGGTATCAATTTGATAATTTCTTCTTGCGGCCCATTGGAGTTCACGTACCTGCGTTGCAGCGCTGGCTGTTCGATATCGGTCTCGTCACACAACTCATCCATCACAGGCAATTGAGAAAGCTGGAGCTGAATTGATGTCCTTGATTTGCTGATCTGTGATATTGTTTGCGCGGAGAGGCATGTCTTCAATTTTCGGAATGATGCCGGTTTTGTTTTTGAAGTCCGAAAATAGGCACTCTGATATTTTAATAAATGAATCCCTTCATGAACTCGCCATCGGTGAAGGGTTTTCCGCGCTTTATTATTTCCGGGGCTGCAACAAAACTTGCAGCAGTAGAGTTTGGAGATGCAATCCACTTCTTGAAATTGTTTTTTCGGTTCTCAAATTTCTCCACCAGCACTGCAATTGCACGTTTCCTCTCAATTGCAACTGGGTGATCGGCAGCAAATTTAGCGTGCTTTAGCTGAAAATGTCGCTCCAAATTCCTCTTCTTGTTATTTGACAACTTCTCATTGCAAATCAAACATGCAGGCAATGCTTCAGCATTGGCAATGAAAGCAAATAGTTCAGTCCATTCTTTCTTAAAGCCTCTGTTCTCATAAGCAATCTTTTTCTTTTTGTCTTTTGAATCCACGGCGCATCACTCACACACCTTTTTACAACTCACCTGTGCCGTGTCGCAGGCTATGACGCAATTTTGCTGTTTGGCGTCATTCTTAAATTTGGTATTTTTAATATATTTACAACTACATACATTTTTACAGCATACAATGTTTTTGTCATGATTACCATCGAAAAACCATATTTAAAAACAACAACAACAAAAAACAACAACATTTCCCATTTTCACGCATTTTTGCAAAAATTCCAGGAAGCCGCTAGGGGTTTGCATGCGGCTCTGGAGGCGCGGGTTGCCGACCCCTGCCCTAAATATTACTTTTGATTGTTCCTGAGTTAAAAAACTTTTACTGTATATCCTTTGTGATTGCCCTATGATGGGCATGCAATCAGTACACTGAAAAACCCTTGACACATTCACTATCATGATTATGCAAGACTTGCCAAGCCGAACTTTAAATATGTCAGCACTGTGCTCCCAACTGACACGTTTTGCGCATATTTTAATGCATATTGGCTCAAAGCAATCGCCAGGAGTCTGTTTGGCTTCCAAAATTCTTAACTGGTAATTTAATCTGCGTGTCAGCGTGACCAGATTGCACTTGACATCGCACCCTCCATACTGCTTTAATTCTTTTCCTCTCTCGTTTTCCCTGATCCATGTGATGACTCAGGAAAACTGCTTGCCTTTTGGAATTAAGTGGATGTGAACATGCGGTGAGGGTAGAAATTAAAAGTGAAGTGATAAGTGAGTATGTGAATCCTTGTGCCGGGGTGTTAAGGCTATGATACATGGAGTGGGTGACATGTTTCCTCTGATCAGGGCTGTGGACAGGGGGGACAGGGGGAAAAATGGTTTGCCTCAGGGCAAACACACTGAGCAAGAATGTTGTCTACCTTTGATGCTGTCACACACGCACATTTTGGAAACACCTCTGGCGTTTCCTCCTTCACTATCCTTCCATCATTTCAAGGAATTTTATTGTCATACCAACAGGCATTTCCACATTATATGGCACAAAATATGATACTTGAGGTCCCAGGTTAAGATGCTTATTTACGGTTATGAACAATCTTAGCGCTGAACAATGCACTTTATCTCAGTGCTGTTGCTCATAAAATGTCCTCACTAGAGGGATGGTTGCTGGAAATGGACCTTTATACATCTATGTAGATATTGTATTAAAAACTAGAGCTTACCACATCAACAATATATACAGTGTATTCCTGATCAGTTTCATTTTATCCTCATTGAAAAAAGTTAGATTTTATTTTAAAAACAAGGACATTTCTAAGTGGCCGCAAACTTTTGAACAGCAGTGTACATATTTACAAGTACTAAAAACAATATATGTGATTTAAACTAATTTGTATTACCAACTTTGATGGTAACTTTTGAACAGCAGTGTACATATTTATAATGTACATAATAAAATAATATGATTTTGCTTGAGTAGTGAAACAAATTTGTTTTACCAACTTTGATGGTAACATTGCACGCTTGACATGCCGCTGTTTAGTGCACGTCTGGGCTCTTTATGCTTTGTGTAGCGTGTTAAGTCAGACACACTAAACCTGCATTTTCTTTTTACCATCTACATCTGCTAGCCCATGGATTTGGAATAAAATATGCATTTTTTATGAAACTATGATTTGAAATACATTTTTTTTTCTTTGACCAGACACATTCTGTGTATTTGCACAAATTATCGACATCAGACTGGCGTCGCCAACACCAGCTTGTGAGTTTTACTCAATGTTAGAAATTGCTGATGGAGCAAGTATTACTTTTGTAGTAATATATTAGTTGTGGACTGATTAATCATTGTTGGTTGTTAGTCCCCCAATTGCCACTGATAAGGAAAGTGGCATTAAAATTGTTTTGATGGATCATGGTATTAATGTTTTTTTTTTTTTTTTTTTACAAATGCCATAGAGCAACAAATGAATGAGATGCAATAAAAACTTAATTTACCTAAGTTTACCTTTATTTCAGCACCTTTTTATCTAGAATTTCACAGTGATCAAAACTCTTTATTTTATTCATAAATAAGCATGATGCATCACGTACAATAATATCATGAAATGTATCATAACATTTGTGTAAGGAGCACTGTTGAGTCAGTCGTACCAATGGAAATCAAATGGCAAGTACCAGAAATATCTCAATTCAAACAATGTGAACACCCAAATAAGTATATAAATTCAATACCATGAAGAGGATCAACTAATGTAGCATACATTGTGCCAAATTGGCGTTTTTGGGGGAGGAACTAAATATCTTACACTTGCTGCTTGGTGACAGCCGTTTGGCGATGACACAGCAGTTAAAATAGTGGCTAATAATTTCAACTCTATTTATTTTGGCACTTGATAAATCAAACTGATCAGGCACTACTAACGAGGGAAAACAATTCAAAAAATCTGCTAAGCAGTTGCAAACACTGTGAATTGTTCAGTTTGCTGAACAAAATGGCAGAAAAACAAACAAATAAAGAAAAAAAGCTTTCTATCCTAAAAATGGAAACCAGCTCTCTGGAGTGTACTTGCTATGAAAATTAACAGTCCTGTCCAGGCTGGACTAGTTCCACACATTAGATCGCTAACACGCTCGGCACTTTTTGATCTGAAGGTGTTTGGAATGATCATTTTAACAAAATTGTGGGGCAACCCATCTCTAGGCCACAAGGGAAGCCAGGGGACACTTAAAATTGAGCTCAGACTGTATCGACCAGTGGAAACCTAAGTGTGGGATGGAATGATCTGGGTGGGGGGTGGACATCTTGATGAGAGGATAAATTCCCATGTAGGTTGGCCATGTTAAGTATTCATGATACATATGCACTTAGTGTCTTTGTCATCCTTCACAGGAGTATTCAAAATTATCATGACTTTTTACCTTCATTAAAAACATTCTTATAAAGATTGTATACTATGGACCTCTTTAGAATTTGTAAACAATGTGGCGTGATTTGGGGGCGTGGCTTAGCTGGAGGCAAAAAGACCCAGTGCGCTTGCTTTGCACATTTCGACACAGTGTTTACGTATAAACGAGAAAACTGGTCATGTAAGTGAATATAATAATACCACAACAAGATGACATTTTTCTGCATAAAAATAGCAGCGTTTATTTCTGGCTTCTCTTCATTTGCCTCCAGCTAACACCGTTACTTTATAATGATGTAAGCCGTAAAGATCTCCAAAATAACAGACCTGGGCAAAGTATGACTAGCGGACCACATCCAGCTTTTCCACAGTCTTTAACGGGCCCTCCAAGAGTTCATGAAGTTAAAATAAAGTGTGAAATATGGTTTGGTCCATATTGTAGTACTCGTGTTTTGGTCAGATCTCAAGGGCTGTTCCTCCATTCTGCTGTTGAGTGACATGTCAGCTACAGACAGCATCTTGATCAGCCAATAGGACTGCACGAAGCATGAAGTCCTGCCTTACTGCATGTGACAGATAGCGGAGTGGTCAGATATCAGTGGTGATGACAGGCGTCACACCATGAATGAGCAAAGTGGGGCCCATGTCACGAGTCAGCAGCTCCAGCTGATGCAAGTAAGAATTGTATCGACGGGTGTCAGCTGGTGGGCGGGGCAAGTATAGAAAGCGCACAGCGGGCGGTGGCTGGGCCTGGTCGAGGATGAGCTGATTGACAGCTGACAGGTAGTCATCAGACAACCGCGTGGTGTTGCTTGGCAAGCTGTTGACGGAATCCTCTTCATCCTCTTCGTCTTTTCCCAGTTTCTTCTCTTCCTTGATGGTATTGGAGGGCTGAGATGATCGCCTCTTGTCCCATTCACCTTGGCGCTGCCAGTGTAGCGCCACTTGCTGGTCCCAGGGCACGGGGCAAATTTGAGCTTTAATTCTTAGTTCTTTCAGCAGTTGTCCTAGCTTCTCTTCCAAGCCTCTCACGCTCCTCCCTTCCTCCACACAAAGGAAGAGACGTAGTGTAGCTTTACGCCAGGCTCGGACCATATTGAGAATGCAAGCTAGCTGCAGCAAGAACAGAGAGCAGGTATCCACGTAGCTTGTGCTGTCCGGACGCAGAAGGTTGACTGGCCAGACGTCCACATACACAAAACTCTTCCCTGGAGAGGAGGAGGCCCCTGACAAAGCCTCTGTTCGGTCAAAACCGTTAAAATGACGTGCCAAAACCACATTCTTCAGCATTTTCATGGCATCTGCAATGATTGCTACATACTCCGGGGGCCCCAAAACCTTGCCACCGTGCACGTCATCATTTGCAGTACTGGACCGAAGGGAAGCAAAATGGAACGGAGTTTGGTGCTGCTCAGGATCATGAGAGAGGCAAGAAAGATCTGTAGAATGATTTGTGGAGAGCTTGTCCTTTGGGAGGCTGTCATCATAAAAACCCAGGACAAGGGTGTTGGGGCGCATCCCACCTGGAAGGAGTCATTGAGACAAGATGATTTGTTTTAAAACAAACCTAAAATCCATCCACACAATACAAATCACCTTTCTATACAGTGAAGCACCAACATTTACTGTGGCTTATCAATTAGCAGGGTGACTGGAAATATGCCATATAAGCATATAAATTATATGTTGACATTCGAGGGTAATGTTGCATGATGGCACTCCTGGCACTTTTAAAATTTGTTGAAGATAGTAAACTTATAAGAATTAGGAGCGGGTAAGCATTTACCGACCAAACATTTGTTCCTGTTTCATTAGTCGTAATGATTCCCTTTTTCGTTTAGTACCATTGATCATCATGGCCAGACCCATTCACACGGGCTTTTTTTCCTCAGTTTCATTCTTATTTTATCATAGTAGCTATTTTTGTCTCATGAAATATTAACATTGCGTTGTTTATCACCAAGACATGAAAAATATAAAGAAATGATGATGTGATTTTGTTTGACTGATGGCCAGTCGTATCTACAACAGCCCATCACAGCCTTAGTGAGAATAATGTTAGGAGCACAGGCCTATACTACGTGACAAATGCATCAATGTTGTCATCCATTAGTCCTCAAATATTTCAAAGTGACTCTGCAACTTTTTTTTTTGTATGGCATTGTGTAATGCGGCATGACATGTTTGTAAAACATGAGCGCTGAGGACACTAGAGTGGCACACGACAATCTAAAACCCAACATAATCAGAAAATAAGCTTATGTTGCATAATTTGTCAGAAATCTACAATCACTCATTACCAAACTATGTGGACACCGTAGAATAATTTTGCGTGCTATCACTGAAACATTGAAGGTGCATTTCCAAGCATGTATCTATAAATGTACCCATCCATCCATGCATCCATGCATCCATCCATGCATCCATGCATCCATCCATGCATCCATCCATGCATCCATGCATCCATCCATGCATCCATCCATCCATCCATCCATCCATCCATCCATCCATCCATCCATCCATCCATCCATCCATCCATCCATCCATCCATCCATCCATCCATCCATCCATCCATCCATCCATCCATCCATCCATCCATCCATCCATCCATCCATCCATCCATCCATCCATCCATCCATCCATCCATCCATCCATCCATCCATCCATCCATCCATCCATCCATCCATCCATCCACCCATTATCTGAAAGTCGATTGGTCATTCAATTGGGCTCATTACTATTTTTTCATTTAGAACAGTCCAGCAGTTCCAAAGATTTTTTGCACCACACATAAAGAAATCTTTTGACAGATCAGCATAGAAACAACTGATTAAAAAAAAAAAAAAAAAAAATATATATATATATATATATATATATATATATATATATATATATATATATATATATATATATATATATAAAAAAAAAAAATTTAATCCAGCAAAACATGTGGGAGAGGAAGATAAGGCGAGTGGACGTCGTAAACAGTTCAAAGAAGATAGCAAGAGTGCCTGGTGGCCGAGGAGAGAAAAGAGCTACTACTTGTTTTTTAGAGTCCTGGTTTCATCATCACACTGAGCTAAGTTTGAGTGAATGTCTACCTAAGTATAGTCCAGCGTGCGATTCATTTAACCGTCAAAAGAACATGTTTGTGCCATTAATCCCAGCACAGAAACATCAAAGTCAAACAATAGTAACCTTGATAGATAACAGAAAAAATACCATCTACCATAGCCTAACAGAGTTAGTACAAGTAAAACTGCATCAGGCAGAAGAACTTATAGGTGGACTCTAGTCTTAATTACAAGTTATGTTGTATTCCGTGTGCCTTTAGGGTGTACATGTCTGATGACCAAGGTAGGTTAAGGTACATTTATTGCTCTCTCTTAAGTAAAGTTGTCAGTCCCTCAATCGTCATGTTAACTATGACATTTCATTCTGTTTCCTCAATCACTATGCCTCGGTCAAATGATATTGAAGGCTTTGTTTATTATTGGTGCCATTAATAAACACTTTGGCTTTTGCCTCATGGGAAACCGTGTGATGTCGTGCTACTGGATCTTATTAGAATGTTAAGGTGTAGCTGTGTACAAACAACAAAATGTGGGATTTGTACTGATGGTGGCACTGACCTAGTCCAGAAATGAACAGAAGGTGCTGGATTCCATGACGCACTGAATCAGCCAGCGTCAGGTTGACAAAGGCCTTTATGTTGAGATGATCCACCAGAGACAACCAGGAGGCATACTGAGATTGTAGAGGGTCAGAGGGTAATGTGTCTGTTGGTGAGGGTGGGGAAAGATAAACAGATACGTAAATCAAAAGCATAATATGCAGTATCAACAGAGCATAGCCCACAGGCCACATTGAAGGGCAAAAAAAATGGCCTGAAATTAATACGGGTGTACCTCGTCTTAAATTCCATCTGTGAGTGAATAACCGCCTCATATTTCTCAACACCAAGTGTCTGCTCAAATTAGAGAAGGGCTCTTCATCTGCTAATGAAAATATAATTCCACCCAACCAAGCGACACTCAGGGGAGATTATGAACTATTCATTCAGGCCCAGCTGGTGTCCATGAAAAAAAAAAAAAAAAAAAAAAAAAAAAAAAAAAAAAAAATATATATATATATATATATATATATATATATATATATATATATATATATATATATATATATATATATATATATATATATATATATATATATATATATATATATATATATCGGCTTGAGGAACATGGCTTACATGGTATGTGTGTTCAAAGCAAATGTTTGCCATGTTAGTAGAGCATGTTTTAGAATTAAATTTTTGGAAGGTGCAGATACATTCCTTCCTAAAAAACAAAAAAAAATCTGAATAGTGTCCCATATCAGTTCTTACTGAGTTCGCCAAGTTGGACATGCCCCAGCACGTACAGTCCACTCTTTTTAATATCGTTGATGAAGGTGATGAGGCCTACACTGCTTCGCGGGTTGGAGACCATCAGCAGAACCTGCGGCCTCCAGAACTTGACGTGATCCTTCCTCACATCCAGCATGAGCAAATACTTGCGTACCTAAAAGCGACAAGGAAGACCCATAAACTGAGATGCAATTTAAAATTAAAATTTACTAGCCACTCTATAATCCGGGTCATAGCTGGGAACGGTTCTTAAGTGAGTGACATTGAATGGATTAGATTGTCAATCTGAGTCCAAATGTGGTAGAGATTGGCTACGTTTACATGAAATCTGAAAATTGTGATTGGATACACTGTTTTCAGAGACACAAATATTTTGACCTGAGAAGGACTTCGGTGTTAATGCAACACACCTTCGATCGAAACAAATCATTTCACATGGGTAGATTGAACAAACATATAGAAAATAGTAGTCAAAGAAAAAAAACCTGTGTCAACAAAATATTGCTTCGTCCATTTCCACTTTAAGTGTAAGCGTTATTTTGCATATTTTTCTTGTTTGCTGCAATGTTCCAGACCAGACCAGTTGACTCTTGCACCTGCAATGTCGTTTGCTCGCTCCACATGCACGCACGCGCGCACACACACACACACACACCATATTAACACATGTGATTTAAAAGATAGCATCATCAGACAGGTTAATGTCCTTTCTTAAAACAGTTTGAGGTCAGGAATCTTGCATTCAGCTTGCTTGTCTAACCAATTGAAGTTTCAGCAATTTCCCACCTTACTTCCATTACATTACTTGCAATTACATGTTTTCATGCTTGCATCAACAAATAACCAACAATAGTCTCAGAGGTGCAGACCAACTGCGCCCACTCATCTAATCATCTGTCTTCTTTATCTTCCCATTTTCTTTGGTCTTCTCATCCATCAGACTATCATCATTTCTGTCTCTTTGGTCTCATCCATCACTTTATTTTCTCAATCACTCATCCGCTCTCTATGCTTATATTCTGTCTACATCTATTTCTTTACTCGATACCATTGGCGTCAATTTGACTTTTTTTTGTCCCCAAGTCTTTCTTTAACACTTGTCAGCAGCTTGTTATCGTCTAGTGTGTTTTTGTTGTGAGCGTTTCTGTCTCCATTTCTTGCTGCAATGCTATCTCGCTGGCAATCTGCCATACTGGGTGCTGTTGGAACTTTGACATATTTATAGTGTTTATAACATACTGCTACACACTTGTGTAATTTGGTGTTCTTGCAATTAAAAACCGGAGACAAAGATAATAACAAAAACAATTATTTACGATATATACACTACTGTTCAAAAGTTTGGGGTCAATTAGAAGTGTCCTTATTTAAAAAAAAAAAAAAAGAAAATCGCTATTTTTTCAATGAGGACAACATTAAAGTAATCAGGAACAAACGGTATACATTATTAATATTAATACATTAATACATTATTAACAGTATTTCCTGCACTATAAGGCATAGTGACATACTCATTGAATTTTTTACTTTAGAATTGTTTTCATATATAGGGCGCACCGAATTAAAAGGCGCATAGTAGCTACTGCATCAAACTGGGGTTGACTAGGGTTGCATTATGCATCCACTATATAGAGATATGCTAAAGGGAATGTCAACCCAGTTAATTATTAGTTGAAAGGTGCAGATATTTAGTGACATTAAAAGTTTACCAATTCTAAAATTACAATTCATTTTCACATCACAAAAACCTGGCAACTCGTTGACTTCCGTGTGCTGTTGAAGCAAGCATGTAGGTTCTATTTCTCTGCTTGAATGTAATCATGTAAATTGAACTGCCCTATATAAGAGAAAAAGCATGGAAGCAAGAAGGAGGTAGATGATAGGAACGTAAGCATCAGTGAGAAGGGAAGAAACGGAAAGGGAGGAGGGGGAAGGAAGAAAAGTGCAATAAGTTGAGTGGTTGTAATAATGTTCTGCCTCTTGACAAACTGCTGGCTAACCCAGACACCCGAATCGCCTTGGCAACAGGCCTTGCTGCAATGGAACCGCCTCACCTTGAAAGCAACAGGCCCGCCTATAGAGGACATAGCGAATTGTATGACACAAAGTTATGTATGAGTACAAGTGCAGCACTTTGTTGAAGGAAAAATATGCAGAGCGTGTCAGTTAGGTCTGATATAAAAATGATAGATAGGCTGCACAACAATGAATGGGTATGAATTTGGAGAGACAGCATTTGATGTGTGTGTTGTTGTCTGCTGCTTACACTTGGCTTGGGGAGGCAATAGTCTGTGTTTGTGAATCTCAATAAACATTTTAAAGAGATTGCTTGGCAAGAACACAATTTTTTTTTTTTTTAAGTTGAGGGAGTGAGATTTTAGTTGCTGTAATAATGATAAGGCAATGCTGTGTGCATTTGTTTGTGTGTGTGCTTCAAACCTGGTGGAAAATGAGAGCCTGGCTGATGTAGCCCCAGCTTGAAGTTGGACTGAGGTAGTGAATCAGCAGAAGCAGCAGCAGCATGAAGGCGATGCTGGCTGAGGCATAGATGGAATTGATGAGAAACATCATGACGGCGCAGCCTACGATGCCCAACACACACGTATGCCAGGTGAAGTAACGAAACGTGGGCCTGGGAAGGAAAAAGTAAAATCCTTCGTTATTGAATCAGAACAGCTATTTTCTAAATCAGACCTGTTTGCATAATGACTTAAGAGTGCTCAGGGTTTAGGTAATGATTAGTCATGGCTCAACTTGCGAACATCACATGAGCTGTGTTTGATTATTATATGAGCCCTGAGCATGTCGCTTTGATTCTAATTTTGAAACAGCGACGGCTAATGTGTGCAGTAACCTCCACTATGTGCTCTGTGTGCAGGGTGGCTAAACAGATGATGGAGGACCAGAAAGATCAATACTATCAATATTTTCTTTTTACCTTTTAATGTAAAACCTCACCTCTCATGCCTTCAAATACTGGGCTGGTTCAATCCCCGAGTTGATGGACACCATTATCACGATTACACAGAGAGCAATTGCAAGTGAGTACAAATCTCAAAATTTGTGTTTATCGATTTTTTTTAATTCATATTTATTTTCACAAGGCATTAGTGTAATAAATGGTTGACACTTGTATGTTAAGTCAGAACATGTCATAGTCTATAACACAGGTGTCAAACTCAAGGGCGGGGGCCAGATACGGCCCGCCACATCATTTAATGTGGCCCGCGAAGACAAATTGTGCATCAAATTTGTGTGTCATTACTAGAGTAGAAAATTGTCATCACTTTTAAAAATATATTTTTTTTTTAAATATTTGACCAGTTTTTACTAGTCTTTTTTGAAAACGAGTTATTTGTCAGTTTGTTTTGTAGCTTATACTGTATATAATATGAGATGATCATACATTTATTTGGATTGACAGTCATAATGGCCCTTTGAAAGAAACTATGGCTACAATGCAGCCCGCGAAAAAAACGAGTTAGACACCCCTGGTCTATAACTAACACAAGTTAACACAGTAGTCAAGTTATTTACGAAGAATATCTGTATAAAAAATACCTTAAAAATATGAAACAAATACAAAATGGTAAGTATAGTATCTGAAGAGAGGGGTCTATAGTAAACCTTTTGAAATGTATGGCAACATTATTGATACTTAACTTTTAAGTCCTGACCTAAACCCACTGATGTGCCACATACAGGTTCACTACTTCAAACTTTGCTTTTACGTCTTGACCAAACATCTTAGCCTCTTTTTCACCTTATTGGAGAGGTGGGTGTAATAACAATAAAAGCTCACCTTAACCGCCCTAGCAATCCATCTCATCTTTTCGTTTCATTATGATGGTAGCTCTACAAACCGTCTCTCTCTCAACCCATCACCTGTCTGTGGTTTTCCAGCAGCTGATGTCACTTTGCTGACACGACAAAATTACCCTAAGAGAATCACTGCCAATCAGTGAATTAAAACAGGCGACTAGACTTGGACATTTGCCCAGAATCATGACATAATTACGGTAAAGTTAGGGCAGAAACTAAATTCTTATGAGCACGCACAAACACGCACACAAACACACACACACAAAGCGGTCTACGAGACGAGACATTACGTCAGCCGACAGGAGATACTCAATGACAAGTGACAGATTTCAATATCTTCCTTTTAAAATATAATTTTATCTGTAAACATTACTTACATAATTACAGTCTACACAATGTGGCAACTGTGTTCTTCGAATATGAAGTCTGCAGGTTCCAGACACACTTGCCAACTTTCTTGATTCAGGCAGAACTCTCGAATTTTAGCCCTATCTAATCTCACGATTTTACAGTGATGTAAAGGGTTTACGTTCTGGGGAATGTGATGCGACACGGCTCCTCTTTACAGAGGGGAAGACTTCACCCAGACTCCTGTCAGAAGTCATCCAGTGAGCAATCATCCTAAAACACAGTCTCATCAATATTTTGAAGCAGATGTAATGCCTCCTGTACTGTATGTTTTTTTGGCGACCATAATGATTTTCTACCAAAATCAATGAATGTTGGAATGAAAGTAAGTTTATTTTCCTGAATAACCACGAGGTACTGTGGCACTGGGAAACATTTTAACACATTTTTGTTTTGTTTGTTTTGTAAAAATTTGAATCTGGGCCAAAACGTGTATGAAGATGTTTCAAGGTGGTCAGACAAAACAGTTTTTGTATTTTCTTATGATTGGTTTGAGTTTGACAGAGGTCTAATGGAAAGGTCTGCAATTACTTTAAAAGAAAAATATTTGAGCAACTACGGCAAAAGCAAACAACATATTGTTTGTACAAATAGACTGTGATAAACTTTCTACTTTTAGGTACTTTACCAATGTGGCACAAAGTCTCCTTTCTGCCAGAGTTCATGTTAAAAGGTCATAAAGTTCAAAAGGTTAAAAGACCCTTTGATTGTATCCTAGTGATTCTCGTATCCATTGTTTCCTATAAATCCACACATATTTAGTGATCCATCTGGATTTTATTGCACTATACATTTAACAAAATATAGTATGTACTTAACAGAGGACTAACCACGTAGTAGTTCGTTCGGATGGTCAATTCACTTATTAAAACAGAGACAATCAACTTGGATCAGAGATTGTGGTTGGTAAAGGGAATGTCGGTGTCTTTTGAATGCAATGGGAATAGAAAACATGTGACCTGTAATTCACATAATTAAAATCCACATGGAAACAATGAAGAGCAGATTATCCCCTTAATCTTGCTCAGTGACAAAACAATGCTGTATATATGTGCTGCATTTTTTGTTTCTGTGGGCATTTGTGTGTTCTTAGGCAGTCCTGCAGAGTGACTGCAGTTGGCCTTAAGGAATAGTCTGCGTTGCTGGAACCACTACTGATAAAGCTGTAGCCCACACAGAGGCCTCACCACACTAAAAGATAACACCAGAAATGCGCACGCACGCACGCACGCACGCACGCACGCACGCATGCACGCTCACACGATGCTCGCGTCAGACAGCTTTACTCACACATCGATAATCAGGAACAAAAAAAAACCTCCGGCATGACTTCACACAAAGCCATTGTCCAAATTGCATGCCTTTACGCTTCCGTTGTATCCATATTCTGCAGATACATTTGCACACAGACAGACTTAACAAGTAGGTATTTTTTTCCGCTACATCATAATTTCAAACCCACCCCTACACAATGCCAAATTTAAGGGAAAGGGAAATATTTCTGCTAAATTAGTTATGCTAATTACAGAGCAGCTCTCCAGGGAGACATGGGGCTAAATGGCTTTTAATTCTTTTTGCCTGGAAAGAGATGTGGGAGAACGCCTCGGCACAATGAAAGAAGCAGACAGAGTAAAAAGAGGAAAACAACTAGAAACGTACGGCTAGCAGACAGGCCGCATTATCAGCGCGGTGACTCCTTGGCATGGGAGATCAGCAGGTGGGAAAGTTTTGCCTCCGTGATGACTAATTCCTGCAGCCTGTTCTAAAAGTCAACAAGATGCAATTCCCTGAAATAGCATAAAGAAAAGCATACTTTAAGAGCACTTTCCATTTTGTTGGACTGTATGTTACATGAAACAGTTGTGTGTGTGTGAATGCACAGTTTTTTTGCATGTTTCTTGCACATTAAAATGGTTAGAATCATCAAGCCTATTTTAATTGGCAAAGTCACACAAATATATTCTTTTTTCTAAATAATCTTTGGGGATAAAAAAAAATATTTTTTGGTAGAAAAAAAATGTTAATCCCTCCCCATATAGTAGAAAAAAAGTAGTAGGGCTTATTAAAAATGCTAATCCCTCCCCTTATAGTATATAAAAAAGTAGGGTTTATGCACACCCTTATACATAAATATGGTGGTGACAGTGTGATGGTGTGGGGCTGCCCTGTTTCTTCAGGACTTGAATCTTCTGTGATTATTGGATATTGAATTCTGGTGTCCATGTGGAAATACTGACATTCAAACATTCAGCCATCAGTAGCTTGATGTTCATTCCCGTTTTATGCCACGCTGTCTCTAATCTCGATCTTTTTATTTTTTGGGTGGGAAGAAATCTGTCAAATGCATGTCACCATCTTGTGTTTAGCTGCTGACAGTTTTGTATTTTTCTACTTAGGGGCCTGGTGGATGGGTGTAGCCAGCACATAACTGCTTGGCATCTAAATCAGCAGGGTCCTTAAGTGCTAAAAGAAGCTAGTTGCTGTTGTTTGTCTTAGTCAATGGAACACGTGAGTTTTACCTGCCATGGTTCATCTCGTACAAGTATGTATCAGAAATATGTCGGGTTTTCTTATTCTTATTTTTATTTTTTTTAAAGTGAACTAGTCTGTGTTTTTGTGTGGTTGTCTGTCAGTATCTAAGATCCAGAAACTGCTCTTTCATTTGTTACATTTTCCCCTTGTTTATTCATCACATATAAGTAGATTGAGGTACGAGCTTGGTTACCTATCAAACTCGAGAAACAATTGTAATGCTGAAAAATGTGCAGGTTAGAGTAAATAAAATTCATATAATTTCGGAGAACAGCTCTTTCAAATGTAAAATGTAATAAATGATTATTTTTACGTTTGGCAAAACAAATCATTGATTTGAACTAGTGCTCAACCTTTGTGTTGTTTTTAAATTTTGTGTTTACGCTGTCTGTTTTGGTATCTTTACTTTAACTGCACTCAAGCTATACGTGCTTGGGAGGCTCCAAGTATTCTCATAAATTTCAGGACTAATATCCAGCTTTTACTGCAGGGGAATCCATAACACAAAATGCAATACCGGAGGTGATATGTCATAACAAGGGAATGATGCACTGTGCCTAAACAGCTTCTCTCCAGTGTGACAAATTAAAAGCAGTTGCACTTATCATGTTTAGAACATATCTCTCAGCCCAAGGAAAGGTTTAATCCTGGAAAGTATGACTTAAGGAAAGCGGTCCCGGTTACTGCGTTTGGAGATGCACATCTATAATGACAGATAGTAGCAGCAGCAACCAGAAATATGAAATGACTCATAAAAAGTGATTCAAATACCAAATGCCAGCAGTGCCACAATGTAATCATTGAGCTAAAAACACACTGACGCTGTCCTCATGTGTGAACACAGCTTTAGGGAGCTTTTATAAATCAGGGTCATTGCTAGTGTCCAAGGAATACAAGCCACACGCCAAAACACAAACATTGTAAATTTAAATCTTTTAGCATCTCCAATCCCAGGTACTTGAACAACCAATTCACATTGCACACCCTCAAACACAAACAGTTTTATTGCTGGTCCCTCTCCAATATGGGGCCATAAGCAGGGACCAGGTTTATGTCTTTTAATTAGTACACAGTTGCCATAGTAGCATCCAGCTGGAATACAAGCACCCCTTTCACACATAAACAATGGTACCCATAGAGAAGAGAGAACAGGAGGGGATTATGATTAGAGTGGAAATGGGAAAATGTGCAACAAAATAATATATCTTATTGAGTTTTATGTATTGCCTTTATTATCAAAATGTGACCTGGGTAAGGGTGTGAGGGGTAAGACGAACAACTCCATATTTGAAAGCGATGGATCATAACACTAGCTGAATGCATATTGGGATCGTTGTTTTACCTGAAATTGGGTGCAGATGCCCATTCCAGAGCAAGGCATGCCAAGTCCACAGCGGCATAAACCAGCAGAAAGAAAATGGTCACAATACTGGCAATGGTGTTGAGCTTTCCAGAAAACAGCACCAACTACAGCAAATAAACAAAGGAAGAGGGGGGGGAATAAAGAAAAATAAAAGGCAACAATTATAGAATGTATTGAAATTACCAAAACAAGTTAGAAGAACAATTGCAAAGTGTATAAAACCTGCGCTTCACCGTACTTTCAAATCTTGAAAGAGCATAGCAATATAAAGGTCAGTCAAGAAAAAGTCACATTTTACAATAATGAATGGGGAAAAAAAAGGTCTAATTCTACTAGACACACAACTTTTGCACAGTACGACACAGAAACAACACGCAGCAAATAGCTGCTGCTAATGCATCGCCTCTCCTCTGTGCAAGCCATAACAGAGTTTACCAAGAACTCTCAAAGGTCCCCCACACAGCAGGAAATTCTTTGATTCGCTGATATCCAACTTCATGGCCCCTATTTGAAATGGAAAGTGTAAAGGGGAACTAAAAGTTGTTGAACCTTGGCTTTTCTACCTAGGTGTTCTTTAACAACTCACTCAAATGATTATTTCCACATTTGGGTGACCAACAACTCTTGGTAGAGTGCTATTGGAAACATTCATCTGTTATCAAATGCTTGTAGTGAAATAACCAATTATCTTTTTCAGTAAAGCATATGACCCAGAGTCCTTGGTAACAAGACTCTTACACATGGAAAAGATGAAATCCTAAAATCAATCTTTGCTTGCTTAATATGCGGAACAAGAATCAGAGTGATGTAATTGAGAAAAAAATTCAAACAACAGGTATCTCTGAAGTAACATTAACTATATTCTTTTTTGAAACCAAATTCCACTATCACATAAAATTTCACCTGCGGCAGTTAAGGAAAATGAGAGCATACAACCTCTGGAATCATCTTTAAAGAACCTATGCGTGTGGCGGAATATTACATCTATTTTGCATTGCGCATATGCCCCAGTTCTTGTCTGACTTACAATGAGAAGTTGAAAGAATCTATCTATGTATTAAATAAACGGGTTTAAAAATGGCAAGTCAGTGTGATTTCAGACCAATATTGAACACAGTGCTATCTAGGGGAGTCAAAAAATACAATAACAGGTTCATGAAGCAAATTTGAAGCATCTGCCCCATCTATCCTGACCTTTGGAGACCCCTGGCTGTGTGTGGTGCACAATATGTGTGTATTGTGTGATACATACCCCGATTCATCTATATAAGAAGACCTGTAAGTACTTCATCCGTAGTGATAACAAAATTTTACTAATCAATATCTGTAAACTATTTACCCTTCTCATTAAAAAACAAAACTATTTAAGTTGAATGTATTTATTTTTATTATATTATTTCATTTTAATTATTTAATTTTTGTTTTTTAGTGTGACTCAGCGGCCCACTATTGGCAAACTGCTAGTATTTTTAGGTAAGACAGAGAGGAAGGGACTTGAATAACAAAATAAATATTTAAAAACTTAAATTGTATCTTCATTTTATTGGATTAGCATTTTGTTGAATGTTTTGTGTCTGCATATTGTGCTTGGACAAAAATTGTAAAGTGGACTATTATACATACCCTGTATTATCCTGTGTATTATAAAATGACTGACTGTTGCTTTTATCCAACATGTACCTAAATGAAATTTTCAGAAAAAAAAACAAGATGAGCTCCTTACGATCCAGTAATGTTCGTGGTTATGTGTGTGTCTCTGTGTGTGTCTGTGTGTGTGTCTCTGTGTGTGTCTCTGTGTGTGTCTGTGTGTGTGTCTGTGTGTGTGTGGGGGGGGGGGGGGGGGAGGGGGGAGACAAGATTACAATCAGACTTATGTCATCAGTGAATTATTGGAATGGTGGTGGAATAGAGCAGGAAGATGAGAGTCAATGATCTCCGAGGAGCAAACGATTTCCATCTAATTGCTCCCCTTCTACTCACAGGCAGTTGAGATGGGTGAAAAGGACACACGGGACAAAGAGAGAAAAAGAAACAAAGAGCGCAAGTAATGATAAAGCATTCTGCCTCGTCCTCTTTCTTTGAATAATGATGGTATTGTCAGGCCTTTAACACAAAAGTCTGTATTTCACAATCCAAGGCCCATCCCCTTTGCCAATAGTCTCCTCTACAACCAAAACTGACTTGTATAAACCATAATTAATAAATTAATTTATGCATTTATGGAAACTGCAATAGTATTCCTCACTTACTTGTACAAGGAACCAGGAAATAAGTACAGAGACCCATGGGTTGCCACTGTTCGATGTCTTTTTCGCAGGAGACAACACTTTACCTGAAGCAAGAAAAGAAAAACAATGTGAAAAACGGTTTTGTTATTACATTGAATCTCATGCTTAGGTTAGGTACTTAATTATTTTCTCAATTATTTACTTTGGGTAGAAAAAAAAATAGTATATAGTAAATGTGAGCTGTTATAAACTGACAATTCTGTGTGTTTCTGTTATAATATACCAAGTGAAAGTATATACAGTATTACATTGCAATGTATTTTCTAGTAACCAGAAAGGAAATGTGCTCCATACCAAACAAGTCATCTTTGGCTAATGCATAGAGGATGCGTGAGGCTCCAATGAGGTTGCTCATTGCTGCTGAAAGTGTGGAGGAGTAAACTCCAATGGTGACAAAGGGATTCCAGACATTAATATCTCTCAGAAAACTGTAATCTTTTTGAAGCAGCACTCTGGAAGGAAAACAAATAGCAATCACTGATCATTCAGAACCCTTGATTTTACATTTTTAATCACCCCACTTATTGCACGCAAAATTGTTACACTCATCATACATCAAGATAGTTCCAAATAATAATAATAATAAAACAAACAGACTGGCCATGCTACAGAGTGCTTGTATTGCCTCCTCTCAGTTTTTTTTTTTAAGGTCCGTTCCCACTGTGCAGTACTCGAGAGGCCCTTCTAACCAATCTAACCCATCAGGGAAGACAGCCAGTCTTGTGTGTCTTGGCACCGAAATGAAACACATTACCATGGCAAGAGCTGCTAAAAACACTGAGGCTATGTTTAACTGAATCGGCGAGCTTGGTCTGGGCTATGGATGCTCTCTTGACGGAAATGCATAGTGACGTCCTTGTTTACGCACTTGAAACTGGCAGCATCTTACCAGACCTTTTCTGTGACGGGTGAACTTGTTTGAAACGATTTGTAACTTGTTTTTATAAAGCCGTTGAATGAAGAAATGTGTCAAAACACAACTGCTGTGTTTGTTCCATCTCGATAAATCATGTCAATGTTGAATGTTTTATAATCTGTGTGCGTCACACCGCTATAAAAGGTCAATTCTGATGAATGTAGTGGAGCATGCTCACAGGTAACAAGAGATCAAATCGTTTCAGTTGGAGTACAAAAATGAATCCATGTAAAACATATGAAGCGGGTGAGTTGTGTAATTTGGACTTTCTTGAAGGACTGAATATTTGTCTTATTCCTTCCTGACCTTTTCTAAGCTCATAACTGCACTTTATTTATTTAATGCCTCGTGATTTTGATACAAAAAATATTAGGTTTGTGTAGCTTCGGTTACACGTTTACTAAAATGCTAGGTTTGAGTTTAAACTTATATTTGTTTGAAAACAACCCACTGAAAATGGATGTTTCGCCCAGGACGCAAAAGTAGCCAGGACCGCCTCTGAATACATCCACAGATGGATATTAAGGGAATGGGAAAGGTTTATGTCACGTAAAAATATTGGGGACGGTTTAAAAAGCTTTAATATTGTGCACTGGACCGCAATGCAAAAGGAGATTCATGCGCAACCGTGACTCACTTTGGTTTCGCTATGCATGATGTGTAGTTTGGTAGTTCTGAAGGTGGACACGTTGCATTACTTGACAAGGAAAAAACACTCTTGTAATTGACTTCCATGATATCTAGTGGCCAACAAGAAACACCATGTGTTGGAAATTTCAATATAACGGTGTCTAAATGTCTAAATAATACATGCCGTTTTATAATCCGGTGCGCCTTATAGTGCGGAAAATACGGTATATTGTTTCTACTTCGCGGATTTTTGTTTTTCGTGGGTGGTTCTGGAACGTATCTCCCGCAAAAAAAAATAAGTAATCCCTGTACTACCAATTGTTAATACAATACTACATTGAACTATCTTGCATATAATGCTACCAAACATATCCATTTAAATTCCCAACCACAATAATAGATTATGAACCTATTACCTTCACATAGGAGATCAAAATCAAGTGGCCCAACGGTGGTGTGTCATTTTAAACTCATTTATTGCAGGGGCAAAATGGTTTTCAATGAAAATGTTGAGAGCAAAGTGATGATTGTTCTACCAAGGTGCCTAATGATGAGCTCCTGGAGGGGACTCACTCCGGAGAGAGCGACGATGAGAGAGTAAGTGTGCATGAGAGTGACTGTGCTTGCGCGTATTAGCGCACAAGATGCTGCAGTCAACATGGAGGCAGTGAGATCAGAAATGAAAAAACACAGCAGGGTGTGCATGATTACCTCTGGCCCCCCACCTCCTTCCACTACAACACAGCCAGAGAGTGGAATTACAGTGTGAAGAATTTCTCACTCTCTCCTGATCCCTCTCAATCTCTTGTGGTGCTTCAAAACATGTATGTGCAAGTGCACACACACTTTTTTTTTTGACAATCACAAAAAAATGTGTTTATTTTCATCATGGATTATTTGTTCCCCTCATAAAGTGGCTGCGTAACATTGTATGTATGCGTAACACTTGGCAACCGCTCACAAACACAATCCATCCATTTCCTTCCATCATTATCTCCTCCTGCCTCATAAGTATGGAGTCAAAACATGTTTTCTTTTGTTGCTCTCTGAATGATTTTTTTTTATTTTGCAATCCTTTGTTCATTTATATGTAAAGTTTACATTTGAAACAGTGTCTATTCTATCTCATTCTTTCTTTTTTTGCTTGCAATAGTAATTAAGAGGCTCATCACGTCAACTTTAAGGTCCACTGATTTTAATACTTACCATCATGGCCCTATTACATATTGTTCACTCCACTCAAAGAATTGAGCACACTATTATTAAACTTGGCGTCTAAACGGCACAAACACATTTATATGCACACGCAGACACACACACAACCACACAAAAACGTGTTCTGCAGCATCTACAGTAGTTAAAAGAAATAATACTAACAGAGATGAACTGTCCCAACGTGGAAAATTTAATCTTGAATATAGTCTGTCAATGGATGCATTTTGACTTTTGCTGATTTAGAAACAAATGTTCCAATAAACAATGGAATTAGAAGGGATCCAGTGTTGAACGGTATGTTTCATAACTTTGCCGTTTATGTTTAGCAAGCCAAAAACATTTACAGTCGTGCTCTGATAGTTTAAAAAAGTTGAAGACTTGCACGGTTTGTCAGGAGTAAATAAGTTTGCGCTGGTATATACGGTGAAGTCAAGTGTGAACGTTAGAATCCAAATTCTGGTGCGTAAGAATTTGATTGAGTCCAACTGATCAGGTGGTTTCTATCTGGTTCTGATTTGGATCAGCAAGTGTGAATGTGTGTGTTTGTAACTAAAAGGAACGATACCTTAGACCAGTGTTGTGAAATCAAAAATGTATAGCAATAAAACTTGGCATCAATGTCTGAGAAGTCTTGAAGGCAGATCTCTATTTTGAAGAAATTCCATATTCTGTTTAGATTTCATTTTTTTAATTTTATCATGACATCTCAGTCGGAAAAAAAACTACAAGCGTGTGTAAACTAGTAGATCGCATTACTGCTTTGTAAGTTTGAGTCTCGTCACACAATACATCATGAACACTGTAACTGAATACAAATCCTTTTTAATTCGCACCCTCTGATTCCATGAAAAAATAGTAGCAGAAACAAAGACCAAGGGAATAATTTAAAGTGTTTGATTCTGATCACAGTTCCAACAAGTGAATACCGCTTAAGTGTCAACCATGATAAAGAATTAAGGGTCCCTTTTTAATGGACCTCAGGGGTGTGATGTTTGGATTAGAACTGATGGCCTCATTATTGGTTTATCTGATGTGCAGTTGGCGTCAAATAAATCTTGACAAATTTGAGATTTGCAAACTGGCGTTCAAATTATAGTTTGCAGCATGGATGGCAGAGACAAATGCGACGTATGACAAATGAGATGACAGCAGCTTGAAGCTTGAGTTGCAGTATATGGGTAGGCGACAATAGTACACAAAGTAATTTGTATGTATAGAGGCTACAGCATGTTTTATAATTGTGTGTAAATTCATTAACAGTGGTATTGCTTATCATTGTGAGGGCCTGGATAGTAATTATTGATCCAAGCATCCATATGAAATGAGCACAGACATCTAAATAAAAAGAGGAATAAAGGAATATGAGAGAGAGAGAAATGAAGCAAAATGACTCAAAGGGAACGACAGAGATTGTACTCAGAGATTGCTTTCATTTCTTATGGCATGCTACCTTCAATTCTTTAGTTTACCTTTGATTTTCATACCCTCATTTGCGGAGTTGTGTATGTAATTTTTTCCAGCCATTATTTAACATGTTTGTGCTTTTGACAAGCCATTCACAATTTAAGGCAATAGGTAATTCACTGTGTTTTGTATGTATGTATCAGAATATAAGCCATTCTCATTCTCATTTCCAGGGGTTTCAACTTATTCATTCATCAGAAAAACAAATAAAATGATTCAGAAGCATCGGGTTCAATGAACATGGAGAAAAACGCCTCAGAATCTCCAATCAATGCTGAAATGGGATGGGAGCTTGTTACCGAGATGGCTCCATCTTATGACTAACATCACTGACCAATTGTGTGTCTACAAAATAAAAACAATAGCCATGTAAATCAATACATATATCCATTTTCTGAACTGTGCAAAGCTAAATCTCTCTTACTAATGTCTTAAGATGAGTTCAAAGATAGGAACGTTACACACTTGTGGACACGCCTACGGCCACTAGGCTGGAATGCGTTGTGAGTGTGTGAGGTGAGTAGGCTGTCATTATCATCATTTTGTCTTTTTTTTAACCCTATTGATTATTTAATGGAAGGTGCCTTTCATGCTATTTAGGGAAAATCATGATTTGGAGGACTTTCCTTCGTCGAGATGGGGAGTAGTGGGGAGCTAACATATATAACTATTTCTATACAGTGGGCCAGTGGTTAGGAACCAAAGTCCTGAATGACCAAAATGCAGACATAATTTTTTCATGCATTCCAATACTCTGGGTATTAATGAAGAATCAGAATACACTAAGGTTTGTCTTTCTTGTAGGGAAGTTGTTAAATTACAAAATGACCAATTCATTAAAAAGATAGTATTTTTGAAAATGAGATTTCAAAAACCACATGTATAATCTACAAAATTCTGAACGTTTCAACTAAGTTAAAACAGATAAAAGTTGATTGAATCTGATCCAGACATTTTTTTTCTCACATGCAAGATCATAGTTTAAGAACAACACAGAACAACTCATTTTAAATGTTAATTTACACCATTAACACAGATTAGAGATCTACTTGTAATATGAAGTAAACGGTAGCAAAGAAGTCACAAAACACGCAACCCTTTCAAAAAAGAGAATCTAAGATTGCGTCATATATTATCTCAGGCCTTCAAGATACCACTGAGTCAATTGCATGGAAACAAAGGCACTAGCACCGAACTAAAATCTCTGTCTGTTGGGATTTAATGTTAGTCTTTAACCCCACTTTACCATGACCTTGTAGGTACTTAAAGAGTATGGCTGAGGTACACCGGGAGCAAGAAAGAGATACAGACAGATAAACTAGAGGCAGAGCGTCAAAGAGAGGCAAGGGGAGAATTTCAGGAGGCAGAGAGACAGAGCGAAAGTGAAAGATAAGTGCTCTCAAGGGAGTTGACTGTGGTTAAGGATTATTAAATGGAATCAATAACTAACAAGGCCTCTGCGTGTACACAGACTCACGCAACCACGTGCACACACAACGGCATGCATTCGCATTTTAATATTAAACCTATGTCTGTTTTTAGAAGTCTTGCCTTCTCTTCCCAAACCATTTACCTGGATTCAGAGGTTTCAATTCTTTTCCATGTTTGGTCATTTTCATCTACCGTATTTCCCGGACTATAAATCGCTCCAGAGTATAAATTGCATCAGCCATAAAATGCACAATACAGAAGAAAAAGATACATATAAGTCGCATTTTTGGGGGGGAAATGTATTTGATAAAATCCAACACCAAGAACAGACGTGCAATCTTGAAAGACAATTTAAAAATAATAATAGAATAGAGGCAACAACATGGTGAATACTTGTACGGTATGGTAACGTTACATAAACACAAACAAGGAACTGAGAACTTTCCTGACGTAACATATTAAGAGTGCAAATAACTATAGCACAAATAACATGCTAACAAGTTTATCGAACCATCCATGTCACTCCAAATCATTAAATCCAACGAAATCTTCATCCTCGATGTTACTTAGAAATAACTCCACTAACTCCGGAAGTAGAAGATGCAGCGCTTTCTCGTCTATGTGGCTTACGTCAGACTTATCGTCAGTTGCTGTTCCAATTGTTCTACAGGCCTAGAGCGCCCTCATGTGGTTTAGTGTGAAAATAACGTGAAAGGATTTAATGTGTTAATAATTTCACACAAGTCGCTAATGAAAATGTGTCGAACCCCCGGACAAACTATGAAAAAAACTGTGATTTATAGTCCGGAAAATACAGTACGTCTACAAACATGGCCAATGCTTTAATTCATTCATTCAGGTTTTAAATTCATTCATTCAGTCATTTCATTTGTTCATTTATTCATTAGAATAAATCTGGAATTTAAAAATTATGAAAATCCCTATTTGCATTTATTATTGTAATTGTCGATAACTCATTATAAATTATCATACGTCAAGATTTCAGTGGCCGTTGCAAGGTTTTCAGTGTTAAACAAAGAGGGAGGGAGTTCACCAAAAAGCATTATTTTTGGGTGTTGTAGCTCTGTAATCGAAATTATTGTGCATCTTCCCTAAGTCATTAATCAGGTAACTCTACAGGTGCATCTCAACAAATTTCATGATTATAGCTTACATCTAAACAAACAAATCAAAATTGAAGCAACAATGAGAAAAAAACATGTATTCAATCAATCTGTAGATGTCGTTTTTTTATGTGAACTTCTGAAATTATTGAATTTATCAAATTTATTGAGAATTGTATATTATTTAAGACGAATCAATATAAATGCCTGTCAAAGATTTATGTCATAAAGTGCAGAGGTATACTACAGTAGATTATTTTAATATTTATTACACGATCAAAAAAACAAAGACATTTACAGATTGTTGGATTAGAATTCCCATTTAGCACATGCCATGGATAGAGTATGAGGTACATTAATCACAATAAACATAAATCATATAAACTCCATTGTGCCTATCATTGAAACAACATGCCCATTTTTAAAGGCTAGCATCTCAAACTGTTACCAAAATTGCCATGTTAGCATCCTTTTATCAAAATTGAAAATGAAGAAAAACAAACAAAAATAAAAAGTATGACAGAAATCTATGTTGTGGTGAAATAGAAGAAGGTGAGAAAGCTGGAGGAGGACAGAGATGGATGGGAAAAATATGCCAGATAAGAACAGAAAGGATAGTGGAGAGATAGAGAGTAGGCAAGAATATTGCAGTTTGGCGATAGTGGAAGGTGAAAACAGCAATACTGGAAATGCATTTTAGTGGCCGTAAAATTCAGAAAGAAACTAAAAAATAAAAAGTGTATAAAAAACAACAAAGGAATATTTTAAACAAACGTTGACTAAATTTTACCAGAAAAAAAATTTACCCCAAAAAATCCTCTGCTTTTTCTAGTATTTCATGAAAGACTAATTTATCTTTTGTGTTGAATTAAAAGAGACATTTTCAATGAACTGCTTTGGCTTCAGGACACAATTTCCATTAAGCCTTCAATTGGGTCCAGAATTTGGGAATCGTGTTAACCCCGAAAGCGCATTGTATAGAAAGGCATGTTTTAGGCAGTCGAAGAGATCCTTTTTAACGTTAATTTAGGTCAAGCGAGTTGTTAGGCAGCCAAAGGTGTCCGTTTGCTCCACACACATTGAAGTCTGTTGACATTTTATTAAAAGAGAAGCAATACGCAGATGAAACTATCAGGAGGGTTGAGTAAGTCATTTTGATGCTATGTGAATTGGATGGAAGAGAGAATAAAGCTGTGTCCGGCCACGCTCTTTGACTTGTTAGTGACTGTGTGGATGAGGTGCTTCCGTGAACTTCCCCCTTTCCAAAGCAAAAACAATCTTAGTGATCCGTATCACCCGACTTCTTATTATCAAACTCTTTTGGTGTCGGAAATTCATCAGCTACGGTTTACTCGCTCGTCATTTAGCTTCGGTCCTTTAAGCATCAATTTGAAATACTACTTGAAAATGTATTTATGACAAAAACATTTGACCAAACTGCATTATACAGAAAGTCACGTAGGATCCAAGCGAGTAAAATTGAGATTTAGGTGTAATACCAAATAAACAAAAATAATGGTTTAATAAACAGTAATTCGGGAAAAAGGTTTCTTCTAATACACTTAAATGCAAATTGTATCCGATTGTTCAATTAATCAATGGAATAATTGATAGAATTGATTCTAAAAATATTCAATGGTGACATTCATGTCAGCAAATATTGATCAATTGATATTTCTTACCTATTCAAAATGGGAAAATAATTCATTAATAATAAAATAAATTAAATACAACCATCAAGATAAAAAAATACCCTTCATACCACTCAGTCACAAAATTTTAAATCTTATGATTTGAGTTGGATTTCTCCAGTGAAATGTATACGTGTACACAAATATTAAACTGGATCGATCCAGCCAAAAAAAAACAAGTGCAACCAGAATCAAAGCATTAAGAGTAGACCCAATAGAAAACAGACTAAGAGAAGGATGAAAAAATGTAATGCAAACAAATAAATCATTATGAAAAAGTGAAAATTAGATTCAGTGTGTGCATGCGTGGGTCTGTAATTATTTTTAGCAAATGAGAGACAATTCAAGGGAAATGTGGGCTGAACAAAAAATCCACAAGGCTGCTTGTCAGCGATAGCACAACAAAAAAGAGCCATGCAGATTCAAACTAATATAATCATCAAGTAATTTATTAATAGAAAAGCTTCTCTAGCACAGGGCGGATTAGCCCACAGGTCACTGATGCATAACATCGTGCAGCAGGAAATTCTTAATGCGTAAGGTTTACACTAACGAAAAATAAACTTGAAATAAAATGAAGGGAATAGCAGAGGACAAAATCAAAAATACAAAAATAAAAGGACTTTTAAAAAAAGAGTTGCCACGAATGGTGGACGTTGTACATAACAATATTGCAATAAAAATGTATTTAATATGCAACTATTGCTTTGCCTGGTTAAACACACGCACGCACACACAAGTTTCAAAAAATGGGGCATGGCACTCTGTCATGCCTGGCTAACTGGTAGAATAGATTTTCCATATCTCATATTGGCTAAGTCTTCATCATCACCATCATTGTCTCTTTCACCATTTTGTCACATAACTTCTGATTATCTAAAAAAATGACAGTCGATTAGGTGACCTGAAAACCAATTGCACACTGTTGTAAATGAGCTTTATTGAGCTTCCAATGAACTACAAGCGAAGTATTGATAGTGATAGGGATTTTAAAACCGTTAGATGCTTGAATAGAAATGGTGGCTTTATGTACTAATTTCATTGCTCATTGTTGCAGTAGAGGACAAAGGAAGTAGCTATTTCTCTATACCTAGACTGATGGCAAGTGATGGATATGACATATTTGGCTGACATTGCTAGTGCATCAATACATCATTTGAGCAGTGTGTGCTTCCAGCAGTTGGACTGAATGTAACTCGGCAGTGTTCATGTGTTGATATACTCATAATTCACATTTTGGTGCTGTTGGCTTGTGCTTTTCAGTGCAAAAAGATTTTTTTCGTTAGAATAATCAATGTTGATATGGTTGGAGTGAACCCTTGATCGACTTAAAGTATTTCTTTTTCTTCAAGAAATCAATTCAAATATTCTAAAAATTGAGATTTTACAAGTATGATTCATGAGACCTTGTCTATAGTTTAGGTACTCACACCAACTTGCACAACTTTTCCCCGACAACAAGAAGCTAAAAAAACAACTTGTGCTGAAGGAGTTTAAAGATTAGCGGGAGGCTCCGATAATAGTACGGTGCAAGAGATTGAGAGTCTTTATCGGCTGTTGCTGCAAAACCGGGTTCTCACACTGAGCGCTGCCATTATTAATCTTTGTTGCTACTGTGGATGTTATCATATTGTCACTCCCCACAAACATGGGTGGGCAATTATTATTTTTAAGTCGTGTACCTTTGTTATGCACAACAATCATCTTCAATAGTTATTATCAAAGGTCTCTGACATTCTCTTAAATGCGCTATTGACTTCTTTAAGAGATTTGATGCAGAACAACAATTTGGAAAAGAGACTCATGCAAAGGTTAGTTTGGCACTAAATGTTCCTCTGGAGTGAAGCAGAGCAGATATGTTGGAAAGCAAGACTGCCACCATTTGGACGACTTGTATAAATGCAGTGATGCAACCAACTCAAAGCATTGGCGCTCAAACGTCTTCCCACAGACCTTCATTAATTGTATTTTATTTATTTGTACTGTTTGAAACACAAATCTCGGGCCACATGCTATGAATGCCATATTTGTCCCTGTTACTCTACTTTGCCGTTAGAAATGATTTTGATAAGTCATTATTGGAGATTGTTAAGAAAACAAGATTTATTTTAAATATATTTTAAAAGGCAGCACTGTAATCACAAATTACAGGCCATGATACCTGCAAAAACTATTGGATCAATTAGCTGAATATGTAATTAGTAACTTTGAGTAGAAACATTATACTTGAAACACATTTTAAAATAAGCCACATAAAAACAAATGTGTGTAAAATTACATTTACATGTGGCAAAATAATCATTTTCTAATGACTGCTAAATGACAATTGCTTCTTATGTAGAATGCATCCTTTTTCTGTTGGGGTGCCCCTGGAAAGAAAAAAAATATTTTGTGTCTCCCCCCCCCCCCCCCAACTCTGTGCCACAACTCTAAATAGTATCAATTGTCTATAAAATTCTTATAAGTACACCTCTGCACGCGTAACATTGTATTCTTATTAATACTCTAAAATCAATAAGAAAAACGCATCGATCAACTTAAAACAAAGAATAGCTTTATTAACATGATCAAGGATGACGACTACTAATTCTTATTATTCTGGAGAAATCAAATTATGGGTTCACCTTTGCCCTGATAGTGTCAACTTGTAGTACTCGGTCAATGAGTGTATTCTTCTGAGTTTTGTGTCAAATATTGTCTCATGACCTTTTATATCATTACGCACAACAGACTATGTGTGCATGAAGTGTCATTCAATGCACACGTGAAACTATCACATGGAGACTCACGGAAACACAGCACGGAAAGAAAGAAAGAAAGGCAATCCATTCAGTAGACTTCCTTCTTCTTTTGAAACCAGAACTATCCAACAGCCCAACTTCATAAGACTAAGATTGAATCCCTGCAATGGTGTTTCTGTGACATGAGCAGAATTTCTTTTCAGTTCAGTTAAGGTCAGATCGAATAAACTACCCTGAGTGACGTGAAATTCATCAGGCAACATACAGTCATTTGCGCTGACTTGAATGTTGAAATCAGAGTAAAGTGGTTTTGTTTTGAATCAGGTTTAAGTTACAATCAGTGGTAAAGAATATAGATTTGAAACAATTGTTACAGTAATGCTCAATTAATTCATCACATCCATAAAAGGATCGTTAAGTAGATTTTGTTTTTTCTTTCTGTAATGGGCAACAAGTACAGAGAGGCTCTAATGATGACGGTTTCAATGCAAAACTAGTATTATTGCCATCAAACTTTTTACCAGAAAAGAAAGAATTCCAAACACCATTAATCATTTGTTTTAAATTGTCAAACTCTAGCTATTTACTTGCATTCCTGCACAATAGCAGTCACGCTTCATTAATCAAATAACTTTGCGGCTAATACTTCCATTTTTGAGAATGGAAACCAGGAAATCTAGGAACCATATATTACATGAGTACTGAGAAAAAAAACTGCTTTTGAACGGTGATTTTAATAATAGCAAATAATAATGGAGTTTGTGTTATTGTCTACAAAATACGGTAACTGATATCTCTATTCAAGTGTTCTGACACTTATCTAATCATTGTCACAAAGGTTTCCGTTATGGCCCAAAATGATATCAGTGCAATATACGCCTTCACGGTGACACACCTGAATACCAACAACCCTTTTGCACACACACTCACGTCATGTGAGCTAAAGTAGGCCAAAACACTTCATCCATACACTTTAAATTCTTAGTGCTTAGAATTTGAATAACTTTCCCAAGAAGGTAATTTGTGGCCTGTGTCTTGTCTTTTAAAACAAAATTGAAGCTAAAATGTTGAAGTAAGCTGTAAGAGTAGAACAGGGCTTCTGATAAGCAACTTTGTCTCGATTCAGCGAGTCTGTGTAGCATGCAGGCAGATAGCGGTAGGATGGTCTGGCAGAGTAAATGATGTCCGCATTGATCTCTGTTGCTGTTTTATAGCCATGTCATGTCAATTTAGCACCTCAAGAACACTTGCTGTAGAGCTAATCAATAGTGAACTCTGGCAGTGATAGACATGGAGAAAGAGAAAACCAGAGTGTGAAGAAAAGGTGTATAAAGAGAAAAACAAAATCTCTAGACAAAAAGATTAGGGGGGTCATTTACACAACTCTGTATTTAACTGAAATTAATCAATTTCAAGTCAAGCAATTTGAGTGATTCAGAATTTTTTTCTCACAATACAAAAGAAAAAATATATATATATTTTTTAGTCTCAGAATGCAAAATGTAACAAAGATCTGATTTCCTCTCTTATCCACAATTTGAAAAGTGACTTTTTGCAAATAATCTTGATCATAGTATTTCTGTCAGGCGGAAACATCCTATGTTCAACTTTGATCCATTTGCCCTTTTCCACAAATCGATAGTATTAGTCAGTACCCTCGACACTGCTGAAATCTTCTTGGTAAATTAAAAAAATATATACACTTCAATATATTATGTTGTATGCGGAGCCTCCAAAGGCAAGACAAGCTGGCACAGTTGACACCGCACCCATTGCGGTGGTGACTCCCCCCCAAGCCAACTCAAGCATGAACACATCAGTAGAGGACAACACACAAATTAATGCCATACACACACGCCTGCATGCAAATACAAAAAACACTTCTGCTGTAGCAAAAAATATTCATATTTAAAGCTCAGTTGAAATCAGATGTGATATTTTTAATATTGTGACTTTAATTTTTATGGCTGTCAGTCAGTTCTAATAAAATAACTACACTTTCACTTCCTTTTTGGATTCATAAATAGTACATACTATGTATATTTGGGGAGGATATGAGCTGCTTATTTTTCCACTGAACCCAAAGTAATATTGTTAGAGATATATGGCAAAATTAGCAAGATGTGAAATTTATCCATATCCGACAGCCCTAAATGACAGTGTTAATCATCTTAGCTGCCTGAGGTCATCTTTACTCTATTCATAGGGGTGGACATTCCGCCATAGTTTCAGCAATGCTCCTGAAGTCGACAGAAACAAGCCAGCATGGGACCGCAAGGGCGTGCCCCTGAGTGCAAGGCAAATGATGAACCCCTTTTCAGTAACCTCCTCTGTCTTTGACTGGTTGCTTTTCTTTGGGGTTCTTAAAAATCAAATTGGAAATACAGATGGGGCCAAAGAGGTGTTGATTCTTTCTTCCCCACAGATCATTTTACTAATGTGCTACTGTCAGGTCATATTGACAGGTTTAACAAATATGAGAAAAAGTTTATTGTACAGTTTGGTTGACCGCTTTCCACGGAGTGAACCCACCATAGTTTTGATGAGTGAGTTCACCATATTTACCAAACTGTAACCAAACACAACTAATACATTTTTAATTCAATGTGATATAATATAAGCAAATCCAGCACAATTATTACAGCTGTTAAATTGTTGCAATTTTATCCCTTTGGATATATTGTGAGAAATGCAATCCACAACACTTGCCTTTATGGAACCTTGGTTTTGACAAATTTGCTAAGTTTGAGGATCGATTTGAGTGTTACTGACCGGTCACAGGAACAGGCCACAAGAACGCTGAGCAGGTTGTAGATTATGAAGGTGAAGATGACAGCTGTGATAGTACCACGTGGAATGGAGTAGCTTGGATTCTTGAGATCACCTTGGAGATGGGTTAAGTATGAGCATTGAGTCAATTTGGATACACATTGTCCATTTATAGTCATGGCCAAAAACATTGGCACCCGTGTGATTCAGTCAGATAACGCACTACTTGTTTGGTTTCGTTTGCAATGGAAAGACTAATTATTCAACTCGAAATTCCATAAATTTGACGGGACAAAATTATTGGCACTTTCTCAAAGTTCTAAGAAATAATTGCATTGCGAGCATGCCATGCTCCTGTAATTTGTAATTAAACTCAACTGCGGCAACTAACAGGTCCTGACGATTCAGAAATGTCACTAGCAGCCAGTTAAAATTAAGAAAAGGTGACTGTGTTGTGTCTTTGCTGATCACATTGAGGATGGAGCAAATAAAGAGCAAAGAAATGTCAGAACTTGAAAGCAAAAATGTGGAAAAGCATGAACAAGCTCAATGCTGCAAGTCCCTCTCAAGAGACCTGAGGGTGAAATTCACAAAAGGATTGTGTGACTTTTGTGTGGCGATAACGGGTGAGAATAAAGCCAAGCGTGCGCAGGTGGTGAAATGCTTCACTAACTGTGCTGCCAAGCAGAATGTGTCCCGATGCGCCGATGGTACTTGTGCATATTTACATGAGTCAATATGCATATATTTGGGGCAGAAATTGCCCACCTCTTTGCAAATGAGCCTCATTGATAAACATTGTCTAATTCACAAACACTAGCGCTAATAACCACAGGCATTTTGCGTGAAGCAAATAACATCTTTGGAAAGCTGGCGTAAACTTGGCACTCCTCTAGGGAAGTCTTATCATGTCAGTAGTAGCACGGGGGAAGGCATTGTCATACCAAGCAGAACCGTCAAGTCTGACATGCAGAACATGCGTAGGGCCCAGAGGTGGATGAGGGATGACAAAATTAAAAAAAGATTAACTGAGGACTGGCAGAAGTGGGTTATGTGTCCATTCCTGTAATTGTCCCTTCCCGGGTCAAATGACGACTAACCAGTTTGTCCAACGAACCGTTTCGTCACATTTTTCAACCCGCGACATATCACCAACATGAGGGAACAAAATGGTGCATTATCTGACAAAAGCACAAGTGGTGCCAATATTTTTGACTCAAACTTCTGGATATGCAGTTCAAATACCTGACATATTGGAGCCCGCCATGATGCCAGTGCACCCATTAAACATCACCGCAAAAACAGTGGCAAAGGTCATCAGATTCCCGGTTGTGTAATCCACAGTGTAGTCGGCTGCGTGAAGAGAAAACGTAAGATGAGTTGTTCCTAGAGCTTCCGTCTTCAACCAGCAAGGTCAATGATATCTGTTGACAAATGCTCACAATGCAGGATGTACTTTTAAAGTGAAAGTGACAGTTGTGAGGTGAGAAAGAACCTCAGAGCCTCCTTTGAATTTATGACAACAGTATTCATTAGAATTACATTTTGCTCATTTGCTATATAAGAGTGAAAATAATCTTTTAGCAATATCCATTCAGTTTCTTAATAAAAACTTGGGGACACTCCACCAGCGTTAAAACACTCCCTAAAGAGAAGACACAGTTTCTATACATGAATATATAAAATATATTAATTCTAACAAATCTGATTTGAACATATTTTAGACATTAGTATTTCTCACCATTCATTCACCATTCATTTGTATCATCCTTCCCAAAAACTAACACAGACTCACAGTTTTTTACAAATGAAAAAAAATATTTCTCGTCATTATAGGTGTCGCATAATGTTGGATTGGACAAAATAAAATGAGACTGCACTAATACTATTTCAGTCTGTTTGCCTTACCCCACAGGTTCCCAAGAAGGGTGTCTAATTTGAAGCCGGTAAAGTTTGCTGCGGTGGGGCCTGTTCCATTTACAATAGGGTTGGAGTCAGCAGAACTAGGCAGAATGATGGTGCGTGGGTGCACAGCAAAAAAGCTGATGAAGATGGTGCCCAGGACAAACATGACCACTAGGAAGATTAGAAAGGTGGCCTTGGCATAAATGTGAGCACCGACCATGCACACAAGCAAACATAGCAGGGCAATGGCTGTGGCGTAAAGTAGAGACCACCAGTAGCCTGATTGCAGAACTTGGTAGGAAGATGCAGCTAGTGCGCCATCTAAGGGAGGATCAGATGTGAGAGGCCATATTATTAAAAAATTTGATTATATATACCAAGCCGATAAAGCTGACACTTTTCAACTTCGATTAGTTACATTGAAACTTACCTTCTGGCACACCAAAGGTGGCAACAATGGCTTCAACCAAACCCAGCACATAAAGAGCACAAGCACACACATTAGCCAAGAAGAACATAATTCCGATACTCCCGCCAAATTCTGGGCCCAGTGCTCGGCTGATCATGTCTGAGGCATTTTAAGGAAAGGTAGTTTGGGAAATGGTAAAATCCATTTTAAATGCATAGTCTATTCCCCGTGATAAACACAAAATTGTATTTTGAACAAATCAAACTGGAATTAAAGTCCCCCCCCATGCCCCTGTGGCTAAAGTGTTACTGCTAGATGCTTACAGCTGCTGAATATGAAGTTTCTTGAGATTGATTAGCCATCTGACGTAAATAAAAACAGACATGCAATTAAATCAGTTGTGTATTGCATAATTCATAGGACAGAAAGTGTAGATTTTACACAAGTTAAATGTGCAGGAGGATACAATAAGCCCCCCCAGCGTCTAGCGCTCCATTGGTGGAGATGGCACATACTGACAGCACAGTCATGCAGATTATGAAGTAGGCCACGATAAACATGGCAATTCCTTGGTACAGTCCCGACTGGCCAACCAAGAAACCTGCAAAAACAAAAAAAAACATACTCATTCTGATAAAGGTAATGAGTGCTTAATCGAGAAGCAGTTAGGTTGGAATGAATCGAATAAAAGAAATGAAATACTGCTCTAATTATGAAGATATCCATTGGGACAACAGTAAACCTACCTTGCTCATTTTAGATGATGTACGGTAAGTGAATGTCATTATAAAAAAAAGTGTCTGTTAAGTGACATCACTTTATAATAAAAGACAATTTTATAGATTTGTGGCATAATTTGGGTCTTTCTATTCCGTTGAAAAACCAGATGTTATTATTTTGACTAAACACAAAAGCTAAATCAGTCAGCTTTCACGAAGTACTAGAGAAATCACAGATTATTTTTGAGAGTCAGACAGAATTTGAACAATCATAGTTATAAAAATATCTGTAAACAATTACTCCATTGTTAAAATGCGGCAATTAATTTGATAATCGATTAGTTTGACGCCTCTTAAAAACAACAATACTAATAATAAGAAGAGGAAGACACAGATATATAAATACACAGTATTGTAGATAGGAACCATAAGAACCTGATGTTCGAAATTGAAACACTGTATATTATAGTTCTCAGTACCTACCCATAAAACCATTGTTTGTTCCATTCAAAGCCATAAGCATGTTAGTGTGAGTGAATAGTCTTAAGTCGTGCACAAACGCTACTGTGTGTGTGCGTGTGTGTGCCCCCAGGCATGTGTATGCTCTCCACAGCAGCTGACATCTCACGAGACTTGTAGTGGGGGGTAGAAAACAACATGGTGGTAGAACTAGGAGACTTGCCACATGACTACTCGCAAAGCTTGTCTAGAGATTCAACGAAAGCCAAGGAGCAACATGAATATAAAACTCTATCCGAGTTATTTTTTTTTTTTTAATGCTTTTACAGCAATGACTGGAAACCTTCAACTGCATGGCATTTTATTATTTCCTGCTTCACGCTAACAGTGTGGTTTAGTCACTATGCAAACATGACATTTAAAAAAAGAAGTGTCCCCTTCTATCAGCTTTTTTGTAGATTTTTAAAATCTACAATATCGTTTTATCGTGTTTTGATGATAATTTGGGTTTGAAGATGCGGGGTGCTCTTTTTCTGAGGTATTTTTAGTGATCAGGAATAACACTTCTCATTAATATAAAAACATTCAATATGCAAATGAGCTTTTCTGTGATTGGGTCTCTCTTCTCCTCAATATGGGAAACAGCTTTTTCTGAATGGTTAGTTCCCGATTTGTGGGAGTCTTGTGGCCACCATCTCTCATTGTGTTGGCGTCATTAAAATTTAGCGTGTCATCATGAAATTGTGCAAGTGCACAAGTGCACAAGAAGCCTAGCCTAGAAATCTAGACTCATAGCTGTACCAGCGATTGAATCTGGTGGGTATTCTCATCAAGTGCATTTCTGAGGTACAAACCTGAATAAACAGACAGTGAAATGAACCAATCAGTGAAGAGCAGATGGAAAAAAAAGTCTAGCGTGTGACATTTTGCACAAAGGATATGTCAAATAAAGTAACAAAATTTCATTGAACGGTTTGATTTGAACCGAGGCCTTGAAGTCGAGTCCAAAATGTTACTTGTAATATGTTCTATGTGCCCCCTGTCGTCTAAACGCGACATTCTGATTAATATTGGGTTGGTCAAAAGAATGAATCAGATTAATCCACCTGTTTTCAGCCATTCAAGGAGGCTGACATTTCATGTAGCACAAGCCCCCTGCTATCTGCTGAAATTGACAGCAGTGCTCTCGGACTTTACGAATGTCACAGGCTCAGCTGTTTGGGTTTGGTCACGTGATGTTCACGATTGTGTAGCATCCACTAGTAAGCACATAATTGAATAATGACCCACAATGCACTTTTATCCTGTGATTGAATTGCAAAATGCAATATCTCATGTATTATCCATTTTCTCTAGCGCTTGTCCTAATCAGAATGTGAGCTAGAGCCAATCCAAGCTGACAATGGGCACAGTAGCTAGATACAACCCTGGACTGGACGCCAGCTAATTGCAAAGTACACATTCATATGGTAATTTAGAGCATGCATTTGATTAATCTAACATGGAAAACTGGAATAGATGGAGAAAACCCAGGCAAGCAAGGGGAGACGATTGAAAATTCCACAGAAAAAGGCCAGAGCTGAAATTTAAAACATTGAAACTCAGCAATGTGAGACAGAGGTGCAATCCAGATTTACACTTGTATTAAAGGAGGCACAGTGGGTGAGTCGTTAGCACATCTCCCTCACAGTTCTGAAGTTGAATCTGGGCCTTGGCCTTACTTTGCAAAATTGTTAGTTTTTTGTGAATATGGAGAAAAAAAAAAAAATCCCACAACTGCATTGTGCTACAATGTGGAGGAAAAAAATCAATTTTATAGGGGTGCTAAATAAAAAAAATATTTGAAGGGGAAAATTGATTTTGATTTGATGAACCGAATCAAATTGTTACATTTTGAAATAAATCCATCCTTGAATTGTATCACAGTAATCCTAAACAAGTGTACCATATCAAATTTAATCGTAACCAAACATCTTAAAATCGTTACATACTTGAATCACATCGAATTGCATGCATTGTAAATCATATCCAATCATGTTTTGCGGGGAGATGCACACCCCAACTATTTTACCATATTAAAAAATGACGCACGCACGCACGCACGCACGCACACACGCACACACACACACAAGCACACTTGCATGAACATGCACGAATAAACTTGTACTACGTGGTTAACTCAGAACTATTGGCATCTCTCAACGTTTAAGTGAACATGCATAATTTTAAAGATTCTAAATACATGTAGCCTATACAAAAAAAAAAAAAAAAAAAAACATATGAGAGGATGGGCAAGAAGAGAAATAACTTTGCTTAAGTGGATGGATGCTTCCATCAAAACTCACCAATCCTCAGAAAAACAACCACGCTGAACATTGACAGCAAGGTTGGAATGACCACACCGGAGAAAGTGGGCAGCTTCTTTGGTTGACTCTGAGAGAACCGGTGCCGGAGGGTGGCTGGGCGCTCCTCCGGCATCCGGCCGGTCGGAGGTGCCCGCAGCTCGGATTCATTGACGCTGGTGGAGAGTCGGTAGTGGAGGAGAGGGGTTCGCTCTGTCATCTTGCAACTCTATCTTTGCAGTCCCACGTTTTATTATTATTTTTCCTTATGTATATCCCACTGATTGTTTTGACCAAGAGCACGTCAATAAACTTTATACCAGGAAAGTTAATCAGTGGCATGTCCTGGCCCGGCATTCGAATAAACGTTTCCTGGCTACGATCATAGCAACGCCGGAAATAAGCGTTTTATATGGACGAGAAAAAAAAACTGATAGTTTGCAAAGTTGAGCGAACGTTCCAAAAACTTTTAGGAGTCCATTAAAGTCCATAAGAGGTTCCCATGTCGGCTCATTTCTCTGCAAATCCACTTGTGAGCTGTCATGTGATGCACAAACATCAAGCTACATATTATCATGCATTTCCGGCTTTGTTATTCAAATTAAGACTTTACAATTTCTCCTGGATTCCAGGACCTGGAACAAACATTTACAATTGATCGTGACTAGGGCAGGGAACAGTCGCTCTCGTTAAATTGCTATTTTATAAACTAGTTTAACTAGTTTTATAAACTAGTTTAACTAGTTTAACTAATAACATTAACATAGTTTTTAGTTAATCAAATTACACCAAAAATAAAGCAAATACTAGTTCCGGTATTATTCTTATCTATACATCAAAACTTGATGAATAGTTTCATTCAAATCCTTTAGCGGTCCGTTGATGAAGAGCTCACGATTTGTAATATAGTAAATAGTAAGTAATATAGTAAATAGTAATACGTATACCCATGTCAATATTTTATCAATGTCACTTTTTGTTACATCTGTTTCTACCATATTTCTCTTTTTTTAAATAAATTCTGCCATGTCAATGCCTCAGGAAGTAGAGATGTTGCCATACCTTTCTGCAGACAGCTCCAGCATTTGCCTGAAATCAAAATTCATTATCAATTATTGTTCCCAGATAATTAATGAACAGCAAGCCTCTGGGTGTATGGAGATTGGATTGTGTGTATGCCAATTGCATGTTCACTCGCCATGTCACAAATATCAGCCACCTATTCAATGCCAGCAAAAGAATAAATATACGTATGTGCCATTCATACAATGTTGTCTTTTAGGAGTAGTCTATGTTTGTGAATACTAAATACTGTGTAAGTTGCAGTGTGGCTGACCAGTTTAGTATAAAATTGCTTTGCTTGTTTAATAGATGAGAACATGCACATTTTATTCACGCAAGAGATCTTTGCAACACGTATTTTTGTGTGGCTGTGCTTTTCTATGTGAAGAGATGTTACCGTAGCAACACCAAGCGGTAAGTGCCTTTTCAAAGGCTGGGCTACTCAGTCACGACCACCCCCTTTTTTTTCTTTTATCAGCTCCCAACCGGTTCTACATAATGCAGCCACAACAGTCATTTGGGACACAAGAGAGTGAGCGCAACATGGGGATTTCGGCTTTATATCCTCCAGGCTGTCAATGTGCTTTTGGTCTTTTAAAGAAGAGTGAATTTTGTCATTTTTACTGCAGCAGGATATCTCTAAACAACACAACATCTGCATCTAGGCGGATGTCTTCTGAACAAAAGGATGGGAAGCTGTTCACCGAAGCCTGAGGCCTTGCCTTCTGAAGAGCATAATTGGATACAGACAGTCACGCTTTCACACAGTAAATAGAATTATTCTATTTTTTTGTTATTGCTTCTTGTTTACTCATGAATTCAAAGTAAACTCAGGTGACAAACATCAGACGTAAGGAAACAAAATTCAGTTCCACCACTGTTGACAGAAGAAGAAATGAGGCCGTCTGAAAGGAACGTAAAGCATTTGTTTCTGCATCAAAATGTCACTGCTGACCTATTGTCCCAGGGAAAAGAAACATATTGACAGGGATGATAACAAGTGCACTGAGGGATTCCAGGACTTCTCCAAATGTCCTGCTTGTAACAGAGATAATGAGGAGATCCTAATCCTGCCATGTTCTCATACCATGTGTGTTCACTGTATAAAAAGGGAAGGAGAGAAGAGGTCAGCTCAGTCTCCCCGTTATGATGTGAGCCCACGTGCCTGCTCAGTGTTGTGTCCATTATGTATGTATGATGTGGAGCTGCCATGTAGGATGTGGTCAACAGCTCCATTCTGTCTCCCAAAATATCCTTCTCTTAAGTCTCAATGTGTCCCACCTGAGGGCACATCGGAACCGCACCAACCACCACCTTCAAGCATACAAGTAAGAATTGTCTGGCTACTGAATTAATTGAAGGATTTGTAAGATTTGTATTGTTTACTGTCAAAATTTCTTCCACTGTGGAATTCAGGGGAGCTCCAATGTTGTGACTGCACAGGAAGTGACAACACAATGTGAGTTCATTCATGTTTGTGTATGGAATCGGTGGATGGATGGATGGATGGATGGATGGATGGATGGATGGATGGATGGATGGATGGATGGATGGATGGATGGATGGATGGATGGATGGATGGATGGATGGATGGATGGATGGATGGATGGATGGATAATTAATAATTTAATAAGTGTTTTGATTTATTATATACTTGTTCCAGAATGGTGAACATCTGCCTCAAAGTTCTGAGGTCCTGGGTTTGAAAGTTGACTCCTTGAGTGGACTTAACATGTTCACCCCATGCATGTGTGGGTTTGTGTTTACATTGTAGATAGGTGTGAATGTTTGTTTACTGTATGTGAATGGCTGGTGACCAGCTCAGGGTATGCCTCTTGCGAAGTACGCTGAAATGGGCTCCAATTCATCTGTGAGCCTATTGAGGACAAGTGGTATAGAAAACTGATGGATGGACCCATGATTTTGCAGTTGTTAAGAGTTCATAGGACTGTTGATATTAAATCTAGGTTCCAGTGCGTGCAGCTTTACCGTATCACCAGCTGAGGGCAATGTAGAACTACAAGAGGAGGCGATGGAGCGGTCTGTTTTTGGTAAGTAATCATGCTTCAGATTCATTTTGTTTTTTTAAATATTTTTTCTGGTGGAGTTTGGGAGGTTCTGTCTTATGGTATTTTTTTTCCAAATAATAAAATATTTTCAGGATATAATGTTTTTGATGACAGAAAAAATATTCTGACAAACAAAAAAAATGCATAAAACAGAAAATTGAAAAACAACAAAGGCACAAAAAGAATTTATTAGAAAACCTAAGGTAAATGCAATTCACTTTCATAGCTATTTATTTATTTATTTATTTATTTATTTATTTATTTATTTATTTATTTATTTATTCTTTTTTATTAGGTTTATATTTCGCTCTGGACCCAGTAACAGCCCACCCTTCGCTCCATCTGTCCAACTCCTCCCTCACCGTGACTTACCAAAAAGCTATCTCTCCTGATCTGCTTCCAAACAATGTCAAGAGAGTAATGATGACCTCTGACCCTCGGGTGATGGCTTACCTCCCTCAAGTTTATGCTGATGTTGTCATTGCACAAGGGCAGTATTACTGGGAAGTGGAGGTCTGCAACAGTTCTCTCTACAAAATAGGTAAGTTTTTTCCTTAATATTGTTTCTGTTTTACTTCACATTCATAGAGACAAGCCTCTGAGACACGACTGATTATTCTTGAGATTTTAACCACTAGTTGTATTGAGGCCTGTGATCAGCGGTGGTGGCTCATAATCAGCATTCTAGCGTCTCTTGCCAAGGGACCCAATTAGGCATTACTGTTCGCCCGGATCGGGATTTGGGGATTCAAATCTCCTACTGGGGATCATTCATGCAATAAAAAAAACACAAGGGTTTCCTTTATTTCATTAAAACCCAACAATATAGCTGCATTATATGAGGCAGGAGGTTAATGTGGGAAAAGATATAGTGCTATTAAAAATATTTGCCCTCTAAATTCAACTTTTTTGCATCGTTTCCCTTCTTTGTTTTCCGTACAATGTTTAAGATGATCATTTGTAAATGTCAGACTAAGATAGTCCAAGTAAATATAAAATTAAAAGTTTCTAAATGGAAAAAATCCCTAAAAAATGTTCTTAGCAATCATATGTTTGATGCAACTTTGCCAGTTTAAACCACATTATGCTGCTTAATGCGTATGTGGTATTTGAAAGAAGCAGCAAAATCCACCCATTATAATTCATCTCAGTGGGCGGACATTTTGCCACTTTCTGATGATTGAAAATGACATTACAGTTTCTCAGAGCGCATAATAATACAATTGACTCTCTCCCCAATCACGGCTTGCTTATTGCCTGAGTTTGGTAACATTTACAAGCTTATATCATGTATGACATTATATAACGTCAGGTTGGGGGCTAGTGTATATGCACATGCATGAGGAATTGTGCTCATGCTCAAACCCTCATCTTGGGACCAGGGAAGTGTACTGTATTTGTGAGCTGAACATCTCTAGTCTAGTCAAACACACCAGAGTTTAGTTGTCAGGTTAGTCCAATGATGAGCCAGGTTGGCTGTGAGTGAAGAGCTCACACGAGGCACAAAAGGTCAACTCGAGTGGACCAGCTGATCACAGGATGTCGTAATGGTTGTCATAAACCAAATGGTGATGAGACCAAGCTCACCAAACCACCAATTGAATAGACAGTATTATAAAGTGACACCACCTATCAAGAAATTCCTTGTTATCTTTGTTAGGTTTCAATCACTTACTACACACTTTTGTTCTTTCAGGTGTGAGCTCTCCGGACGGTCGTGAAGGCTGGTTTCTGGAAAGGCAGGGTTTGTCGTTTTTTACTGTTTATGATGGAAGAAGGGAATTGCTCAACATAGTCCCACCTCAGATCAAAACCATTGGACTCTTTCTTAATTTTGGAGGAGGTGCTCTGAGCTTCCATAACCCTGTGACCCAGGAGCATCTCGTCACCCTGCCTACCCGCTTTAATCGGGTAGGAGTGTTGCCAACTGTGGGCCTCGCTCAGGGTTGGCTACGTTTGCGTTGCGGCCTTCCGCCTCCTCTCCATGTTTTCCTCAGTAAAAACTCAGCCTTTAGAGGGCCCTGTGGATCTGGTAGAGGCCGGGGGCGGAGGGATATTCCCTTCCACTCAGTACGGAAAATTATACAGAAGTTTGAGGAGATGTCAGCTACGAATTTTGCAGTCAAATCTAGTTTTGGATCATCGTGCTCCTGAGGATTCTGTGGCACAAATCTCTCTGGGCACACAGGACAGGAACCTGAGGCAGAAGACAATTCTACTATAATGGAGACATCCATTGACAGACTCACAAATCCTCAGAAAGGTTTGATCAATGGGTGCAATTTGAAAGGCAAATGTTCCATATTGAAGGACTTTCAGATGCTTCCTTCAATTCTCTGTGTGACCCCAGACCTCTAATTGACTCTCTCCCCAGGACACAGTTCTTTCCCTCAATCAATCACCCCCGCTGCTCTGGGCTTGATCCAGAATGAGTCCTCATTATTATGAAGTGTAAGGAAAGGGTGGGCTTTTATCAGTATGACTTCTTAATTTGTCTCTGTGTGACACTCGTCTGACAGTAGGTGTCTTTGCACTCCCAACACATCCCTGTACGCTTGAGCATTAGTTCTACGACCCGAAGTGTGTGCTTTTGTATTGCTGGTATGTAAACAAGCAGAAATAAAGTTAAGGTGAGAAAAAGAGGTGTAAGTACAGTGACACCAGTGGTGTCAACTCAAAGCAGCAATAACAGGTGGTACCACACGTTTATCCCACGCTCTGCCTTCGATCAGACAGTAGGCTGCCCTTTCTTGACCCTTTCAAACCACAGGACTCCTTAAAACTTCAAAAGGGACAGCAAAGCGCAAGAGAACAGAGAGGGGGGGGGGGGGGAGAAAAAACAGCATGCATGAAATAAAGACAGCAGGTGACGGTCAAAAGAAATGAGCTGAAGGAGGATTTCCCAGCAGCTTTCAAGCCAAGACTCCCTGAAAAGATTAAATGTCCTTGGCTGAAAATTAATTTAAAACTGCCACTGAGTTGCGTTGGCCAAAAAAATTACATTAGACGTGTGGTGTCAGTATTTCCTTTGCACATTTGTCAGTCATACTTTACAAATATATTTACAATGGGGAAAATAATTAAATGAAACTGTACTTTCAAAGGTTTGCTCACTTACTCAAGCATTAACATTCAACAGCATAAATACACACAATAAAAAAGTTCATAAATGTGCATTTTACAAACTGTATATAGTGCATGGTATTATATAAAAATAAAATGAAAGCTAATAAGCTGGACTACAACCGTGCAGTTATGTGTTTTGTGAAATAATGTTAAGAGTTCTTTGAGTTTAAGGCCATTCATTTGTGTAGTTTAAGGGTCGATTTGATTTGATTTGATGGGAAAACCAGGAGTGGAAGGAAAGCATAACTTTCACAAGTTTTAGCCAAGCAAGTGGCAAGTCCTAAAATGAGCAACTCAGAGCCATGTACTCTAAATCTAGTATCAAAACCACCTTTTGTCTGCAAAACAATGAAGATGGGTTCTTCCATATAATGATATCCAAAAAAAATACTGCCAGGGCAACAAAGCAGTGGCTCATTGTTTTCCCCAATACAGTCCACTCATTAAGGTCTGGGCTCATCAGTCTCATAATGTCAACCCAATCGAAAACTTGTGGAGGAAGTTGACTCTTAGGCCAACAAATTTGAGTACACCCCTAAGTGAAAATGTCCTAATTGGGCCCAGTTAGCCAGTTTCTTTCCCCGGTGTCATGACATAATAGTGTTAGTTGGTCTCACGTGTGAATGCTGAGCAGCTGTTAAATTTTTTGTTATTGCTCTTCTACCCTCTCATACTGGTCACTGAAAGTTCAAAATGGCACCTCATGGCAAAGAATTCTAAGACAAGGATATTGAAGCCATGTCTTGTGGTCTGATGAGCCCAAGATAATTATATTTGGTTCAGATGTTGTACTCACTTTTGTTGACAGTGGTTAAGTATTGAGTTATTTTGAAGAGACAGTAAATTTAGTTGGGTATACAAGTACAAGTCTACAGTTTGTAGACTTTACAGCTTGTACTTGTATAGCTAAGTAAATTTACTGTCTCTTCAAAATAACTACAGTGTAGACTGACTACTTTGTAGCAAAGTATCATTTCTTCACTATTATACAGTATAACAAAATATGTATTGATTTAATTGAGAAGTTATCTATAATGTGTACATTCATCATGTAAGGCTTATTTTTTTTATGATTCCTGCTGGTAGGATGTTAGTGATTATAAAAAGCATGAATGCCTATTTCAGCAGCTCAGAGGCCCCAATTTATCGTACCGCGTATATTTACTCTTGGACAGTTTTCATTTTCAATCTCCATGCTGCCACTTTCAGATTCACAGATGACATCTCTCTGCAGCCTCATCTTATCCGAATGTTTTTAGTGGCTGTGTTTTTGCCGTTTAAATTAAATTTTGTGGCATTATAAAATGATGATCAAATGTTTGCTTTGAATTAAAAGTTAATGCTGAAAAATAAGAGGCTTATTCTGGCCAGTTATCAACCACACATCTTTCATTTAACACACACACACACGAGCAGACTGGATATTACCCGATGAGTCAAATGTGCTCTTATTAGACTGTCGCCTCTCCCGCCATTCGTCAGCATGACTGTGTGTTGATGTTTCATGCTCGACCTATCATGTGCGTGTGCCGTGACCACTTTTGGTAAAGTGCACTTCTATCAGCTTTAGGAAATGCGCAGAAAAGTGTGTGGAAGCAATTTCACTTGCATAAACAAAAATGAGACTAACCTTACTGACACGCAGGGTCGGGGGTCGGGGGGTCAGGGGTTTGTGGCATATACTGTACAACTTCAAAGCTCTTATTTCTATTCTGAATGAATATCCATCAAATTCATTAGGCCATTTATAGGAGGACTTGAGTTCAACTTTATGTAGTCCACTGCTTCTTATTTATCTGTGGAATTTAAGACTCAAGTATTAAGCATAATTGTTTTTGCACCGGTCAAAACAAGTCAATAAATAAATCAATTCAAATTGACTAAGTACAACATATCGACACCAATGGAAGCAGATAATTTAAATATTAAGTTATAATAAAACATGTGAAAGGCTTTTCCTTTTTTGGTTCTCTTACACAATACATTTTAATTTAAAGCATTGACAAGAGTAAAACTTGTTGCTTATTGAACTCTGCCTCTATACCCAGTTTCAGCCTCCTCCCACTGGTGTGAAACTTATCCAGCTCCACACAGCGACAGTGTTTTTTTTTTTTTAAGATGACAAATTGCCTCCAATATGTATGCACAGATCTCTACATAAGGTCACACATGAATATATTTTCAATTTTTCCAAATATACTTGTTTTTGTTTGTCTTTTGTATCAATTTTTCAAACTGTTGGTCAATGGACCATTTTTTTTAAATTATTGAACCCTCATTGAGAGTTACAGTATATGTATTTGCAAAGATTACAAATTCATCACATATTGCTATGAAGCAATAAAAAAACGTTTGAATAACTTAGCACAAAACGCATTTAGTGAAGGTCAGCAAAGTTTGCATGCACGTAAATACAAATATTTTAAAAAGTTCAAGGGGGAGGGGTGGGAGCACACTATATCCTCTTCAGATCATGTGAAACAAAGGTCCTCTTTTCAGTTTCGACTGTCTGTAAATCGATGCCATTAGTATGAATAAACATTGCCTCTGCAAGACTTCTACAATTTGCACATTGAGAGAGGAAAGACCCTTTCGCATCTTTCCGCTGCAAAAGCAGGGTGAAAATTAGCTTTACAAGTGATCAGTACGCCTCTTATTACCATCTTTATTGACATCAGCATAACAGTAGCTGAAAAGCAACATGCTCCTCTTGTTTAATTGATGCGTTATTTTGCTCCCCGCCACATCTTGCTTTTACTGATATGCAACGATGCAGTTGGATTAACAACCGAGGCTCCTGTTGTGGGGAAATACTTTATCTTAATGGCCCTAATCTTAATTTTCTCGTTTAAAAAAAAGCAAAAAACGGGAGACGCGACATTACATGATCTTATCCAAACCTGAGTCAGAAATGAAATGGTTCATTTGAATTCCCGGAAAATGTGTGCGTCGGTCTCTCCTACCTAAAATGAGACGTTTATTTATTTATTTATTTATTTATTTATTTATTTATTTATTTATTTATTTATTTATTTATTTATTTATTTATTTAGTCATTCATTCATATCACTCTGATAACCCTGCGTTCTTTTCAAGACAAACGTTACACAAAATCACGCAGCTACCATTGGGATAGGGAACAGGTGGTGAAATAGAGCGCCGAATCTGGAAGATGGGGGTAGGTGGTCGCGCATCTGCCAGGCTATTATAACTCAATGGGTTTAATATTCACACCTCCAAGACCGAGCAGCAAACAGGATGCTGTCCCAAGCGGGCGCTCCTTGTCAAGCAGGACAGCTTGGGGGAGGAGAAGTTAATTGTGTGTGTGTGTGTGTGTGGGGGGGGGGGGGGGGGGGGGAGTGCCGTGGGGGGGGGGGGGGGGGGGAGTGCCGTTAAACAATCAGTATTAATGGCCCCGCAAACGTCTGTCAGACACCGGCAAATACACAGCGCCGTGATTGAGAGTGTAGATCCATCCAATGGAACCATTACGCACCATTATGCATGTGTCACCGCCCACGCCCTCACGCACACGCGCAAGATAATGTTCTTTTAATTGCCACGCATTTCCGCTTGGAAATCTGCTACTGCTCCGTTTGTAGTTTTCCTCGGTGGAATGCTTTATTTTAGATGGACGGACGGGCCGGACGAACGGACAGACGAATGGATGAACGGTTGGATGGATGGATGGATGGATGAATGGATGGATGGATGGATGGATGGATGGATGGATGGATGGACGGACGGACGGACGGACGGACGGACGGACGGACGGATGGATGGATGGATGGATGGATGTTGAAATTAGGATGGGATACAATAAACAAGGTTGCCTCATCCCATTTTCCATTTCGGGAAGTTCTGTGTGCATGCTACGAAAACTGTGACGAAGATTGACTACATGCAGAAATCAATAGGGTGATAGGATTTTACAATGCAGCTATGACTTTCAGGAAGGGGAAATCCACCAGTCAAGCCTCTAATTCATAATTATTACCAAGTTTATTACTACAATATATATTATATTATTGTTATTATATTATTATAATACAATCCAGCGTGTTAGAAAAAACATGGACAGATTTTAACAGTAAACACTATAGCCTATACACCTATAGGCTAGATTTTTATTTTAAATTAAAATCTGTTATTTTTGGAATGATTTAAAATAGTTAAATCATTGCAAAAAATAATCTGAAAAAGTTTACTTGCATCTCTGATTTAAAAAAAATAATAAATTTTGGGCATTTTTAAATAAAAATAAAAATGTACTGTATACTGCAGTGTACAGTACATTTTGATTTTAGCCTATTCATGTATAGGCTATAGTATTTACTGTTATATGGTATTTTAATCAGAGCGCAATGGGTTTACCATCCTCCAGTAGTTTGAAAACATGAACTGGATTCTCTCCAATACACAAAATTGTCCTAGCACTGCCAATTGAGGTTTTGTGAACTCTCAAATGGACGATTACGAATGCCGTCTGCCTAATGAATGACTTTGTGCAGTGTTGGAGAAAAGGGTCGCTTAGCACCCAATGATGAAGTGCAAACAGGCCATCATCGACTCTCATTGTTTGGGGGGTTTGCAGCGTGAATCCCCACACCCTGTGGGAAGTGGCTCCCACAGGAGACATTATGTGACATATGCATTAAAAAAACACCTTGCGCTCACACCTCGCTCGGCGCTTTTGGCACACAAAAACGATTGGATGTGACACGTTTACGCGGTGGTGCAGCATAAAGACACTCGAGGCGAGTGTTGCTTGTGGAAATATTTCCCACAGTCTCTGACGAGAAAGTTGGGAGTATGGAATGTTAAAATGTGGCAGCAAATGCGCTCACTTCTTGCAGAAAAGTCGTTTATTGATTTGAGTTAAATATGGATGTATGCAATGGCTTGTTGTTGTAGCCACAAATGGGTTAGAATTCATATAAAAACAAGCATTTTGGGTTTGATGTCAATTCATTTTTATGTCTAAAAATGTCCTTGAGATAAATTATACTTAAAATAGCTTTTGGCACAATGGCTCACTCAAATGAATGACATCACAGCACATGGGATTTTAAGTCGAAGTGTCCAGGTTTGAGCTTTCGACTAAGCCAAAAGAAACAATAGAAGGAACAAGTTGCAGAGAGCCAATACAAATTGAAAATCTATTGCAAATATTTTCATTCGGTTCTGTTCCGTCACTTAGGTCTGAGCATACGAGGAGGTGGGGGTGTTCAGCCACCTACAAACACACATGCATCTCAGTTTTAACAATACAGTACATACATTTTAAAATCTATTTCATCTCATTTTACATACAGTCCTGTACAGTATTGATTTATGTTTGCATTGGAGAGTCATTTATTTGAATTCGCTTTGAATTACAGCTGTTTAAAGACATACGTATCATTTTGCTTTTTTTCTGCGCTCTCTCTCTCTCTCTCTCTCTCTCTCTCTCTCTCTTTCTCTCTCTGTGTTGCAATTCTTATACTTCATACATGGATCAATAAAGAATTCTGAATTTGACAATGAGTGATTTAAAACTCATACTACCAAACCAGGAACTGTGAGTAGAAAATTGAAGGGTGAGCCTGTTAAACTTGTCCGGGGGGGGGGGGGACTCCAATTGGTAATCCAGCCTTGGCCCACCCCCATCACCGATCCCACCTATTACCCCCCCCCCCCCCCCCCCCCCCCTCCCCTCTTCCCAGCCGGTGGCTGTTTCAAGCTGTCAGGGAAGCAGGCTATAAAAGTGAGAGAGGGACGGCCCTTAGGAGAATTCTAGTCCACACTGCACTGAACTTGTCACATCGGTTTTGGTTGCTAAAAGAGCACCACTTGGACGTAAAGGTGACTTTATCGGTGCTCGCTAAATAATTGTATACATTCATTTGGGGAAGTGGTGAAGAATCTCCGCGGGCTGAATCCAGCAAACAGAGCGAGCGCGGCGATGCTGGTTCCACGCCTGCTCTGCGCGATACTGTGCGTGCTTAGCTGCGTGTGTGCGTGCGTGGAGGCCGCCTCACGCCTCAAGTCTCACTCGCTGCCCATCCAGTCTGAGAAAGAACCTCTGCCTTCCAAAGGCCTGTCAGGTAAGCCAGTTCTATTACTACTTTAATTTATTATGCCCATCGGAAATACACCTATTATTATGACGATCACCTTATTCATTTATTTATTTATTTTGATGAAGCGTTTGCCTTCCTTTGCTGTCGAAATCCAAGTTTCCTCGTCTTCATGTGTAAACGAAAGGCGTGAGTCATAACCACATTTGATGCATGAGCAGAATGTGTAAAATCCCCGCGCGTTCGAAAAGCCTCCTCCAGCATTTTACGAGGCAGCTAACGACTCGGCAGTGCGCCTCAACGTGTAATTCTGCAATGGAAACTCTAATCAATCGACTTTCCATTACAAGCATGTGCTCTTTGGAGATGATTCATTCCAAGCTGAAGTGGCTCAAAGTTTGGACTAGTTGAAGAGTGCAATCATTTTAATAGGGGGGCAATGGAAACCTGTTTATTCTCAGCGTGCACAAAACTAACTCAAGATGTTACCATAGCAATAATAAAAGACACTGGCAGGAAAGCTGAAACAGTACGTGTTCAAACTAGATTCTTTTTTGACTGCATTTCTCCTTAAATTATTATTTTTAAATCTAATCAAACCGTCTGCTTTTTTATGCACTACATTCTTCAAAATGGAAAATCTGGAAAATACAGCATGATATATAGTATGAGAGGGAACCACTAATAATCCCAGAATGGAAAATTGAATGTTTCCCATGCATGCATCATTGAGATGAGGCAGGATGCCGGACTGTAAAACCCCAACACGTAAGGGATTCTGTGAGTTTCATTCCCAACCAACATACCAGAGGTGAGATGAGCAGGATGTTGTGGTTCGCTGCAAAGTTAAATACTTTGTGTCACACATTTCTTGACACAAAACATCAGGGTATAGTGAAATCATGCCAAATTGTTAACATTATAATGTTTTATCTATTGTTCAACAATATTTCTTGTACAGGATGCTCATTTGGGGGTCGGTTCTACTCGCTGGAGGACACATGGCATCCAGATTTGGGGGAGCCCTTTGGTGTAATGCATTGTGTACAATGTCATTGTGACCCTGTAAGTTTTCAACTTTCTTTACTGCATGAAGTCTATATGTAAGCAAATGTAGTGTCATCAATTTCCATCAATTTCCAATAATGTTGTGCAGCAAAAGAGTCGCCGTGGGAAGATATTTGGGAAAGTCAACTGCAAGAACATAAAGCAGGACTGTCCGAATCCAGACTGTGATGATCCCATCCTGCTGCCAGGACACTGCTGCAAAACCTGCCCAAAAGGTAATTCACATGTTTATCTTGTTGAAAACGGTCTTCATTTCCTCTTCTCATCAAGTCTACAAAATTATTATTTTTATTGTTATTATTATTATATTAAAAATATTAATATACATATAATAATGATTAATAATAATATTAATATATTTATAATAATTGTAATAATAATAACAATAATAATAAATTTATTTTAAGCTCTATCAAAAATCCCAAGAACACAGAGCAATCTAACGATAGTGGTTATATATATAATTTGATAAATAGTGGTAGAGACATATTGCCACTGAATTTCATTTGGAAAATCAATTAATTTTAGTGATATGAGAATATATTGATTATCACTTTGTGTAATTGAAAAGGCAATTTTTTTCTTAAAAAAATTGTTTAAAGATAATATCTTTCAAAATTTTATCGGCATAATGTCCTTATGGTTATGTGTCCTGATTGAAATTTCAATGTTTACAGGGACAATTGGGACTTTATTGTCTTTCCGTAAAGAGGTTAATTAATTGTCTAATTAAGATGAGACAAATCCTGGGAAAAAAGTCTTTTAACTTCACTTACGACACCACCATTCTATTTTGTCTCATGCTGTTGCAGACCCTGCAATTTCATCGTATTAACATATTCCTCCACTGACGTAGACATATACACACAAACACACTTTGTGGGGTACATGCTACTCTTATTCACTAGATTGGGTGTTTTTTCTGTGTCTGGTAATGGAATGGAAAGTAAAAGGTAAAACATTGCAGCCTCCATCAGTGTGACAACACTGAGTTCTGTGTGTGTGTGTGTGTGTGAGCATATACGTGTGTGTTGTTGTCAGAGTGTGTTTGTGCGTGTGTGTCAAAATCGGAACAGGGTCAAGACTGTGTATGTGTGTTGTGGTTATGTTTGAAGGAAAAGGTTGAGTGTGTTCGTCCTAGCTTTGGCACAAAGGCAGCTTGTATATTTGTGCAAGTGATGGAAAAGGTGTGTGTGTGTGTGCGTGTGTGTGTGTGTGTGTGTGTGTGTGTGTGTGCATGCATTTGTGTGTGTAGCTGGTGCACCTGAGCATTCAGTAATATAGGGAAATTTGAGTGTGACATTACCCAGAAGCTAACAAGTGTATACGCAAGGGATGTTCGATACCAATTTTTTCAGACCGATGAGTACACTTAGATTTTGATTTTACACAGACTTTGGGGTCCAGAATTTGGGAATCCCGTTAACCCTGAAAGTGCATTGTATAGAAAGTCTTGTTTTTTTAGAAAGGCATGTTTTTAGGCAACATCCTAACAACAATCAACAAGTCAACTTTTGAATGGTTTAAGAACAAACAATGAAGGTTTTGGAGCGCTTTAGACAAAGTCCAGACTTGAATCTGATTAAAGTAACGTGGCATAACCTTTAAATCGCAATGCAGTGAACTTTATTGATTGCATGCATTTCATACTCAAGGGACCTCAATGTGCTCCACACAAGCACATTTACAACACCTAAAACATTTACAATATGTCAAACAAAACATTCAGGAACAAAGTAGAGAAAACAAAAGTAGCTCACCCAACTTAATAAAGGAAAATATATTAACACATTAACAGAAAACTTGAAAACATTGTTCATGCTTGAAAATCCTGCTGTGTTGTTGAACTAAAACAATTGTGTAAAGCAGAGTGGGCCCAAATAATCAGAAATTCTCAAGTTCGGTTTGATGTCCAAATATTACATAACATTACATTAATCAATCCTCTCTATTTTCTCCAAAAGACAATAAAGTCAGCACTGATTTTAATTAACTTGACTCTCTGGAAGCGCCTTGTTTTAATACATCTTGATTTTTTTTCTCTCTCACTTGCCACACTTCCTCTTTGGCTGCCCATGTTCACATATTTCATCCTCAAATGCAAATGTGGGAACAAAGGCAGCCAGCTGACACTATTGTCGCATCTGTCCACCAGATTTTCGGGAAGATGTAGCAGGATGTGCTTTGGGAAGTTTGTATGGGCTTGCCAGACAAAAGAGAATAGCCGTTGCGATACCCTCAGGAGAAAATAACTATTAAACATTGTTACTTGAACCTAATGAGTTGGTTGTAATTGTAGATGTGGGAAACATGCGTGAATTCCCACAGCATTTGCTTCTTCTCTATGCGTAGGTGAAGAAGACAAGAAACAGACCGACCCAATACTGGACAGCTTTGAGTATTTCCATGACAAGGGCAAAGGGAAGGAGGACGACCTGCACAAATCTTACAACGACAGATCCTACCTGAGCTCAGAGGATATGGGCCCGGAGGAGAGCCGCACTGGTGAGCAGGGACGCTCACCGATGTACCATCACTTTACACAAAAACTACCGTATTTTCGGCACTATAAGGCACACCGGATTATAAACCGCACCTTCAATGAATGGCCCATTTTAAAATTTTGTCCAAATATAAGGCGCACCGGATTATAACGCGCACCTTCAATGAATGGCCCATTTTAAATCTTTGTCCATGTATAAGATATATACATTTGGCCCGTGGGCCGGACTTTGGACACGCCTGCTGTAGTGGCTCAATATTGGTCCATTTATAAGGCGCACCTGATTATAAGGTGCACTGTCGGCTTTTGAGAAAATTGGAGGTTTTTAGGTGTGCCTTATAGTGCGGAAAATACGGTACTTAAAAACTGACATCACTCATGAAATATTTATTTAGAGAGAAATAAAACAGTATGATGATTCATGTGTTGTTGACCAACTTTACCCTCGCCTTTTCTGCAGACTTTGTCGCACTGTTGACAGGAGTGACAGAATCATGGGTGCCAAGCTCTAGCGCTGTTGCCAGAGCTCGCTTCTCTTTGACTAGAACCAGCCTGGCCTTCTCCATCACATACCAAAAGTAAACAGTTGCTGTGAAGGAGAAAAACAAGAGAGGAAATAATTGCAACACCACTATATAATTATCTATCTATTGTTGTTCCAGAATGGCCCATCCCAGTAAAATCCTCTTCTTGGGTACAGATGGTGCCACTGCTTTTGAATACAAAGTCCCCAAGGGCCAGTCCGACATGGTAAGACTTCATCTGGATAAATTAAATCATCTTGCTTCTCTTAGGAGTCTTTTTATGACGTGTGCATGGATGTCAAAGTGTTTCCTGAGAGAGGGAAGCTTCCCCCGCTTCATGATATATGCTTTGACTCCATGACTTTTTTATTTTTTGCCATAACTCATGCTGCAGCAATAAACAGCAGCATGCACACATAGTCTCTGGTTTCATAACATCTCCAAACATGAACCAGTCGATTAATTACTCACTAGAATGTAGAAAATGGAACATCTCAGGTAAAGTGCCTCGAGTGTCTGACGTATCACATTCAAAAGTCTGTGACTATCCTCATAAATTAGTCAGGGGTTATTTGTGTCTAACAGTAGTTTCTTTAAATGTATTCCCGCATAGTCCCTGATGTCTGAAGCTATCACTACATATCACTTCCTGCCAAAATACACACATCGCACATTCCATTTCAGGCTGAACACGCAACTCCGTAAGGCAGGAGCCCTTTAAACACAGGTCCTAGAAATTGGTCTATTATTATTTTAAGATAAATGTCAGTGTTAAACACCAGGCAGCCGTGGAGAAAACACTCCAGCGCAGAAAAGGAATGAGAAGGGACGAAGGAGTTTGCCTGAGCAAAACTTTGGGGAAGAAGAACATTTTTCACTTGTTACATCACCGCGTAGCGAGGGGACAAACATAGGCTAATTAGAAAGGAGATTACCCCTGAACTCTAAGTTATGAGGTGCCGGCACGCGCACATATTTCTTCTCTTGCAGCCTGGGGTTGAAAGAGAAGTCAATCGTTTGATGGGTTGTCGACAAGTGTCACTGCTTCTCTGTTGACCCGACAATTATTTTTTTCAGATTTACTCATTTTCTTTTGTTATTGTTTTGTTTTGTGCGTACAGATCTGTGGTGTATGGAAAAACGTTGCCAAGCCGCTTCTACGACAGCTGCAGAATGAGCAATTGCGCGTCCGCATGAGCACGTCAGCCGGCCAACAAGAGGAAGTAGAAGGAAAGATCATCAAACACAGGGCTCTGTTCGCTGGTGAGCTTTCTGGAGACATCACAATGCATCACATTGCATAATTGACACACCTCAGATACAAAAGAAGTACCGTATTTTCCAGACTATAAGCAGCTACTTTTTGCACAAGTTTTGAACCATGCGGTTTATAGTCCAGAGAGGTTTATCGATTGATTTTTTTTTATGATTTTAATGATATTGTGTGATTTATGCATCTCCTCTTCTATAAGGAAACCAAACATTTATAAGAAATGCTTATAACACCCCAATGGATAAAGATGATTGTGTTTTTGTGCTATTTATTTTATAGTGCTCAAAAATCTCTGTTTACATAGTGGCAGAATTGTTGCATTTCCAAAGGTCTGTAAGGGAATACAAATACTCAGTTTGTTTATTATTCACTATGAACAGAGACATTCAGCTCAACACTGACATCAGAAGAGGAGAACGCAGGCATGGGAGGCATCGCCATGTTGACGCTGAGTGACATGGAGAACAACCTCCACTTCATCCTCATCTTGCAAGGCCTCATCAAAAACAAAGATAAAGGTAAAGGGACACTTAGTGCATTTTATTTTGGGGGCGGGTATTTTTCTGTCCTGATTTTAATTCCATGACTTAGTCTGTCATTACATTTGTTACAAGTCTTAAATCCAGGGATTGGTTTTAGTTTCTCTTTGTTTTTTTCCACAGAACCCCTTTTAGTTCCCATTCGAGTCCAACTGCTTTACAGGCAACACATCCTGAGAGAGATCCAGGCCAACATCACATCTCATGTGAGTACCAGTCAAAGCAGTTGATAACGAATAACACAAAAATAATATACAAGAACAAATTTAGGAATGCAATGCAGACTATTCCCCTCCCACTTGTGACACGATTTTTGCACTGTTCAAATTAACCTAAAAAATGCCCTGGCTTATAACTGGAGCTAATATATCCTTATTTTTGTAATGTAATATGTTCTTCGTTGACTTACCATTCCACCATTATTTTCCATAGTAGCTGTAACTAACAAATAAACATTGATAGAAACATAACCTCCTCGGCAGCATGTCAAAAGTGAGGTACTTTAAGAGTTTTGTCCTAGATTTAAAATTAGGGGGTTGCTGCAGTTAAAGAGCAAAAAAATACTGAGATGGAAGTGGTCTAACCACCACATCCTAGCGCTTGTTGTCGCCATCGCTCTGATCTAAGCTAACTACTTTGAGACATGATAAAAGGAAAAATGGATGGAAGAGAAAGTGTTCTAGCGCAAGACAGCGGGTCGGAGACAGATGTGTGGCCGGGATGAGAGACGGAGGGAGGTACGTTACGGAAGATGGTCTGCGTCCACACTTCTTACACATGCCAGTAGTTAGTGGTCTGTGGGTTGAGATGGATGAAGAGAGGAAAAGGGGGGAAGGACAATCGATGAAATGAGAGCCTGGTTTTAATTCTGCCTGGAATGGCACGAAGGTCCGATGTGTCTCTTTCAGGCCTGTGGGTGAGCGTGACCATGTAATATGTTTGCGCTGACCTCTGTTTAATATCCTTAAATGCAATACACTGACTCATTATGGATCTAGCTGAGTAACTAAGTCATCCAAAAACATGTTGCACATCATCCTTCTTTCTCCTGTAATGAGTGTTGACACCATACTTTGTGAAGACCTTATTGTGCCCATTACTTGTTAAGATTCTTTTGGCCTCTCCCTGCACATATTTATGGGACATGTATATTTATACTGAGGTATATTTATACTGAGCTGATGCCCCAGGGTCACAAAACTAACATTTTGTCATCGCCTGTGTACATCTGCCCAGTATTTAGTATATTGCTTTGGTGTTCTGACCGATTCACATCTTTCTAGTCAGTTGAGGAGGATTTCATCTCAGCATGCAATGCAAGCCAGATTTTAAAGTCAATGTTTTATGTGAGTTCTGGGATACTTTTTAAGAGAAAGTCAAACCCCTAATTTTCTTTGTAATTGTATGTTCTATGCAGCCCAACTAGTGTTGAATTAAACGGGAAAAATCCAGCTGTTTAATCTATCTCAGGGGGCGGCCATTTTGTCACTTGCTGTCGACTAAAAATGACATCAGAGTCGGCAGGTCTTAACCAATCACGGCTCACCAGTTTTCTGAAGCTGAGCCGTGATTGGTTGTGACCTGAGACCTGGCAACTGTGATGTCATTTTCAGTCGACAGCAAGTGGCAAAAAGTTAAATACACTGAGATAGATAAAAAAGAGTGAATTATGCTGCTTAACTCATATTTCATAAACGAAACATTTAACAAAATGCCGTATTTAGAGTACTGGGAAGTAGCACATGCAACATATTATTGTAAAGAAAATGTTGGGGTTGGCTTCCCTTTTTCCACAGTCATATGTGTTTCTAATGATATTTTTGGTCTCGATGCACATGTGGTCACTGAATTTCTCTGCGGGAGATTTTATTGTCCTCTCACTCTTGCTTGACTTGGCTGTACTCAGCTCATCTTTGTGAAATGTTTTGAAGGTGGAAACACTTGGTCGATATTTGATGTGCTCATTAAGGGTGACTGGCTTTGTATACAGGAGGAATATGGTTTCCGTTCAATGACTGTTAGCTGTTTGTTCTCTCAGATTCTCAATTTCTGTTTTACCATTCCAATGTGTGCAGGATCCAGACTTTGCAGAGGTGCTGACAGACATGAATAGCCGCGAACTCTTCTGGCTTTCTCGTGGGCAGCTGGAGATCGCAGTGGCAACAGAGGGTCACCGTTCCCAGCAGATCTCTGGATTTATTACTGGCAGAAAATCCTGTGACAGTAAGTACAACCAAACGTATGTTTTGTTAAAACTAGACATGGTTCTGGCAAGTGTCTCCTGCCATTGTTTAAACAAAAAAAAAAAAAAAAAAATGCTTGGTTATGTCTTTGCATTGAAGATCTTGCAGGAAGTGTGCTGTTTTGCATTTGGATAAAAGTACTTTTCCAATGGTTGGATGTTCTTCCTATGCTTGTATGTTATTTTTCTGCAAACTTTGTTCCCCTCTCATATTTCCAAAACATACTTATTGTTATTTGATAACATGTCCATTCAGTAGCTGTAAATGTGAGTGTGAGTTGCTTGCCTATATGTGTCCTGTGAGAGATGTCAAAATGAATCGATTACACACATCGACAACAAAATGATTATCGAATCAATCGCCTCGTATTTCAATAATTGAGTCATTGTTTGGAGGCATTGTTAAACTGAAGATTGTCCAAATCTGATTTCAGACTTTCAAAGTAATAATTCTTTGTTTGCTCTCATCCTTCATGCAAAGCAGACTGACTTATCCTTTGTATTTAATCAAAATAAGACATTTGCAAGCATCTGTCTTTACTTTGGAAAACAATGACCAACAATGTTCCTTGTGTGACATTGCTTAACTGTTGTTTTGTTGCCTTTGATCACCAAATAGTACCAAATAAACAAAAATAATTGACAAATCAAAAGTAATCAGGGAAATAAAGTTGTATCAGATAATTCAGATAATAGATAGAATAATTGATACAATTATTTATTCTAAAAACTCTCAATAGTAACAGCCCCTACTTTTGACCTTGCCAGTGCAAACCACCCCTCCAAAGTCAGTTTGAAGTTGAAAAAATGCTATTCAATTCATTGCTATTAGTGTCATTCTCTATTCATTCTCAATAATACTAAAATGTGCTTAATGAAACTAAAACTGACTTTTAGATATTTTGTTTGACATTGTCCCACCAGATCAACAGAAATTCCAGAAGTTTCAAAAATGATTTTGACAGCATAATAGCCTGTCAGTGTTGAACCACATACGGTCCGAACATACAATATGAACATTGAACTTGGAATCATGCAAAGCTTCTCACGTGCCGCCTCCAAAAGAAACACACGCACATACACTAAAAGTTAGCTTACATGCCTGAAAGTTTGCTGGACATGACAGTCCTTGTTGGTTGTCACTGTTTGTGCTGTGATGTCATGTGTGAAGAATTTAAACCCAACAGGGCCTTTTCACTCTCACCTCTCTTCTTTTTTCCTCCTCTTCTTCATCATTCCGTCTCTGAGTACATTTATGGCCATATTTGTTCAGCATTTTTCTGCCCCTTTTTCATTTTCGTACAATGTTATCACCCTCTGCTTCTAATTCCTCTCAATCCTTTTAAGCCTGCTGCATTCAGCAAGGGTTACCTCATACCAAGACTTTACCTTGGGTGGGTTTTTGTGAATGCACCACATATTCAATCGCCATATGGGTCTGCAAATAGGATCAGATGTTGTAGGTTATAATGCTCTCGTTGACTTTTCATCAGATATGTGCACGGTGCGAGTATCATGCGCCCCTTTTTCCCCTCATCTAAGAAGCAAATATGACAGTAATCATTTTCTCATTTTGCGTGCTGTCATGAAGAATCCGCGGCAGTTTTAAGAGGGGGATTACCCTGTGTGGAGAATGTGTTGAACCTCAGTAATATGAGCATGAAAACAGTCTTAAGGAGATTTTGATGAAAGTCACTTCGTGTGTGGTTCAGCCATCCAAAGCGTGCTGTCCAGCGGTGATGCACTGACTCCTGGGAAGACAGGAGGCACGGGCTCCGCCGTCTTTAACCTTCATGATAACGGCACGCTGGATTATCAGGTATGGATCTGTTTAGGTTTAATGAATGTTATTTTTCACATGATGGGACACATTTATTGAATTACAAATGGGAAAACTCTTGAACTAGTGTTGCTGGCTATAGGTTTTCAATATTATAAAGTGTCAACTTTTTTTATACTGTCAAATATCTTTGTTTGCTGGATTCTTATAAGAAAAATAACCAACACCTGCAATTTCAATATAAATTCCACTCCACACTCAGATTCAAGTTGCGGGTCTCACCGGAGACATGGTCGGCCTCACAATTGAGCTGAAGCCAAGGCGACGAAATAAGCGCTCAATACTCTACGACTTGACGCCGGAGTACAACAAGGCCTCGGGAAGGGCAGTGGGCAGCTGGAGTCGCTTGGAGGCCCGAAACATCCACATGCTGCTGCAGAATGAACTTTTCATCAATGTGGCTACGTCTCAAAACCAGGAGGGAGAACTAAGGGGTCAGATCAAAGCACTGCCATATAGTGGCCTGGAGGCTCCAAGGCATGGTAAGATTCATTGATTGACACAATTTCAGCTGTAAAACATTTCTCACCACAACTCATCCAATTATATATATATAATATATAATTCATGTTCACTTTCTCCTCTAGAGTTGCCCACCCCTCTTGCTGGGCACTATGTGTCACCCCCAGTTAGAACCGGTGCTTCTGGCCACGCCTGGGTGTCAGTGGATAAATATTGCCACCTTCATTATGAGATCGTTGTGTCGGGCCTCAGCAAGGCTGATGACCTCACAGTGAACGCCCACCTGCATGGCTTCGCTGAGATCGGGGAGTTGGATGACAGCAGTGTTAACCACAAGAGACTGCTGACTGGTTTTTATGGCTCTCAGGTACATCGCCACAGACACTGTTGATGAATGCAAGCACAAATTCGGAACATCATCTCAATCTGTTTTAACCTCTCACTCATCTCCTCCAGGCTCGGGGTGTTCTAAAGGACATCAGTGCAGAATTACTGCAGCACTTGGACCAAGGAACAGCCTTCATCCAGGTCAGCACCAAGCTGAACCCAAGGGGAGAAATTCGTGGCCAGGTTTGTGAAATTTCCTTGCTTCGTCCTTGTTTATCTCCTGTGATTTATTTATAACATTTGCATTCATAGTAAAAAAATTAAACTAAACTTGATGTAGACTTTGATTAATTTTTAAGGGGGTTATTTCCTCAAACATTTAGAGTCCATCTGTGCAGATATTGTAAGAATGCTTCACTTTTGACTCTTAAGTGCACTGGCAGGTTTGATGATATCTCCAATTAATGAGAATCAATTGGTTGAAATGTCAAACAGGTCCAACACACAAAAAGCCATTTGTGAATAGAGAAGCTACATTTAGCAGCAATTAAAACATCTCCAGCAATGTCTCGCTTTCCTTCCCTTCAACCTCCTTTACAATCATGTCATTTTGTCCAGGTTCATGTTTCCAACAACTGCGAGTTTGGGACGAAAGAAGACGTAGATGAGGCTGAATTTGACGACATTTTTCTCAAAGATCCTGAAGTGCTGAAAAAAGACCCTCATACATGCTCCTTTGAGAACCAGTACCACGCTCACGGATCCCATTGGACTCCCAACTATGATAAATGTTTCTCCTGCAGCTGCCAGGTAACTCAAAAGAAACACAGTGACACATAAGTTTGAAAATGGAATCTCATATTTCTTTCTTTGTAGAAGCGAACTGTGATCTGTGATCCAGTAATCTGCCCGGTGTTGACGTGTTCCCAAACTACCCAGCCTGACGATAAATGCTGCCCAATTTGTGATGGTGAGATTCTTATTTAATGACATTGAAGTTAGATCAGTGGGCCTTAAGAGAAAATCGGGTGTGCCACAAAATTTGTCCAGCTTCACTTAGGTGGTCCAAAAAAATATTTATTTACTACCACTATTGTATCTTTCTGTGTCTTTGTTTGTCTGTCTGACAATACTGATAGTATGAGTCCTACATTTAGTATAATCACTAATAATTATGTCTCTTTTCTTTTCTTGCCACCCAGAGAGAAAAGACGCAAAGGACATAAAACTTCCAGAAAAAGCGGAAGAAAATCCTGAAGGTGTGTGTTTTTCTTCCTCTCATCTGGAATTTGTTTGTGTCATGTGTCTGTTTGCAAGTATCGACTGCAAAGTATTTGGGTATTTTCCAAAGGCAACAATCTAATGTCTTTCTCTTAGGTTGTTATTTTGAGGGAGACCAGAAGATGCACGCGCCTGGAACGACATGGCATCCTTTTGTACCTCCCTTTGGTTACATTAAATGTGCCGTCTGCACTTGCAAGGTATACATGCACCAGCACTCAACATCTGGCTTTACTTTGCAAGGCCCCTAATGGATCATTTAACGTGTGTTCGCTCCTAAGAAACAGTCCTGAATACACGTCTCACGAGGTCATTTCAGTAAATTGTGGAAATATAATGAGCATTTTCTCAGAAATGGCAAACTGACAGCTAAAATGCAGAAGAAAGACATTGATGGGGGACTGTAATTCGGGTTCATATACAATGTATGTGTCATATCAATGCCTAGAGGTCCTACAAATATGCAACTTGGGGTTGTGAGCAGCGTCTGACATCTGGGCCCTCCGTTTAGGTCGTTCATTGCAATAGTTCATTCCAGGATTGCCACATTGCTTTTGTGACTATTGTGTCATCTTTGGTACTCACCTCTGCAGGGTTCAACCGGTGAAGTACACTGTGAGAAGGTGACGTGTCCAACGTTGACATGCAGTCATCCGGTGAGACGAAATCCATCAGATTGCTGTAAAGAGTGTCCGGATGAGGAGAAGATCCTCGGCGACCTGGAACACACCGACATGATGCAAGCGGATGGGCCGAGACACTGCAAATTTGGCAAGAACTATTACCAGAACAGCGATAACTGGCATCCGTGGGTGCCATTGGTAGGAGAGATGAAGTGCATCAACTGCTGGTGTGATGTAAGTATTGTCAAAAATGTAGGGAATAACCTTTTAATTTATTAGCAGATGTTTGACTAGATCCCGCTGAATTCTAGTTCTTCATTTTACCAAAATATTATTTTATGATTCTAGCGTGGAGAAATTTATAAAGCCACCTCTCGTCAAAGCTAACCTGCAATTTTCCACATCCTTTATCCATTGTTAAGTTCAGGCTCATCATATTTTATGGTCCATTCAACATCACCTATGGCTCGGGCTAAAAGTTTGCCATCTAAAGCAACAACCAGATCAGTGCGCAGGATCACCGACACGTGACATCCTGCGCACGTCATTGCAAAAAAGACCTATTTGTTTCACAAACGTAGAGACTTGTGGCGCATGAAATAATGTAATTAGCAGAAATTTCCCAAGAGAGCACCAAAATTGAACTAATCGAAAAGTAAATATTGCACTTACATTCCTCAGATATCAAAAGTAGAAGTAGTCGCGTTGCTTCTGCCAGATCAGTCGATAAGGTTTGCTTTTATTTTCAATATCAACTTCAATAAATAACGTGTCAGTGTTTTGTTTGAGAACCACGGCCGGTCCCTCTGGGTTTGTTTTAATAAAAGTGAAAAGTGAAGCAGCGGCTTCTCCATGTTTTTTTTTTTTTTTTTTTTTTTTTTACTAACACGTCCAACTAATATTCCTCTGTTCTTTCCCACAGCATGGTGTGACTAAATGTCAACGTAAACAATGTCCATTGCTGACCTGCTCCAACATCACTCGCAAAGATGGTTCATGCTGCCCCGACTGCATCGGTACGTGCTTATCATGCCTTGAACTGGTCGCCAGCCAATCATCAACTTTTGAATCAAAAACAAAATGGTAACTTTTTTTCCACTTTAGATTCAAGAGACGAAGATGAACTTGTGATGAAGGCTCTTGATAAACGGTCAAGCCAGAGACACTGAGCTAACACAGAACGCTCAAATAACTCAGATGACGACTTTGCCGAAGTGACACTTCACTCAAACCCAGAACTGCACACTGGGCCAATCAAGTTTCACGCTTACCCCCACCCCCATCTCCCACCCACCTTGTCGTCAGCTTTAAGATTGTAAAGGACAGAGAGGACCAGAGGAGGAGGATTAGAAGATAAAAACTTTTAATGAATGACAGAATTTTCCTAGGGATTAGTGACCTTGGAGACGACCAAACAGACGCTACAAACCTGCTTCCTGTCTTGAAATTTTCCTGGAGATTTTTGCTTGCTTTAAAATAAATAAATAAAATAAAAACTCAGCAGCTTAACAAGGCAGCCTTTGAATGGAAGCTTTGGGCTGTTGAGTGAGTTTCAGTTAAATGTCCATTTTGGAGCACATCCTTAGTTTCTGTACTACAGCGACTTCAAGTGCTCTCACTGGATGATGTAAAGACATGGATGAATGTGTGAATCTGTCTGCGTCCATATGTGGGAGTGTGCATATGATGCCTTTTAAATGACAGCTGCACATAGATGTGACAGCAAACTTGGGTGGCAAGGTGAACTTTTAAAGTGAAACAAAGGCAGATTTTGTTTTTGTTTGTTTTGGGGGCATTTAAGTGAGTTTTTATGTTTTTCTTTTTGGCAGCATTGAGAAGGTGCAAGATGCTCTGCTGCTCCGTGTTACTCTGCTAACCTTGAGCCTCTTGTTGATTTCGCTTTTGCTCTGCTTCACTTCACACCTAATTTGCCACCTATCTGTTGTGAATTAAGTCATATTGTATGATCTTTTTGATACTGTTTTTTAAGACATGAAGCTTGTTTGTATTTGTATTTATTAAATGTTGTGGTTCCAAAATAAAACAGATGATGGCAAAATTTATATCTGTTGTTTGTTTTACAGTATTATTAAAAATTCCATTGTAGCACACAGAGAAGTGGGATGGCCTCACTAAAACATTTCATACTATTGTGAAATCAAATATTACAAACAAACCTCTCAGAGAAAAGTAAAAGTAGTACCGTAATTTCCGGACTATAAGTCGCGCTTTTTTTCATAGTTTGGGTGGGGGGGCGACTTATACTCAGGAGCGACTTATATATGTTTTTTTTCACAAATTTTTACTTGATCATTAAGACATCACTTACAAGTATAGTTGACCACTTCCCATGTTATTTTTAGTATAGTTGATCACTTCACATGCTTTTATTTCTTTATCTTGAACATATTCAAAACATAAAAAATAGAGAAAACATCAAATAAAGCAATTAACACTTTAAAGCACCATATCCAAGTCCACTGTCTGCTGTATGTACACTTGCTCCATTTTTGCTCCTCTTATATTTATTATTATTATTTATTATTATTTGTTTATTTATCATTTATTCAATACTCTTATTTATTCATTGTTAGTGCCTTCTTGGTTTTTTTTGTGTTGCTTGTATGCATATGTGTACTATCTCACCGAGGGATAGTGGAAATGTAATTTCAATCTCTTTGTGTGTCTTAGTATATAAAAAAATATATCGACGATAAAGCAGACTTTGACTTTGATAAAACAACCAAGAAAAATTATATTTTCAGACGAAACTGGATGAGGGCGCTCTAAATTTTACCGTTGGCCGTGACTCATCAACTGGGTGGGCTTAAGAAAAATGGCACCAAAAAGAAACGCATATTTTGCAGGTTACAAACTTCAAGTTGTAAAATATGCAGCTGAAAACAGTAATCGAGCAGCAGAAAGAAAGTTTGGAGAACCGTGATGTACCAATGGATTACTATTTCAAGTGACGTCAGTAGCGCGGCGCGCCGGTTGTTTACATACAAACGTGCCCACACAAGGACTACCGGCATCATTCGCGGTGATCATTTCTAAGTGACACGGAAGACAAAGAGTTTGAAGGAATTAAGGATTTGGAGTGACATAGAAGGTTTGAAAAACTATTATGGCTTTTACGCACGCCCGGTCTCTACTGAGTCGGGGGCCGACGCTCGGCCGAGTGGCTGTCCGCGAACGGTGCGCGGGGCTCGGACATGGCCATTACGCACGCCCGGTCTGTCTGGAAGTCCACGCCGCCACACGCTTGGAAGTTTGTTTTGTTTAATAAAGAGCCGTTTACCAAACCTACGTCTATCCTTGTACTTTGTTAACGCTACAATATAGTTATATAGTAGATCTGTGGAATAAAGACGAGGCTGACGTCAGGGCGCACGCGCGGCGATGTTGACAAAGGACGAGGAATTTGATTGATGGATTTAATGGAATTAAAGTGCACGGATGGTTTGATCATATTATTGGCTTGTATTATAGTTATTTAAAATATAGTTTATCTATCGTTATATGAGCCTGTGGAATATTTTGAAGCGCAAGCGCCCTCAGCCGTGCGCACCCATTGTTGACAAAGAACGATCGATGGATTTAATGAATTGGAGTGACACCGATGGTTTTATAAACATGTTATTCATGTAATAGTTGTCCTTAATCACTCTATATGTTACGTCAGGCCCGTTCTCAGCTCTTTGTTTTTGTTTGTCACGTTAGCATACCTATCGTTTAGCCTGTTGTTGCTATTTAATGAATTGGAGTGACACCGATGGTTTTATAAACATGTTATTCATGTAATAGTTGTCCTTAATCACTCTATATGTTACGTCAGGCCCGTTCTCAGCTCTTTGTTTGAGTTTGTCACGTTAGCATACCTATCGTTTAGCCTGTTGTTGCTATTTAATGAATTGGAGTGACACTGATGGTTTTATAAACATGTTATTCATGTAATAGTTGTCCTTAATCCCTCTATATGTTACGTCAGGCCCGTTCTCAGCTCTTTGTTTGTGTTTGTCACGTTAGCATACCTATCGTTTAGCCTGTTGTTGCTATCGTTTAGCCTGTTGTTGCTCGTTCATGACTGTTTTTGGTGTGGGATTTTGTCGAATAAATTGCCCCCAAAATGCGACTTATACTCCGAAGCGACTTATATATGTTTTTTTTCACTTTTTGGGGCATTTTATGGCTGGTGCGACTTATACTCCGGAGCGACTTATAGTCCGGAAAATACGGTAATGTGATTTTTTTGGGGGGAGTCTTTGATTATAACTTTTCCAATGGAGAAAAAAATCACAGGATGTGCTTTTAGTTGTATGTTTCAAACACTTTCTTGCTGATTAGAGGATCTTCTATGCATGCATTGAAAAAGGTATAATGAAAAAATAATATTTCAAGAGCATGCATTTTGCACAAATGCACATATTTTGTCAACTTTTAAAATGACAATTTTGTCATTCATCTGGTAAGGAAGTGGCTCCATTTTACTACTGATAAAAAATAATGACCCCCTCCAGCATTTTAGTTGCTCATCCCTCATCTGTAGTGTTTTTAGCATATTTCTATTATTATCGTGCAAATACATGTAATCTCCCATAAACACAAGCTTCACATTGCTCTCTGCTGGCCAAGCTACACAATTACATGAGAGGAGCTAATGAAACAACAGTTGACAGCCTTAGAAGGTCCCTGTTGACCTCCTCTGTGAGCCATACAGCAGTTTTGAGGACTCATCACGACAGCAAGGAGAGTTGTATGTTAGAGCCAGATGGTGGAGGTCAAAGGTCAAGCTGTGGCAGCCAGAAAACAATCATGAGACATTCACCAGCTGTAGTGCTGCACCTGCACATGGTGTCAGTGTGAGTGTGTGAACAGATCAACAGTGGACCAACTATATTTGCTTGATTTCATACATGAAAAGATTACACATGTAAAAAATATATTTGTATGGTTTTCCTACTCTTTTTGTCTCATTGACAACAGCTGAAATGTGCACTTTTGAAGTATTTTCATACACATTATTTATTGGTAAATGTAAATTAGTCAATTTATGAAGTGATCAAACTTTTTTCGTCTTGTAACGTAAACCTCAGTTTTTGTACATGGCATATATAGTATTTATGTTACTGTATGGCTAAGAATTCAAGTACAGAACATTTCAGTACATTAAGAGCTTTTTTTTAAACTGTGAAACAGCACACTCTCCTGGATACTGATAGAGTGGATCCTATTCATGTCTGTCACTGTCATAGAACATTTTTAAAGTCAAACAAAACTGCCAAAACCTAAATAAAGAAATAGCAAAAATAAAAAGAAACGTAGATGGCGACTCACGCGTGACCCTCCAAAAAGAATAAGCAAAGCCAGACGCAACATAAAAAGAACATTCATTTAGAATCTCAACTTTGACTCTTTTGTGTGGAGTTTTGATGTTCTTGTGATTTTGTGGGATTTCCCTGGGTATTCTAATTTAAGCCCACAGTCCCATTGTATGCTAAATTAATTGGACCGTGTAAATGGCCCATGGACGTGAATGTCAGTGTGAATGATTGTCTGTCCACACTCTGATGGGTTAAGAGTTCAGTATGTACACTGCTTCTTGCCCAAAGGCAATTCGGGGGAGATAAACCTAAAGATGATATGTGGTTAAAATTGTGATGGATCTTATCAGTGTTGACAAACATATTGATTTCTAAAGCGCTTAAGAGCAGATGCCCAGAGTTCCTCACAGGCAGAATTGTGACTCAAGAATGAGTCTTAAATTAAAATCATAATAAATCTGATTACAGACAACAGCTGCTTGGTGGCTGTGTGTTGTATCCTTCGATGCAATAGCTGAGAATGTTCATGTTTAATTGTTACGCTACAAAATTTACACTTTATTTTGGTGTTTTCTCTTTTTAATACAAATGAAGTCCATGTAAATAATCTTGTAAAAACAACAATTTTAACAGTACAGATGCAGCCAGATATAATCTTTAACAATTGCTTAAAGCATAAATAAATTGCCCATGTATAATTTGTCACCCTTCTATAAATCAGCCTTTAGGTTCTTTGTTTACATGACATTATTCCTACTAAAGTTTATTGCAACATTATGTTGCTACGGTTGCACAATGAGACAAATTTAGGCATAACTAATTGATGGATCAGTGTACAGCAAAACATTTTTGATTATTTTACAAGCAAGTCACAAGGTTTGTTCCAAATCGCAGAAGAGCTCTTTGTTCGTATTTATATACCATATCTACTCTTACTACCACTACCACCACATCTCCGATAACGATAATTGAAAGAAAAACTGATTAATCTGATGATTAATTCTAAGAATACATACCGAATATAACTTTTTAGTCATTTCCAGCAAATGTATGAATTAAAGATATTGAGTGTTGAAAATTTGACTGTTTTACAATATTTTGCCCTTATGTAAATATATTTAATTTTTAAATACAAACTCCTCCTCCGATCGTCACTACACCTGCGTCGCACATTTGAGAAGAATTGGTTGAAGGTGCATGCGCATCTGGAGCAACGTGGAGCAGAGATGTTGCTCACACGGCTGCAGTCCGCATTGCAACACGGAGGAGATGATGACGATGTGAGCATCTCTGTTTTTTTTTTATTATTAATTATGCCGTGCATGTACGGCGAGGGCAGAGCAATGCCATTATGTACTGCATGTGCACTGGTGTTTTTTTTTTTTTTTTTTACATGATCACAAAGAAGGCGTGTACTTGAATAATAAATAAATTGGAAGTTAACGTTGCAACCAATAGGATTCTGCCCAGCCTTGATCTTCTCAAATGAAACAACAGGACCAACATTAGGTTAGTAGGCTGAGATCTATGCATGTCATGACACGAGGAGCTGTCGCAATGAATGGAAGTTTGTTTTTGAACTTGGAGGATTTCCTCATGAGGTGCTGCGGGTGACGGATCGCATCTCATACAGGAGTCCCCTGCTGGACCTCTGCCAGGGGGAACAGCATGGTGAGTCTGCAGCAAATTGCGTGTCACGTGCATGTGCGCAAAAACTCCGCCTCTCAGTTTGACTTTTTCACCTCATAACTTGTAGCTGGGAGTGAGAGAACTGTGGATGTATTCCAACTAGGGAACCGTGGTCCTCTTCACTGTGTGATTAATTTTTTTTGCATATCATCTGTGAGATTGAAAATCATAAGACCATCGCTTTTGAATTTGCAGTGATTTGTGTTTTGATGGCTGGGCAACTTGTATTATATTTTTTCTTCAGGAAATTGGGACAGGGCCTATAGGCTTTCCAGTCATGCTCCCTTAGTTATGCACGTGCAGTTGGCAATTCAGCCTTTGTGACTTTGATTTGAATGTAATAATTATAATTAATATGATGTGGTTCATACCTATGTATATATAAAATTGAGACCCATCACAGCCATGAAGTAACAACAAAAGCTTAGTTTATATTTCCCTTGAAATGCAGTATGTAAGGGTAGCCAGCAGATAGAGCTCTACTGAGTAGGTCCAATGCTTTGAGCAGTGAATTATTTTCAAGGTAATTAATTGTCTCAAAGTGATTTATTATTTCAGAAGGTACGGTTTATCGACCGCTACTTACAAGCAATTCGTAATTAACTACTACTAATGACTATGACTCAACCGACATATTAAAGGAAATAATTGGCTTACTGACATCAGTGAGAATTACTGGCAATTCAGTGGTTCAACTATGACACAGATGTGGTCATTCAGCTGCACACACAAAAAAAAAAACCTGGTTGCAAAATAAAATGTTAAAGGTTCTTTGTCCCAGTTGCCCTGTATTTAGCCCATTCCAGTTGACCTCTCGGTAAAGTCAACTGAGATAGGCTCAAAGGGTTCCAGGTAATGAAGGGCAAATGAAGCTTCAAGATGATTCATGAACCCGTTGTTGTGTTTAGTTAGACCTGTAGATGGCACTCTCTGTTCACCGAAGAGCTGAAAGCCCACCAACTTGCCATTTCTTAAAACCCTCACTTTAAACAAACATTGCCATCTAAAGGAGCCAAAGAATACAACAACTGGTTCATGAAGCTTCATTTTGCCCTCACTAGTTCCAGGTAATCCGCAATAGATGAGGGCAAGCACAAAAAAAAAATGGATGGGATGATAGATGTTTTGATCACGTGTATATGAGTAAACATTATGCCTTTACTGGTGATAAACAACTTTGTAGGTCATTGATGGCATTGGAGCTGCTGAAAGACTTTACAGTATAATAGGGGGTGGGGGGTTGCATGAAGGCTTCCGGAGAACTTTTTCTATCGCCTAAAGAAATCATAATAAAACGGTATAACTTGATTATTTAACAACGTTATCCTTGATATTTTTATTTTGTCTTCTACTCGGGGAAATCCCCTTTTCTATCGGCTAAAAAGTTTAATTATACGCATTAATCGCTCATATAGGCCAAAATTCAAAGATGTCAATAGGTCAAAATTACAGTGATATTTTAAACATGCACAAAAGGCGGATTATTGGTGAGAAGACCAATGCGGGCAGTGCAATACGTCATGCGAAATTAAAAGACTTATTAAGAAAGTCAGTAACCCTTATCAAGCCATTCAATTAGTAAATGTACTTAGCCTTGCTGAGCTTCTCAAGGGAAGGGAAATCAGAACCTCTATAAAATTCTGTCCTTGCTCAACCAAGGACTGATATGGACAACTTGAAAACAACGTGATGCAAATATTGACAAAAAGTAATAAGGCGGGATTTTGCCCACAGACAGAGAATGCAACATGCCACACACGCAACCGGCATGATCGCATGAGGGCCAAGGATATGCTGGTGAGGATCAACTACGATCAACAAACCCAATCACACTTTTTGTAGATCACTCTCACCAACCTTTCGTTCAGCATTCCTTCAACCTTCAATATTCCTGGGATCCAAAATTCAACTTTCACATCTACAGGCGTGTGTGACTCCAGACAGCAAACACCAGAAAAGGACAGGCAGCTTCCGGCCAGGATTTCCGGCTCCTCCCGCATATTGCACAGACTTTGTTTGTTCATAAACATTGTGTGCGCACTGGTCCAGAATGATGTCTACACTCAGCTGCTAATACAATAAAAAAAAGCAGACATGTCATTGTTGGAAAGGTCATTCCTTATAAATGAGTTTGATTTCTAAATATGACATTTATCATTTGTTCACTGTGTACTCGTGTCCGTTATGGAAAGAACAGACAGACAGGCACAAAGGTGCTTGATGTTTTGCTTGGATACTGTACAATAGAAAAGAATGAAAGAGAGAAGTGGAGGTTTTTAATTCGAGAATTTTGAGAACTTGTTTTATTTACTGTACATCTCCTCAGGAACTTTGCTCTGAAAGAGTGTTTTAGGAAACCTTTGTGTGTTCATGTTTCTCCGGGGGACCCCTACTGTTTTAGTGTGTAGAATTGTGCGTGTGGCTTAACAGGTTGGGCTCCTCACGTTGATATAGACGGTCACCACCAAGGTTAAATTATGTGGATTGTCCTGGCAAAAAATGTCCCTGTTTGTTTTCAATCATCACTTTGTTTTTTTGCATTCGATACGCTTCTCATCTGTCTCCATGCATGATTTTTTTTCTCGGTATTCTTTCCCTACAATGCAACAGGCTATTTACTTCTGCATGCTTGAGAGTACCTTCAAACGTATTTGCCAATCCAAATAAATATTACTTCACTTACATTCCTTTAGACAATGGACTTTTAGACATTTACTACAGAGTATAATTGGTTCTTATCAAACGTGGACAGCACATGCACACACTGCATAGTCATTGAGTGTGCCAGCAAGTACGCAGGTAACTTTAGGGGATAGTTATCAGTCAATTTTACTGCTTTGACGTCAGCTGTCTGTTTTATTTGACTAATCAAACAAGTTGTAAATGAGAAATCCTTTGTTCCATGGCTGATAATTGATTGTGTTTTCTTTTCATTCTTTTTAAAAATCACAATTTTTTTTGCTATCTGACTCCAATAGCGTGTCGTAAGGTTGGAATTGTTGTTTTCTGTTGGCTCCTGACGGTTTCACAGCTCAGGAACATACAACTAAATGTCGATGTTACTTGCTTCGATCCTATGCGACTTTCTGTATACTGTGGTTTGGTCATGGACCCCGATTTTTTTTTTTTTTTGTCAGAAATACATTTTCAAGTAGTATTTTAAAATCGACTATATAAGGACCGAACTAAATGACTAGCGCGTAAACCTTAGCGCTAGTAATTTGATGAATTTCCATCACCAATGTAAAGGTGTTTGAAAATAATAAGCCTGGCTGCTTTAATTATAGTATTATTGCAGATAATACCTTGAGTGACAAAAACATTTCCCAGAAGAGAGGAGTGTAAGAGGAAAGAAATATTATCTTACTTTGTATTTGACATATAGGGGAAAATGAAATACACAGTTAAATTTTTCCTATGACTACTATTTATAGCAGGAGCAATTACATATGTATATTCTAAGTGTGTTATCCATCTCTAAAGGCCATAGGAATTATTTGGTATTTTGAATATTCCATTCCATTAAAATAATTCATCCATCCATTTTCTGAACCGCTTTCCCTCATGAGGGTCATAGGTGCGCTGGACTGAGTTATATTTAGAACTTACACATTGTCGCCAATGGACGGGCAATGTTGCCACAACAGCAGGGATGGGAACATGAGAGGTGCTGGTTTACAAAACTGCAGTCAGTGTTGCCATCTTAGCAATTTTAGTCATGACTAATGAGTTTAATTCTTAGACACAGTCAACAGAATCATGTTCACATTGTCACACAAGGGCCTGTTCATACATTGCAAAAATTGATTTATTTGTTTTTCGGAGGTCCCGTTGCCTCTGGGAGTTAAGATCAGCGGATGTTGAGAATAATTATCAATTTTGCACGTTAAGCCCTTTGAGACTTGTCTGTGATTTAGGGCTATATGTAAATAAACTTGACTCGACTCACGCACACAGCTAAACATAAGAAAATAATGTAAATGTAAATCCTATCAAAGCTTTTAGTTGGCCAAAAGCTAAGGGAGGGAGGAGCGTGTATGCACTTTTGAAGAATTACACAAAATTTCAATTTGATACACATTATTTTGCAGAATCCAAATTTAGTGGATTTGTGATAGATGAGCCACTGTAAAGATGTCAACATTTTGGATTTTTCCCATATCGGAGTTCAACCAAAAAGGCACGCGAACCAAAGCGCAGGGAAGCAAGTTGTGAAAAGCAAGGGTATTTGAAAATTTCATTTATTAATAGAAGAGCAAGGCACTGAAATGCAGGATTAAGAAATATACCAAATGATAAATTTCCCCAAAAAATTCCACGAGACCCTGGGAACAAAACGCACCACCACAAGTAATTTGCAAAAAGACATGACAATGGTCAGAGGAAGCGAGCAAAGAAAAATGAACCAAACACAAATAGACTGACAAGACAATGAGTCACACTTGGTCACTGTGACAGGACGGCGCTGATAAGTTGACGATAAAGACATAAGAAGCAGACAATAAAGGCAGTAACAGGAGACATAGGAAAACAAAACAAATCTAAATCACAACATAGAAAATATAAATAATTTTTAGACTGTGCAAATTTCAAACTAAAAACCAAAAGATACAAAACACAGATCATGACAGATGAACAGTGACCGCATGGCCAGCTTCATCATGGTGTTATTTGTGAACACACCAAAAAAGGCTGCAAGCAGTAATAATCAAGGATGAATAAGTGAATGATAAATGAGATTGGCTATCATGAATAGCTTTCTTGCTCTTAAATAGGCCTGTTTGTTTTGGATGATGTCTGAGATGCCTTTGGTTTCTTGGATCAAACATGCGTATTTATTTCCCAAATAGTACTATTGGGAGTAGTCATATGATTTTCCTCCCTGCTGGTCAGTGATTGCTGTATGGCAGGGGTGTCCAAACCCTGTCCTGGACGGCCGATCTCTTAAATGTTGTAAATGTCTCCCTTCTTCAACACACCTCATTAAAATGATCAGGATCCTGATCAGCTCCTGATGAGCTGATTATTTGAATCAGAACACAGTAGCTGAGGGGTTAGCAACAACATTCAAAGAGACATTTTTGACCATCTCCCACAGAAAAAAAAAACTGAGAACAAAATAAAATAACACTCCATATAAACGAAATAAGCCTGGGAGAAGTGCTATTTCATCTCTAAAATTAAGATGATTAATTAATCAATCTTTTAAACTACGTATATCTTTGAATGCTACACAAATATTGTGCATTAATTAACCGACAACTGGAGTTTCTGCTAAATATTTACCTCCGGTCATTTTCCATTTGTCCGTTTTCTGAGTCATAGTCTATCCCAGACTGACTTTGGAAAAACAGTCAACTCACATCTTCACCTCTGAGCAAGTTAAAATATTAATATTAAATGATGATGAAATGACATGCACGTATTGGGAAACCAGAGTAAACACGAGTCAGAAAAGTCCGAGGTGAGAGCTGTGAGGACGATACACAAAGCAATGTGCCGCCCAGTCATTTTCCAGAATGTTATAAGTGAAGCCATTATGAGTTTGAAGAAAGCAACCCTCTGTGCAATGCACGATCACGCCGATACACTACAAAGGGTTACCACCTTCAAATGAAATTCACACAAAGCAGGTTGTGTTTAATGATTGACCTTCTCCACACAAAGCAATTTGTTTAAGTGGAAAAAAAACTTTGTAATTCTGATGTCTTCGATCTTGTGTTGACATTCCTTCTGACAGCTATGAATGGATATGTGTATTTTTGTTCTTCTCTTAGATTGCTAGCAAAAGAACACCAAACACTTCAGTTTCCCTGGAAGATCAAACAAATCATGTGTTTAAGATCTTTATCTATGTTCCTTCCAACCCATGATAGAAACTGTTGCCTTAATTTTGGTCTTACTTTTTCTCTTGGGGTTTATTAGTACTTTGTCCATGGACCAAAAGTATCCGTCAGGGGCTCCAGTCTGGTTCGTGAAGGTTACGTTGCCAGTCAGGCATGGTTTAGTTCACCTCTACATACACTTATTTTGAAATTCAGTTTTTGAATGTGTTAAAGTTAATTATTCTATTAAAATGTGTTTGGTTAGACGTGCAATTTAATTTGAAGCATGCTTATAGTTGGAATTTGGGTTGGTTGCCAATGCACAAAACCACAAAACGTTGTGATTGCACATCTGTCATGGAAGCACCAGAAACATTTTATCCTGTTCTGGATTGACGGACTACCACAGCTGCCTGCAAAGTCTCGAGTAAATCAGCCGTGAGAGAATGAGTCCTTTTTTCCCAGTGATGTTTAACTCACTTGTGATTATGTGTATTGCGTCGTGATAGAATTAGCTTTCCTGGACACCAAAGGTTATGAATAAATGAATAGGAGAAATACACTCGTTAAAGAAAGAAACCCCAGAATTGAAATTAACTCAACATTTGGATTACAGAGATTCATTGGCTCCAATTGTGGCATTTACTTGTATCTGGGTAAAACAGATATAAACCAACCAATAACATCATCATGCAGTCCTACTTTGAGAATATGCTGAGATTTCTTCATTCCTCATAGACCTGAAGCAGATAGCATGCACATTTTCCGTGTCTGTCTATCTTTGACACTAATGCCGGAGGCTTGTTTAAAAACAAATAAATATTTTTTTATCTTATCTTTTTATCAATTCTGATTCCCCAAATCAATTCAGTTTGATTCGCAATGACCCAATTCGATTTAATTCACTTTAATTGATTTTTGATTTAGATAAGGGTTTCACATAGTCACGAGTGCAGATTTCCAGAGACACATCGCACCATTGGTGCATTTGGCGTGCATTGCAGTCCATACAGATTTGGTTACTGTGATCAAATCCACCCATTTGTAGCCATCTCAGGGAGTGGTCATTTCTGTCAACTGAAAATAACATCACAGAAGCTCAAGTCTCAGGTCATTACCAATCACCAGCTCAGCTTCAGATAAGAGATTAGCTGCAACTGGTCATTACCTGAGCAACTGTGACTGTCATTTTCAGTCAACAGGAAGTGGAAAAATGGCCGCCCCATGAGGTGGATTTTGCCATTTAATTCATATTCCACAAACACAACATTTATTAGAATATTGTGTTTGGACTGGTGGGGAAGCATGAAACATATTACAACTGTAATAAAAATATTGGTGTTGACACCCCCTTTTAAATCTGTCATCAATACAAATAACCTGTGGCAACGTATCAAGGGGTCTAATAATACCGCATGCATGTGATAATGGCAGAAATAAAATATGGATATCAAAGGGGAAGCCATGGCCACCCCTGGCCACCGCGTAGCTCCGCCCCTGTTCCCCCCCTCAGTTTCAAATTAGCGGTACACATTGGAGCCAGAGAGATCTGATTTTTATTTTATTTTTATTAATTTTTATTTTAGTTCTACCCATATTACTGACAGTCTGAAAAAAAGTGTTTGTTTGAAAATACCTTTCCTTAAAGTCACAATAATACATGTACTATACTAAATACATAAATAAAATCAAATAATATAAACAACAAATCAAGCAGGAGGTATGCTAATTGTGCTGATCTCAGATGGGAGTGTCAAAACCCACCTCAGTGAGCCAAAGTCCCGCCTCACAAGTAAGTCTCCTCCGGCTGGGATTTGAGACTATAAAATGAAGGAAACAGTCAGGACTGAGTTTGATTTCGAACTAATCTGACGTTTTAAAGCAGGTCAAATGCTCTGATCGCTGCTCACACAGTGAGACGTCGCTGTTGCCTGTCGGTTTCCTCTCAATTCCAAGCACCAAGCTTTCACCCGTGCTGCACGGAGCTCACCATGGCTGGGGACGGCTCCGACCAGCGGGCGCTGCAGTATGAACAAACTCTGGTGAGTCGGAGTGCAATGCTTTCCACCGATCTCCTGCTCGCCGGTAACAAACACGAATGTCACTTTCTGCACGATCGTTGAGTTGAGCCGAACTTCACCGAACACACCACCGATTCCAGCGGATCACATCAACATTTATATGAAGGCGGTTTCAAAACGCATGTAAAGTAGCGACGTCAAAATATAACTTTTTCTATGCAATTTGTTACTGGCGTCTGCATGTCGCAGCTGCTGAAAATGAATGGACGGATTGAAACTAAAAAAAAGTTGCAATGTTTTCTTATGGTTTATTCGTACGCTTACGTTTGGCATGTGACGTTTTGGTAGACTAAAATAATAGACAGAAACACGAAAAGCATTGCAGTGCACGTAACGAGCTAAATGCATAACATCTGGATTTGACTCCTTCACATGATATTGATAAAGATCTCATATCATATTGGAAAGATAACGTCCAAGGCCAAATTTGCACTCTAACAACTGTCTTGAAAAAAAATCAATCCTTACCACAAGCCTTATTTATATGGTGGGTACAAAAGTTAATGTAGTGCTTCAGAACCTGTTAAATTTTATTTAACTTTTACTTTAACAGTTAAAGTATAACACATATTTCTGTGTGTGTGTATTTTTTTTTCAAAGAAAATATTTATTTGAATTAATTAATTCCAGGTTAAAATTATCTTATCCCAAACATTTCCACTGTGGTCTGCAGTGTTGTATATATTTTGGGGTAGCAGTATTTTGCATTAGTAATCTTATTTTAGTGTTGCCAATATTTACTGAAATTTTGAATAAAAATATTTATCAGTTTATCATGCTATCTTTTTATATTTCACCTGCAACATTTGTGGTCTCACTTAGGATATAAAAATTGGTCCCCCAGAATGCTAGAGGATGGAGTTTGAGTCAAACCCATTGTGTGCAAGTGTGCACTTGCACTTAAATGTCCCATAGAGATTTTACTGACAAAACCTCTGACAGGCTTGAAAAATCTTCTATGTCAGTAGACTTGTTTTATGGGCCAACAGTGGCCATTGAGCAATTGAAAGCCAAGCCTTTAGAAAGACACTACTGTAACACATTTATTGCCTCAGTTTTCTTTTCTTAAACAACTTCCCCTGCAGAAAGCCCTTTAAACACGCACGTACGTACGCACGCACGCACGCACACCCACGCACACACCCACACACACACACAGTGTGTCATTTAATCTGTATTTGTGTGTTTGAGAGATTACACAATGTGCTACCTGCTGATTCAGCAGTGGACGCTCCGTCACCCTGCAGGGTCTCATGCTCTGACCAGAGAAACGTGCACAAGCAGCTTTTGCTAAAGAAAAGTCCCCCTGCACCTCCTCTTTGTTTAATGTTCATCACCCTGCTGATAATTTGAGGATAAGCAAAGCATCAAAATCGAAACAAATACATAACTCCACTGCCAGAATAAACTCTAATAGTGTAAATGGGCTCTCTCTAGGCCTGTCATCAGCTCCCTGTTGGTTGTAGTAACATTGTTTCTTTGTATGAAACTGGCAATTGTGCTGGTTTCTTGTGGGCAGCTGAGTCAAAGAATTCACTGTAATTGGACTGCAAGAAGTACTTTATGGCTGCCTACTGAGATGTCTGTATTGACAATTTATTGAAGGCTGAAGTAGTTAGTGCTCAAATGTGGGGGATCTTAGTGTTGTAGCAATTCATTTTTTGAATAACTAGAGGTTGATGTTGAAGTCTTTAATTACCAATTAATCTGAATTCTCCATTTGCTACGTTTACATGGACAACATTTCTTTAATCCAATCAGAGTTTGGATTAAAATTGCGATCGGATGCACTTTTTTATGGACACTAAAAATATTGATAAGACTTGCACGTTCATGCATCACACTTCCGATCAGAGAAAATCACTTTGACATGCGGGGATTGACCAAATACACTGGAAATAGTAGTAGAAGAAGAAGCCGTAGCGAATTCTGTCAACAAAACACCCCTCTGTCCATTTCTACTTTAAACATTAGCATTAGTTTTCTGTTAACACTTCCTAATGAAACTGCACCTTTGCATTTGTGATTGTTGACGTACTGTAAACGTAGCGACTGAACAAAGCAATCATGGCCTATTCTATATTTTGTGGATCATTGACTGGTCAAGTGTGCTCCAGTGTACAAAGTCAGCTCCAGAAAGGAATAGCTGAAAGAATACGGTGTTAAAGATGATCTTAGTCCTAGCAAACACAGTTTGGACGAACTTGACCCAAAAGTGAAGCTGGGGGTCTTTCAGTGTCAATGACCTTTAACCACATAAATGTTCTTTGGGCTGAATGGAAAAAAAATCTCTTTGGAAAACAAGTTGATAAATGAGCATTGCAGCCCCATTTTGATAATTAGATGTGAGGTGTCATAAATTGGCAAATCCTTGGTTTATGTCAACCCTTAATCCAGCATCTGTACCCTAAATATGTGACAGCAGGAAAAAGCTCTGATAATGTTGTCATATGTAGATTAAGCTTTACCTTGACACGTGACGTTCAGCCTGGAGGCTTGGCATGAGTTAAAAGGTTCTGGACTTTAAGCACTTTGAAATTATACAATAGCTGGGAATCACATTGCCTTGTCAATCATTGATACAGCATGGGAACAATGTGTAACCTACTGTTGCTTAAAAATAGTAAAATAGCAGGAGGTGGTGGTAATACCTTTAAATGACATGCTTGTAAAGATTTGCATGCAACAGAGCTGGTTAGTAGTCACTTCTGAGATTTTATTTCGTACTCGAGACAATTGGAGGAGTGTTGGGTTTTGAGCTGGAAGTTTATCAATTAAGGAATATTAATAGGAATAACAAAAGTGGTGGAGGAGTAGCGATATGTAGGAATAAAACTGTCTTTAAACTCTGGGCTACATTAATTGACTTAAGTCTGCTTAGCTCAGAACCCCATTGGGTTTATATTCCATGAACATTTCTTTAATGCATTCAAGACCAAAGACAATCAGTGATTTATAAACCAATGGTGTAATTCTATCCTACACCTGACTGGGAGCCAGAGTAAAACCTTTAGGACTGGAGTAATACATTCTGATCTCTTTGTTCTGGTCAGAACCAGAGCTGCAGAATTCTCAATGAACTGTAGCTGTTTTGATGCTCTTCTGAGGGAGTCCAGTCAGAAGACTGTTACTAGAACAAGTCTACTGAAGATAAAAGCATGGATAAAGAATTCTTTATGCTGTGACAGACTACTATTTTAACTTTTTTTTTTTTTTTAATTCTTATTTCATACCTATTTCCTTACAGAAGTTACTAGCTCTGAAACAGTACAACAGTCCAATAAAAATATACGGCAAAGAGCAATAGAAAATTAATAATTAATAAGCATTGTACGTGCGTGCTTACCCATTTGTCTTGAAAGGTTTCAATGGCATTTCGCAAATTTGATGTTCTCTGAAAGTCTGCCATTCATTATTGACTTTCTTTTCTTTATTTAGTTATTGATATTTATTTATCTGTGGAAGAATGTCAGGTCGACAAGTACTTGACCCATTCTTTTGATGCCAGTAAAAAAAGGCTGTTTACGCAATATTTGTTCAAGAGCTAAACTGAGAACATGCTGCTGGCTCTAAGCATAGATAAGCAGCAAAAGCTTCCAACATTTTCCCCAGGTAAAAAGGATGCCCTTGGTTGTTTTTGTTTGCCAAAATGATCAATTCACCTCAATGTTTGCCCTGAGCAATTGTCGTGTGAATAAATGACAGGTTTCAATTGTAGATGTTTACAAACAAACCAAAAAAGAAAACATTTGCTTGAAGTAACAAACGTTTAGCACAAGGGTGAGCAATTAATTGAGCCAACCGACATGCGAATCTCAACGAGTTTGTAGTTAGAAAAAAAAATCCTGCATGTAAATTAGGAAATAGGCATTTTAAATAAAATTAACTACCAAATCATATAAGTAATTGAGTCTCCCAAATATAGAATTAAATGGAAAAGCAGAATCATTCACAAGTGATGCATGTCGTTCGCTCGCAGGTGTAAATAGCCCATCCCCAATTTGCAGGCTTGCTCTGTCATTTACCCAAGATTTACAAATCTGTGACAGAATGCGCCAGTTCAGCTCCGCAGGATCCTGATAGTGAACGTGTTCATTTGAATCAGGTGTCTTGGAGGAGGGCATTATCTAAAACATTTGAGACCGCTAGTTTAAATTAAAACATTTGCGAAATTCACTGAAACTGATTTACTGTTCTCAATTTCTGGAGCTCTGTGTTAACTGGAGTCGTTTGGACGTTATCAACTGCATCTGTCAAAAACACTGAAAGAAAGTCAGGGTAACCTTGAAGAGGTGGCATGCCCTTGAAAGTTGTCGTCTAAGCGGATGTACAGTTTATAATCTACTGTTTGTATTGAATTGGGAACTGTGTTTGTTGATAACACATTTTTGATCATATGATCTCGTTTACATATCAACTGCAGATCCAGACAGGAATGGATGGTAATTTATATAAAAAAATTTAATTAAAAAAAGAAAAAGTCCTCATTTTGCATCAATAATTTCTCAGCTTTTACTGATTCTAATTCACTTCTGACTTTTAAACTTGCCAGGTTCAAACCAATTAGTTATTAATACAACGTTCTTGGAAGTATTAATACTTTTCTTTGTAACTATATTTAAAGTTGCAGTAGACCTCATAGTATTTATTGCATTGACAAAGATTTTCTATTTCCAGTTTTAGGGCAAACAAACAAAAATGGAATACCAAATGATGTAATCTACAAAAAACAAATTTTTGAGCTAAAAGGATTTCATCACCATCAACTCATGCAGATATTTGTCACAACAAAAGGGGATGTGGTGTTAAACAGAATCTTGTGATGGCATTGCGAAATCATTTCATTTTTTTTTCCAAATAATAATTCTTTATTTTCTTAAGCATTTCCTTAATCTTTCTGTAACTCATCAAAAAGCATTAAATATTTGAACAGATGTGTAGACTTTTTATATTATCTGTCCATCTACCCACCGACAGTATTTTATTGTATGACTGAAGTGTTTTTTAGTACTTTTTGATTGTGATTTAATCAAGGACTCCTGATCACATGGTCAGATAGAAAGTGATATTGTTTCTATATTTAACTTACCAAAAGTTTCATTTATCAGCTAGTTTTGGATACAATAATATTGATGTTTTAAAACATGATAGCATTTGAAATATTAAATGTGCATAAAATGTCAAAGGGAATTTTTTTTATTTTAACTTGACTTTTTTTTTTTTAATGAATGCCATAACGAAGTTAAAATTTTTAACCCAAATGAGTCTATAAAAAGATTTATATGACAGTCGGTTCCGTTTTCTTCCAACAAGGACACACTTTGTTTGAAAGTCTCCCCGTTGGGTCTCAGTTTAGTGTGCGTGTGACTAGACTGTTAACCTCTTTGTTTTGGATAGATCCACTCTTCTCTTCTCTTTCTTTTTTGAATGTTCTGTTGATTTGCTTTAGTGTAGTCACAATTGAATGTTTATTTAATCTTTTTTCATTGTGTACACTAACATCTATATGAGTAAAGCAGTATTGTATTTTCTGTTTTATAGCGTTAGCCTTATATTCAAAGATATTTAACTTGATTTAACTCATTTTAAAAAACATTTAACTTGATTTTCTCTAAACGTTTAACAGTTAATCTCTCTGTAAATATGTTATATAACTTATTTTAGAATGCAAGCGTTTGCTTTGTATGCACTGCTGAGATGCCTTTGAGCAAAAGTGCTAAAAAAAGTGTTGTGTAGTCCAAAAACAACCCTGTCCTTCTTAAGATCTGCAACAAGCCATTTGTCATGCAAGCTCAAACTGTTCGCTTAGACCTCTCTCAATGTGCTTTTAGATGTTCAATGATTTCCCAATTGGCACATGTGTGTGTGTGTATAATATACACATTATAATAATGTGTGTACAATGGATATAAAAAATCTACACACCCATGTTAAAATGCCAGGATTTTGTGATGTAGGAAATTGAGACAGAGACAAATAATTCCAAAATCTTTTCTACCACTCTGGCGTATGATATTTACAAATCAATAGAATGAAAAAACAGAGTTGAAACAACATTTTAGGACAGTATATTGATTGCATTTATGCCCTCAAAACCCAATATTCGTTTACGTTTTTTCCTTTGCTGCAGCAATCATTTGATTGGTGTGCTGTGAAAAATTGCCAAGTTTATTTTTATTTATTTATTATTATTTTTTTTTTACAATGCTTCACTTCAGTCGCGTTGAGCTGTGTTGCTCGTTGTGCATCAGGCCCTAGGCAAGAAGAAACAAACCACACTAGTTTTTAAAATAAACTTGTAAAACCTGATCTGATACACTAAATAACATATTCGCAAAGTGTTTCTGTTGTTCAAAAAGGATCCACTGTGTCCATCTTAATCTTTGTGTTTCACTATCATTAGGAGTTTAATATATAAAATTAGGGAATATAGGTACATTTATTTTGTTAAAATACCGAGAGTAGCTAACTTTGCAATAATAATGTGAACCCTTACTCCAAGATTTGTCTTACATTTGATAAAGCTTGTTAAGGCTGAATTTGTTTCCTCTATTCTATTATTATTTCAAATCGCCTTTCAAGATGACATGTCTGTTCTTGGTGTTGGATTTCATCAAATAAAGTTCCCCCCCAAAATGCTACTTGTATATGTCTTTTCCTTCTCTATTATGCATTTTATGGCTGGTGCGACTTGTGCTCCGCAGCGATTTATAATCCAGGAAATACGGTTACTGCATATTTGATTTGACACTTTTAGTGTATTTGACTTACTGTAACTTTGAAACAATCACCAAAGTGTCAAGTTGATTGACTGTAGTCAGATTGTTTGAAGTGGGTATAACGTGATAAGATAAGGTGAAGGTGAAACAATGGTAACAATGGTGCACTGGAATGTGATGGAAATATTCAATGTAAACATACGTCTACTGTTCCAGAAGACATGCACATGCTCTTTTGAGCTGTAAAAAAAGCTAGAGTACTTTTTCTTCTTGATAAAATTAGAGGGTTTGGTCCCCTGACCTTGGTGCGAAACCCTCCAATTTTTATTTATTTATTTATTTATTTATTTATTTATTTGCAGTTGACTTACTTATCACCCACATGTCTGCAACTTTTCTCATGTCATTCAACATCACCTTTTTATTGCACTTTTTGAGGGGTTTCTGCTGGATTATAAAACTGTACTGAGCACTGTGGCGTCGCAGAGGTCCCTGGAAAGGGCCCAGTGCACATCCAAAGTCTCCACCACGGGTCCCCATCAGGGACGCCTAGAAATCGGCTGTGCTGGCTCTACCAACTTTTGCCTCCCGGCAGGCTCCTGTGCATTCAGGTCTGGTGGTGGTGATGGGCTATGCTTTGCGTGCACACATTTCCTATTGGTCATTCTTCGTTCGTGTTTGGCGACTTCTTCCACATGGCGAACGAGGCATAGAATTTTAGCACTGACATTTTATAATCTGATGATTCTGGGAGAACCGGACTTGTAATCCATATTTATTTCTTGATGCCCAACCCTAGTGAGTGCACAATATCGGCAAATGTTTTGGGTCATATGATCATTTCACTGATAGGAACTGACTTTATGAAGTCAAGTCCTTGTTTTCAGTTAGAATATTATCTATTAATCTTCTTTGAAGATATTTGTGCGTGTGCCAGTGGTAATATTTGTCAATATATCCAGAAACACTGAAGTTAAAACTATCTACTGAGTCATAAATAATATATTTTTTGGCCAATTATGTGCACAATGTTTATTGTGGGTTCCATCCACATCTCCCTCAACTCTGTAAAAATGATCCTTGAGAAACATACTTGACTCCCTTGTGGCCGGTACTTTGTCATCATTGTGTGAGTTAACCATTGTGTGTTACTCTCCAATATTATTGTCTTACCAATAAAGCTAGTGCTGCATTCCCTCAGTCTTGTGGTTAAAGTATCTCCAGAATGCAGGGTGCACTCACCAAAAGACATCTGAAATATGCTATGACCAAATGGACTTTGATGAGTCAGATAGATGGGTGCAACACAGCTAGAATGATATCTATATCTTAGATTTTAGAGTTGTGGAACGGCTACTGCGAAGCTATGAATCTTTTATGAGGATTTATAGTTGCTCATATCTTATACCAAGAGCGAGAGTTTTCACACTGTGCTCCAGACGTAACGTTAAGATCATACTTCTAGTTTCATTTCTCGTGTTACTCTTTTCATCAAATAGCATTTCTGCAGTCAAGCTCCTTCTGTATTCTCATAATAGAAAAGTAGTGTTCACAGATGCTCAATTTTCCCCCGAATGTTGTAAACAATAACTCATTCACTGCTAGCCCAGTTAAAATAGATATTTGACTTCTATAGCCATCAATGATTTAAATGCAGTGTCACAATACAGACCTTTTTCATATTGTTTTTTTAAGACGGCCGTTAACACCGGGGTTTATGAAATGTGCACTTCTGCACTTTTCACAAGGCTGTTACAGAGGTTCATCTCATTTTTCTTTATTGTTGGTCACTTCTGTTATGATGGTATAAAGGAGGAAAAATCTGTGATGATAATTGAGATCCATCGTCTCACCATC